>NC_030681.2:111160847-111528347 GCF_000004195.4 Xenopus tropicalis
ACAAAATCCAGATCCCAAAAATGAGTGAAAATCAATGAACCCAAACTTGATTGATGCGTTCTGATGTCTAATTTTTCCAAAATGTTTTCATAGCAACTAAAAACAGCCTAATCTCTAACTGCACATGACAAGAAGAACCAGTCAATGCACCAGGCTAGACTGTAGAAGTTTCATTTATAGAAGTTTCATATAGAGCTATTTTCAGACAGTTTCTGGCTGCTCCTATTGGAGTTGGCAGTTGGCTCTGTTAACATTTGAACTTTCAGCATTCTTATGCACACAGTCATAAAAGTAAGTACAAGATAGAACCTATTTAGCAAAGTCTGGAAAGGTGAAAAGTGTGATTTTTTTTAAACCTAACAATAAAAACTATATCCCCTAAACAGCTCATTTGTAAAACTTTGCTTCATACAAATAAACCATTTTATAGGAATATACTTTTTCAGTAGTATAAGCCACTGGGTAATCTTAAATAGAAAACTGCCATTTTAAAGTACTAAGGGCCATCCTATGGGATCATACGACTCACAGTGCACACAAACAAACCAAGGGCACACATACATGCTAGGTCACATTTTCCTCCCACAGCAATTAATTCCTGCATTATTTCCTGTCAGCTGATCTCTGAGGGGGCACACAGATCATCAAAAAATGGCAGCTCAAGGCAAATGATGTAAAAGAGCAATATTTACTGATATATATATTCCAGTTTGGCAAAATTAATATGATAATATCATATAATATGATATTAACAATTTGTTGGTTAAGTATTCATTCTGGGGGTATAGTTCTTCTTTAAGGCAACACCCACAAAGGGAGGAAAAGGCAGAACATGTATATGCATACAGCACAAAACGCGTAAGGCTCTATTTGATATGCTCCCATAATAAGTTTCTGTCTAATCTACATAAGCGGTGATCAGCTCCGCCCCTAAAGCTTAAGGTTTGAGACATGGGCACCCAGACTCCACATGACTACTGGAAAGAGGTGTGGGATTATTATATTTGTATTATAAACACACACTTACACCTGAAAAAGATCACTGGTGATCATAAACCATAGTCAGTGTGGATGAAACAGTATAATTAAACAGATGGTATTAAGGTTACAATCCAATTATCACTTTAATTTGACAGTTGTAACTGCATAGTTTTTTTCTTTTTTTTCATATTAATCCAACTGCAGGTCAAACAACTATCATTATTTACAATATGTTTCCAGGCTACTATCATCTGCCAATTTCATTCCTAGTTTATGAGGGGCAGATTGGCCACTTTGGCACTGCGTTATTTGGTGCAAAAGCAAAGCACCCGAAACTTCCCTGTGTATCATTACCTAAAATGGAAAAAATTCAACATGGAATGGACAGAAATAAAGGTTTTACAGTGGAAAAAGTTGTGAGTGATTTACAGACAAAGTTGTGCTGCTGTGTGTAAGGTATGGAGGAGAACTGACTGCCAGCAAACCTTCAGCCGTAATGCATACCACTGCTAACTGCCCTTACGGGAGTAATCAAAGGGAAAGCCAAACGAAAGTTGCTCACATGTAATAATTGTTTCCATGCACGCGTTACTACGTGCAGAACTGGAGTCAGTGTCTCATTACATTTTGCATTGAAATGTACTGTATTGAAATGAGCAAAAAAAACGTCACCTCTATGATGTCTTAATATCAACAGAAAGGAAGGTCTGCAAACCAACCTACACTAGAACCTCCTGTGAGCAGAGGCCTCAGATCCCAGCTAAAATGCATAGACTTCAACATGACGAGCCCTTTAATTAGGTGCATTGTGGTCATGCCCCATTATGCCTATGGCCGTGCCCCCCCCCCCCCCCCCCCCCATATAGCCAAGTCCTTATCTCCCTGATTCTGGCCAATTTCTATATTGCTATTAAGCTACACTTCTCTTGGACCTTCTACCAAGCCTGCCCTGTATAAACAAGAAACAGTTGGGAGGTTTGAGAAACTATTATACTTCTTACAAACTTCATCTTACTGTGCCTGATAATTGTTTAACTGGTTCTAGAAAACAACCAGTTGGCCCATCTAGCCTGTCTATTAAATGCTTATTTGTGTCTTTAAATTTCCTTCTGTCTATCCATTCCCTGTCTGGTATTCTTTAACTGTATTAGCCCCTACCATATCCTCTTAAAGGCTGTTCCATGTATTTACAACCTTTTTGTTAAAGACGTGGTTCTAATGTTACTATTCAGATACTAACGTATCAACTTCACATTGTGCCCTATACTTCCAGCCATCTTACCCTTCTGAAATATTCTGACACAGAAAAAATACTGCTTCTTTGAACCATGATCTGGAAGCAATTTAGAACCAGAAAGAAAAATATGACAGAGTGCTGACACACACAGGAGCTTTTGGGGGAGATTATAAAAGGTTGACTTACTATGCTCGACAATAAAAGGAATCAGTGGAACACTAAGATTTTATGTAACCTCACTAAAATATGATGTTATCACAAATAAAACGAATCTAACGTTCAAGCAGCACAGCATTTTTCCTGTGAATTCTGACTTCCGACTGTTTTCTGCTTTGAATACCAATCATTCCATCTGCCTAGCAGCTGCAATTCCTAATCCTCTTTAATAAGTGCAGCTTTCACAGCAACCTCAAAGTATCCAACTTATGAAAACTTCAATTCTCAGTCATTGGATGAATTCAATTTTAGCCTTTTGTCTCTTATGGAAAGTAGTATAAACAGTTTCACTGGGAGGTAGGGGCTACTACACTTAACTTATGAAAAGGGCAAGCCAAGCAACCCCAACTTCTGGTTCTAAAATGGAGAATGCAAATCAATAGAGATAAATTTCTCAGCATATAAACCGGACTGGCAGTGTTCAATCCTCAATACCCACAATCAGCAGATAGTACCATTGTGTTGTGGCCTGAAGCTGCCATCAGTTGCACCATTTGTATCTGCTTGGATTTTAGATAATACGACTGTAGATCAGATTAAGGATCAGGGGCTAGCCACTGGGCAACCAAAGCCCTGACAGGATGTGGTTACTTAATTTGTTGTCAGTTTTTGTGGGACGTTAAATAGACATATTTAACATTTGCCATGTATCCTTTGTTGGAATTCATTCCATGAAGTAGCTGAAGTACCTCCCTAAGATTGTATGCTTTTGGGCAAACCTGCAAGATATGTACTATTGTACCCAAGGGCTGGAATCACTGAAAACAAATATAAAAGGATGGTGTATCCAGCTTACATCTTTATTTCTGGGGGCATCTTTCTCTGACAGAAGTTTTACTAACTAAAAGTTTCAGACATTTTAAGAAAGTTGCAGAGAATGCTTAAAAGTGTGTAATTTCCCAAGCAAGAGTTTAGACAGTCCCTTGTGAATTCTACCGGAAATGTTTCCCCAGTGACACTGGACTGGTGCCATAGGGCGCAAAGCTTGCATTATGCACTGCTAATCCATAGACACTGGCACTGCTACATTAGATAAATTAATGTCTGGCAAAATAGCTGCCTGTACTGACCTGGCCTTAACATTAAGGGATTTATGAGGCTATGTAGTAAAAGGTACAAAGTTTGCCCAGGAGAAATACCCCATAGCATCCAATCAGCAGGTAGTATTTAATGGTCACCTGTTTAAAATCAACCATCTTATTCGTTACTATGGGCTACTTCTATTGGGCAAACTTAGTGCCTTTTATTACATATCGGGGTTAGTGTTGGATTGCTAATTGCCTTCCTGCCCCAAAGTAGCAGGCCCAATACTGCCCCCTTCACCCCCCTGCTATTAGTTCTACTGCACTTAGACCAGAGCCAGATATTTTGCCACCTCTGCTAAAGTGCTAGCTGAGGCATGGTCCTCACCTTGCTACAGAAGTGGACAAGCTCAAAGCTCAATAGTATTAAAACAAGGTTTTCAGTTTTGGGCAAGAATGATTTTGTATGGGATAAAATAAAGGAGATGTTACCCATACTGTATTTTGGGGAAAACACATTTGAGGCAGAAGTACATGTTTTATAAACTGGAGAATCCTTATCCAAAATGTAGCCTCCCTTGATTCAACACATCTGGCTAATGGATGCCTTCAGCATTGCATCATTACTCCGGGTAATATTAAGAGCACTCTATGTTGACAAACTCATATGAACCGTTAAGATGTTTTCATTATTTGCATTAAATCACTGGCACAGGAACCACACAGCTTTCTTTTGTTATTTCATGAGGAACATAGATTATGTTACTCTACAAATTGCCTTGCTGGAAAAATTAAGAAAGGACATGACATCTAAAACTGTTGGTCAGATAGTTCCACAGAAACCAATTAAGCCAATTACCATTCCCCCCACCCCATCCTTTAAATGCCCTTTTCATGATTCCTCACAATAGATCATTAATGCTATGTCCATGCAATACATTCTTCAGATGAAGCACTGACTTGATAATTGACCTGTAAAAATGTCATTCTTCTACAAATCAGCTGTTAAATGGATAAAAACGCCCATAAGCGTTAGAAGTGGTACAGGATATGATCAGTGAGGCGAACAGAAGCCATAATACCATTAAATTTATGTATGAATGGTCCATGTCAGAACTTAATTTTCTAGATGTTAAGATAAGTTTGCAGGATGGTAAAATACAGACCGACCTATATAGGAAAAGTGTGGCTAGGAATAATTTTTTGCACGCTAAGAGTTACCATAGTCCAAAAGTAATGCGTGCAATACCCAAAGGGCAATTTATGCGCACTAAAATAATTTCCTCGCGTCCAGAAAAGTGGACGTAAAGAGGAAGCGTAAAGTGGGCTTGTGGAGAGGTTTGCCGAGAGAGGGTATAATACAAATATAATACAAACTGCAATTAAGGAGGTGGAAAAATTGAATAGAAGTGATTTATTATCAAGTAAATGTAAGAATCTTGAAGATCAGAGAATAACTTTTGTCTCTACATATAGTCAACATAGCAGTAATGTACAAAATGTGATTTATAAATACTGGCCTCTAATAAAGAACGACAAACAGCTTGGCAAGCTGTTCCAAGATAACCCTCTTGTTTGCTATAAACGGGGATACACACTAAAAGACATTCTGTGTCCTTCTGTCACCAGAATAAAGACATCAATATTTAAGGGTTTGCAGAAAACAGGTACTTTCCCTTGTCTTAATTGTAATTGTTGCTCCTCGATAATAAAGGGTAAGTCCATATGCCATCCATCCAAAGGGTATGAAATACCATTGAAGATGTACGCAACATGCAATTCCTCATATGTAGTCTATTAGTTAAAATGCCCATGTGGGCTAGTATATGTGGGCCAAACCGTATTCTACATGAAGGTGCTCTCTTTTGTGTTTATAAACGTATTGGAAGGCTGAGCGGTGTGCCTCTGAGGATTGATGCATCGAGTCTGAGCAGGAAGCTGTTCAGTTGAATACCTATATTCTGATTTAGCCCATACGCTTATTTAGTTGGGCTTATGTAGAAAAGGTTCATAAACACTATCTGAACTTTCAGATATAAGTATAAATGTATTTTTTAACACAGACATTTATAAATATACATTTATATTTATATCTGCAAGTTTCAGATACTGTTTATTAATCTTTTGTACATAAGCCCAACTAAATAAGCTTATGGGCGTTTTTATCCATTTAACAGCTGATTTGTAGAAGAATGACATTTTTATGTAAAAATGGGGGGCACATTTTCCCTTTAACTCAGGGGTGGCCAAACTTTTTGGCTCAGGGTCCACATTGACTTCCCGCTGGGTCGGGCCAGCGTTACACTGTTTCTGCTTGATGGGCAAACCATAGTTTGCCCATACCTGCTTTAACTTATAAAACAAACACCCAAAAGGCATTAGGGTGAAGACATACTGAGCTACTAGTAGCAGCTACTTTTTCACGGTTACTAAACTCCAGAAAATACCCCGCCATAGACAATACTGAGAATTGCCTCTGCTAAAACACACGTAAAGACAGTTATTAGTAAATTATCAGCATTGTCTATTTTAGTAGCCACGACAAGTAGCTGCTACTAGTAGCTCTGTGTGTCTTCACCCTAAAGAGCAAAACTGTCAAAGAAAATTTTGTGAAAGGATTAGGGTGTCCAGGGGTCCTGCTTCTGAGCACTCTGTCCTCCGTCCTGCACCACCTCAAGAAGGACATTAAATTGGCCCCAATGGGGTCTGTCTGTAAAGAATTATTTAAATTACTTTAATTTATTAAATAGCGGGAAGGAAAGGACAAATAACCAGTGACATATTTGACAAATAAATCCTTCCCCTAAGTATGTTTTGTATATTTTCGACGACATTTTATATATTTCAACTTTTTAAAAAAACATGTTTAAATAAAAGGTTGAATCCTCAGCCAACTTTATTAATTACTTTTTCTATGTATTATAATTTGGCAATTTGTGTATTTTTTGTTATTATAATATCAAATATTTCATATATATATATATATATATATATATATGGTATGTAGCAAGAAGACAGGCACTCACGTATAAGTAGGTCCAAGGGAGCCTGGCTGCAGTCCCAAAATAATAGATGGAGTAGCTGTAGAGAGAGTCCGCACTCACAGGTCTTAAGAAAATATAGAGGTTTTATTCAAATCAACATCTAACGTTTCGGCTGCATCCACAGCCTTTGGTATGTATATATAAAGCTGTTGCGCAACCGGGTCTTGAAAAAAAGGCACAATTTATTTCAAAATCTTCAAAATCAACATTTTGACCCATTTTATATATATCTTGAATTTTTAAATTTTTAAAAATACTTTCCTTCCTAGGCTTAAATTATTATTCTATTTAAACTGGCCAACTTTCTAATGTTGCTTCAGTGTGCAAGGAAGTTACTTACAACAACACAGACACTACTGCACATACATAAAATGTAATAGTACCGGTATAAGATCAATTATCTGGAATGACCAGGACCGGGAGTTTCGTATAAGGGGCTTTTCGCTTATTTGGATCACTCAAGGTATTTAAGACTACTAAAAAATTTAAAATGATATAACCAGAATTGTTTTGCCACCAATATAAATTCATGCAGCTTAGTTATCATCAAGTACAAATTACTGTTTTATTATTACAGAGTAAAAGGAAATATTTTTTATAGGGATGCACCAAATCCACTTTTTTTGGATTTGGCTGAACCCCAAATCCTTCGTAAAAGATTCAGCAGAACATCGAACCAAATCCTAAGGGCAATGTAACGCGCGCCCATTCGGCCAAAAATGTTCCGTTTATGTGACAAAAACTCTCGTGGTTTTAAGTATTTAGATTTGGTTCAGCCAGGAGCGTGGATTTGCCCGAATCCAAATCCTGCTGAAAAAGACAGAATCTTGGCCGAATCTCAAACCAAATCCTGGATTCAGGGATCCCTATAATTATGTGTTTTCATCGAGTCTATGGGATATGGCCTTATCATACTATAATTTGAAGCTTTCTGGATAATGGCTTTCTGTATAAGAGATCTATACCTGTATTAACAATACAATGTATTTTCTTTATAGCCATGAAAAAGGATAATATAAGGAAATAATGGAGGCCAGCAGGAAATGCACTAAAGACTGGGTTAGATTTCCTGCAGACAGATGGGAAGAGAAGATGTTGGATAATCATGCATATTTAGTTTGGAAAGGCAGTAGCGTTCTGTTTACCTGCACAGTTACACATTTTGAAAATATCATTCCAACAGTGCTTGCAGAATAGGACCTTCACTCTTTTTTCCAAAACTTGTGTGGAAAAACAAATGCAGAGCTGCATAGGAACTTATACTGCATGTCTGTTTTTCCTTTGCATCTTTTTTCAGCCAGATTTGTATTTTTTAAGCTTGGTATTTTTCACCGGTTATGTATGGGGCTCCCAGAGCACCACCCTTGGCAGCTTACGTGGCAGAATTATATGACTTGCCAGAATCAGTTCAATATTTTTTACTAACCAAATGTCCTCAAATATTTTACCATGTGTCTTCCAGCAACTGGGCTAAAATGCATATGGTAATAGAACAAAGTAAAGCACTACAAAAACTTAGGCTAAAAATTCAGCACCTTCTGTTTTGAGCTTTTCTACAAGCCAACTGCCACCACAGTCAAGATTTATTCAGAATATGCCCCTAGTAGCTGCCCTTCATTTTTTCTGCTGATGCATATTAAATGCTCTGAGCTGCTACGGTTACCTGTGTTTAGGGAATGTCTAACAATATGCAAGGCCTTTTTTACAATTCAGGACACAGCGTGCAAGATGAATAAAATGTCTGAAAACAGTTGTCAAACTTTTTTTTATTTTGCAGGCTGTATAATGCATTGCGTACCTTGCCACTAGCCTCTGTGCTCTGAAATGGCATGCCCAGTGGATCGAGTATTGCCTGTTTTAGACAGTGCTCAATTCAAGAAGGACAGGCACCGAAGCACAGGTAACGCTGGACTTGATTAATAATCAACTCAATGATCAATTAAGGCTGATGTCAGACGTGGCGTATTCTCGGCAAGCTGAAAAATGCATGCCGAGAATACGCCCCGTTACTGTAAATGTGTCCTACCTGTGCCTGCACCCGAATGAATGAGATACGCTTGGGTGCAGGCACATGAAGCCGATATACACATTAAAAAGCAAGAGAATTTTACAGTTGCGGGGCGTAATCTTGGCAAAAATTCAGGGGCGTAAAATTAGGGTTTAACTGTAAAAAAATCTTTACCAAGTATTCACTGTGTAAGATTATTTTTTAACTCTGTGCTATTATGATATTTTCTTTTTATTAAGGAACATGAACTAAATAACTCACTGAAAAAAAGTTGCTATGAATTATAATGTATGGTGCCTGATAAAAGTAACTCTGCAGCAGGATTTTAAAAAATCAAAAGATTTTTTTTTTTGTTGTTTTGTGGTAAAGCTGTCACTTCTTATTTAAAAGTAATCTGAACCTGGAGTTGCTAAAATCATTGCCTACAAAGTAGATCTCTGAAGTCCCATTCAAAAAGGAATTCTTTGTCTGTAAGCAGAGACATTCCAATCCCTATGAAGAAAGGTAGCGCTCAGGCAAGAACAAAGGCTGCTTCTGTACCGGCTGTGCAGGTGTGTGCTCTTACATTTTATTTACTGGCCTTGCAGTACAGGTAAGAACCCACCAGAATTGAGCTGTGGCCTAAATGTACACAAACGCATATGGTTACTTTCCAAAGTTCATTTGACAAATAAACCTAAGGGCCACCACTACATGGCTCTCAGTCGACCCGTCAGGGTAAGAAATTATGCTCAGAATCTGCCACATTGCCAAAGAAAGTACTTTAAGGTTCGTTTCATCTGTGAAAACGGCCACATACTCCAGAGCAGGGATCCCCAACCTTTTATACCTGTGAGCCACATTCAAATGGAAAAAGTATCGGGGAGCAACACAAGCATGGAAAAAGAGAGTGCCAGAGTGCCAACATAAGCTATAATTGGCTATTTGGTAGCCCCTATGTTCACTGGCAGCCTACAGAAGGCTCTGTTTGGCATTATACTTGGTTTTTATGCAACCAAAACTTGCCTCCAAGCCAGGAATTCAAAAATGATCACTTGCTCTGAGGCCACAGGGAGCAACATCCAAGGGGTTGGTGAGCAACACGTTGCTCACAAACCACTGGTTGGGGATCACTGCTCCAGAGTAATGTGCACTGAAAAAGTTGCCATGAAACAAAAGTGGCTGCAAAAAAACACCAATTAAATTGAATGTGTTTCGCAAATTTGTCACCAAAGAGAAATTTGATCATCACTATTGATAACAGTGTATAAGTTAAAGAAATAAAAAGTCCTGAGATACTGTATTAGGTCAAGTTCAAAGCACTAAGAAAAACGTATTTGGAAGCCCACATCTTAAAGAGATCACATCAAACATTTTTACTGGGTAATTTATACACGGAAACAAGGGAATGCTGTTAGAAAGTCAGCTACTGTGCTAATTATCTGGGATCTAAGGGCAAGGGCACACAGGATGCATTGGCAGCCTCCAGATAAGTACATTTTTTGGCAGATATAATGGACAGATTCAATGCTCCCTGGTGCAGGCACAATGCTTCCAGTGCAGGCTGACGATCCACCCTGTGTGCCGCTGCCCTAATACTTGGGGTTTGTTATGAAGATACTAGGGACAGGCCCTCAATTAGGTAAACAGAAATAAAGTTTCAGAGATCAGGATTAGTGGTTGGAACCATTGGCTTTTCTTACACCCCCTAGTGTAGCCAAATCTATGAAAAGCTGGAGAGAAAAATTTTATATTTTGTTTCTAGGGTTTCCATAAAAATGTAGTTGCTGCTAAAAAAAATGCTTTGGAAAATTTGTCACATGCTAAATTATGCTTAATGTGCTTGAAATTGCTGAGACAGCTCTTCCAAGTGAATTGTTTTGTCTGGCATCCCATTAAAAAAACACAGAAACTATAGTAGAATATAGTAGAAATATATTTTATTCATTAACCCTAACATGGTGCTGTTGTATATATGCGTTGGTGTGGAGGTGCCCCTAAAGCAGTTATGGGGGTCAGAAAAAAAACCTTGCAGGTTTCGGTATAGATTTGCTCTTTTAAGTAAAGTGGAAACATCGAACTCCAACTATAACTGTAACAAGCCATGCAAATAATAAAAGACCAAGGTGAAAAAATTTGTCAAAACCTGAAAAGCAAGGAACATGCCCACAGCCTGACAGGACTCAATTTTGATCTTTTATATTGGCACCTTTTTAGTTGCAACTAGGCACTGTACACTATATTATTATGGAGGATAAATGCACAAGTAGTAGAACTATGCAAAGGCACGCAACCTATGGACTTTGAAAAGATTCGCAAAACACAACAATTTTTTTATTTTTGGCACGTGACATTTTTTAGTACCGGTAAATTTTAGCAACCATTTTGCAATAAAATCTGTCAGTGACGAAATGCAGGAATTTGCTACAAATCCATGCCTGCAGCAAAATTTTGCTCATCACTACTTCTATGTTTTTCCATCAAAATACTGGAACAACTTGTATTTACCCCACTACCACTTGCAAAAGTTAGAATCCAAAAACAGAGTGTGCTATGCTGGTCAAAAACTTCCCACTGTAGGGACTGCATGATCGATTAATAAAGATGCACCTTCACTAAGTAAAGTAGATCAAAATTCAAATTCAATGATCATGTCAATTAATTTTACATTTATCATCTCCTACAGTGAGATTCTAAAGCACATTAGCGGTTACAAGAATGTAATCGGGATATTTTGCTAAAGGTTCTATTTTGGAAGATAGGATTTTCTCCTTTGTACTGCAAAGCCTCTTTATTTTTAGCACAATTAGTTTATTGTAGCAAAAGAAAAAAAAGGCCCTTTCCATGCCCATTATTTTCCAAGGATATAAATGTCAGAGAAAATATGGTTCCCTTCCTGTGCAGACACTAACACCAGCAAGGATGCAGTTGTTCTAAAGATGACATTACTTCGTAGGCCAAGGACTGTGCAGAATATATCGTACAAAGCGGATCTATATTGAGATTATCTTCATTTTTCTCTTTCTAGAATAGGGCTGAGTGACCTAGGTTTGTTATTTTCTGTTGGACCACAATTTGCCTCTCTGCAGTTCAATATCCTAGAATTCTGCCAAAGAGCATAAAACATATACAGTAACTGAAAAATACTTTAACACATTGCATTAATAAATACATTTGAGATGTTCACAAATACAAATGTCCTGTTTCTGTATCCTCATTTGGATGTATTGCATAGTGACATCTTTTCAATGATTATTTTGTATCAGGCAGCTTTTATGTGGGACATGCACTCTGAATGGGAATCTCTTGGAATTGACAGCGTCACTCTTTTTCCTCACTTACAGAATCATAAGTTATTTGTGGTGGTGCTGAAAATGGTAAATGGTCAGAATAAATCAGAGACAGAAGCTAAGTAATATATGGTTCAACTGGGACCAAAGCATAATGGGAAAAAAGGTTAATCAGCAAGGTGATTTGTGGGTCAGCCTGGATTTTATGGGAGTCTTACTGGAAATGCATATTTCTGTCAGTAATGTGGACACAAGGGAATGTGCAAATCCAAGCTAAATTTCAACACAATGACAGAATTTTGTTGTTTTATTTCAAGCTGAACTGCAGACTACTCTTGGCTAAGCTTCTGGTGGTTATGTACCCTCCCTAACAACAAAGCAAAAAGAAACCAGACATAGCAAAGCACAAAACTTATTCTCTCTTTAGAAGAGAACACCGACATCAATACGGCATATGAGCATTTAGGAACAGTGACAATGAAAGAGAAGAGCAGACTTTCCTCTGTATTCATGTACTGCAATGCATACTGGCAACAATTCAGTTTGTTAATTGATCAGGTTTAAAAATTTCAGCTGACCAATTACTGCTGTTCTTATTATTGGGGATTTTAGCCCGAACAAACGGAACAGGAGAAAGGTGGCCATGCTGTGAATTTTCCTTCATACAGAATATGTCTATTTGGCCTGTGAGCTGAATGGTCAGATAATATATAGGACTGGCCAGTGTCTTGCCACATCAAGCCTCTAATTAGAAAACTCAGAATTAAAGGAGAAAGCACAATCAATTAAAAAATATTTCTGAAATGTCCTTTAAAGTCTAATGGCAGTTTCGGTTGCTTTCTTTCCCGCAAGAATATTGAGACAAGTCAACCTACCTTGTATGTCTTGCTCATTTGACTTGGGACTGCTTCTAGCTCTTCGTTCTGGCTTCTTTATCCCTGTTATCCCACCGACCCCACCACATCCTCCTCCATTGTGAGCTTTGCTATTGCCATTGTAAACAGTCGTGCAGTTTCCAATGTGGTTTTTGTAGAGAGTGGCTGGGGGACTATTAAGTCGGTTTTGTCTATCAATTTGTCGGTCTTTTAACTTTTTGTGTGGAGGCTTGCAGTACTGGTCTTCCCTTGTAATGTAGCTGGACATTCCATACAGTGGTATTATTTCTGATAAAAGAAGGCAAAGTCACACTTGCAACAAATGTTCAACCAGTAATTTTAAGAAACAACTACAGTATAAGAAAGTGTCACTATACCCTCAAATATCCCAGCAAAGTTGGTCTTCCTACAGTGGAATGCATATACAGAATGTTGGTATAACAGAGTCCTATGCAATTGTCCTAGCTATATAGAGTGGAATTTACAGTCCTGTTTGGCCAGTCACAAACCCAGTACTACTCCACTGGAGAACATTAGATGTAATCTTAGTCAAAGCCTGGTGCCTTGGGTTGCTGCCAGCTGCCCTGGTGAACTTGGGTAGGGTAAAATCCAGCACTTTCTGAAAAAATGCAGCCTTTCTCATATACATAGTCTTTCATTTAACCTAGCATGCTTGGATACTGAAAATATTATGAAATATAATATTTAGATGCAACAATTCATATTTTTGAGTCAGCCAAATGCCGAATCATCCGCAAAAGATTTGGCCACATACTGAACCAAATCTAAACCATAATTTGAAAATTGTCAAACTCTAAAAAAAAAGCATTCATTGTAAACATAACATTGTTATGAATATTCTAGTAATATATTTTTAAAAGCTTAGGATTCTTTTAAGTACATTGATAGACATTTGACATTTTTTTTCCCTCTGGTAGAATCATTGCAAATTATGTTATCTGGAAATAAAGCTTCAGGGAGATAAATATTCTGACATTTCTGTGTTTTTTATGCACCTGGATTTAGAAATAATTAAATGTCATGCTTAAATTATATTAATGGATTTCATAAGAATTTGCTACAAGAATATGTGGTTACCTTGTTCTCCATAAATTGGTGGAAGATGATGGGGAAAGAACTGAGGTGGTATGTCCCCAGGACCAGTAACCGGAGGATAAAATGGGTTGTGTGAATTGTGGAGAAAATGTGGATGATGTGCAAGGTAAGGAGGTAAATGATGAGTTGGAGAGATGGCTGAAGGATAACTGGGAGGATAACAGTCTGGGGATTGAGGTGTAACCACAACTCGCCGAACGCCTGCAGAATCTTCTATTACCTGCAATACAGGACTGAATGTGATCTCTTATAATGTAAAAGGATACATTTATATAAAAGAAAATGTAATTTCTAAGCTACGTCATATAAACATTAATTTAAAATGACCAGTCGATTTAAAGAATTTGTTAATACACTTGGGATAATAGTATTTTCTTAGCCAGGGTCAGACAGGGACTGCCACCCCAGGGGCCCGCACCCCCCAAGGTGCCACCGCCGAGCCCCCTAACCCCCCCCCCGCAGAGGCCCCTGCCCAACATCCTCCCCTGAGCGTGCGTAAGTGAAACACATCAGGGGAGGGACACCTGCAGCTGGGGGAGCACTGACAGGGGTCGGGTCTGGGCTGCCCTGTTCTTATCCCTTTCTGTTTTCTGGTTCTAACTCTTGAAACAATGTAGCAAAAGTCAGTTTTCCTCCCTTGTTATTAATCATCTAGCTTTTGCTAACAAGACCCATGTCGAGAATATAAACAGATATATACAACTTTCAATAACAATTCTATTTACAAATAACTCCATTCAAAATTCTTTCTATCTGTCTATGTGAAGGGCCTGCCTCATGTTCAATTCTAATATAAAAAAAAGTGAAAACTGATGATTCTTCGCCAGTGAAGTTTAGGGTATAAGGTGTGGGTGTCAGGACCAGTAACTTTCAGTCCACTTGTAGGAACACTTCAGTATGATCCGATATTTGAATATGTCTTTGGAACTTGAAACATTCATCTCTCTAACTCCATTTCCTTCCTAGGACACAATTATGTGTGATTTCAGACCGTGCCAACTACTGATGTGTGGATAAGGAGAAACTTAAAATGCATTTTTATACAAGTTGAAGTTCCACTTCATCTACCTGTGAGATGTAACCAGGAGGAACATGTATTGGTGGGATAGATCCATTTGGAGACATCATAGGAACTTCAGCAGGACCTAGAAGAAACAAAGTATATTATAGAGGTTATATTTATTCATAAAAAAAACTCAGTAACAAGTGCTGAGCCTGAACAGTGTGCTGATGCTGTACAGAACATTTAGATCACAGAGTACTAATAATTCAGCCGACAAATAATAGTACAGACTGTTCTGTAGGACAGTCTGAAGATTCATTTACGGTGAAAGGGCCAAAGTGAACCAGACTGATATGATGTAATATATACTCTCCCAACATTTTAAACAGTGTCACAGACGTATATACGAACTATAAATTAAGATTAGTTTGTCAGACTAAATAGACTTTTCTGCCCAAAACTGACATTATATTTAAGGTAAGTATAATAAGCCTACAGGTATATAAATAGTCAATTTTGTGTATGGTTAATTAATAGAGCCTAGTAACAGGCCTAGGCTGGCAATATTTGGACCCTGGCAAATGCCAGAGGGGCTGCTGTAAGATGCCATAGACAGTCACTATTAATTGGGCTGGTGGGGGGCTGTTTGGGCATCTTTGTATTTGAAATGCCAGGTCCTATTTTGAATCCCAGCCCGGGTCTGTCTAGTACAGGAGTGGGCAAACTTTTTGGCTCGGGGGCCACATTGACTTTTAAAATTTGACGGGGGGCCGGGCCAGCACCAGATGCATACATATTGCACCCCCAAGCTGTACCTGTGCCAGAAGCCATCATATTGCCCCCAAGCTGTACCTGTGCCAGAAGCCATCATATTGCCCCAAAGCCCCCAATCTGTACCTGTGCCAGAAGCCATCATATTGCCCCCAATCTGTACCTGTGCCAGCAGCCATCATATTGCCCCCAGGCCCACAGTCTGTACCTGTGCCAGCAGCAATCATATTGCCCCAAGCCCACAATCTGTACCTGTGCCAGCAATCATATTGCCCCCACCCCAAGCCCACAATGTGTACCTGTGCCAGCAATCATATTGCCCCCAAGCCCCAATCTGTACCTGTGCCAGCAATCAATCATATTGCCCCCAACCCAAGCCCACAATCTGTACCTGTGCCAGCAATCATATTGCCCCCAACCCAAGCCCACAATCTGTACCTGTGCCAGCAATCATATTGCCCCCAAGCCCCAATCTGTACCTGTGCCAGCAATCATATTGCCCCCAACCCAAGCCCACAATCTGTACCTGTGCCAGCAATCATATTGCCCCCAAGCCCCAATCTGTACCTGTGCCAGCAATCATATTGCCCCCAACCCAAGCCCACAATCTGTACCTGTGCCAGCAATCAATCATATTGCCCCCAACCCAAGCCCACAATCTGTACCTGTGCCAGCAATCATATTGCCCCCAACCCAAGCCCACAATCTGTACCTGTGCCAGCAATCATATTGCCCCCAAGCCCCAATCTGTACCTGTGCCAGCAATCATATTGCCCCCAACCCAAGCCCACAATCTGTACCTGTGCCAGCAACAAGCTTCAGAACTTTCCAGGCGCCAGCTCTCTGTTTGAATGACGCGCGCTATCCCCTACTGCGCATGCCTCACAGCGCCAGCGTGATGAGCGCGTCAGTTTACGCCAGTTTAAGGTACGTGCCGGCTCCTGGGTGATCAACACACACGCCAGAGAGGGTTGGGGAGGGAGGAGTTCAGGCCCTGGCGCCGCGCTCTGACAAACAGCAGGGCCCACCAATCAGAGACGCCGCCGGCGTCCATTTGATGGGAGGACGCAGCCCAGCTGCCATTTTTAATACTGGAGGTATGTTTTTCACTAGCAACTTTGGCGGCTTCGGCGGGCCGGATTGAAATCGCGAACGGGCCGGATGTGGCCCGCGGGCCGTAGTTTGCCCACCCCTGGACTAGTATAACCAAGTTAAAACAACATAATTACTATAAACTCTGACTACAGTTAGCACAGAGTTATACTGCTCATAGCTGTCAGATTGGCATGTTAGTACAGATTTCCAAACTGTGAGACAGGCTAGGGACAGCCTAAATTATGGTAGGGAATCTACACAGATGCTTCATGGTTCCCTCAGCTATGCTTGGGATTATGTTTTATTCATCTGTTTTATATTATCAGCTATGTTATGGGCCAATGCTGGGCTGACTGTCAAGCCAAATGGACAGATCTGCCTGTGTCTTGTAAACTTTAACCAGAGCCAGAAATGACTGAAAACCTGTTACTGATACAGTTCAGAGGGAAGTAGCAAGTTTGAGGGTCATAGGTAAAGGCCATCCGTATATTTATCTCATCATTCTGGTTTTGTTGATTTTTACATTTTCTTGCTGTTAAATCTCATTTATCTGAATTCTAGGTTGTTACCTCCTCATGAAGAATTAATTAAACCAAGATGTTTGTAGCAATGAAAATATATAAGCCCCTACACATCAAAAACCATTCATCTATAAAGCACAGGCAGTGTATCTATTATCAGACAATCTATAAGAGTCTAGCACTATTCCAGCATATGATCCTTTTGCTCTAATTTTTCAGTTTCCTGAATTCCTGACAATCCCAACTGGGAATATATAGAAATAAATTAGCAGTGACCTATTCTAAGCACACTATTTTACTTCAGTGCAATTTTTCTTGTTAATGTAGAAGTAGAAAAAGCTAGCACCGTCCACACTAACCATATGTTGCAGTTGAAATAAAATCCAACTAATTACAGATCTTGGAAATAAGTTTTATGGCCATTACTGATTGCAGCTCTAAGTTTAACTTATTATCGTAAGGCTTGTATCAGATTTCCTTTCCCTCTAGTCATCACTTTCCATGCAATGTTTAGTAGCCTTTAACATCCTAGCATAAAAGTCACCCACAGAGACTACTTAAGCTTGTATTACTGAATATTTAGCTTGGTTTCTTCAATTAAGAGTGGGATTCAAAAGAATGAGAAGACAGTGTGAAGAGAGAAAATCAGCAGAAATGTAAGAACAAAAGGTTCAAATACATATCACAAAGCATCTGCAAATAATTGGATCCCTAAAGAGAGTTCCAAAGGAACAGAGAGCTTGCTAAAAGCATTCCTCACCTTTGTCCACTGTATCAGAAACCGATGCTCGTAAAAAGACCAAGAGTACAAAAGATAAAGGCTGAATAATGTTTAAGGCTGGCAATTGCCATGGAGGCACAATTTCTCCTCAGTTAAAAGAAAATGTATCCAAAAAACTTAAGTTGCTGAACTACAACTTTTCTGCCAGTGGATACTGTTGAACAATAGCTGAAAGGTCAACATTTGGGTATCTTGAATTATATACACTGAAATGTCTACTGTTTGTACAGGTATGGGATCTGTTATCCGGAATCCAGAAAGCTCTGAATTACGGAAAGCCCATCTCCCATAGACTCCAAAGGTAGTGCTTTTTTATAAGTAGAGGTGCAGCAACAGCACAGGAAGCAGATAAGTAACTAAAATCACCTTTCCTACCCCTTTAAATGAAAATCAGGTAAAATGGCCTAATCGCAGAGCTTTTACTTCCCTTTCATGTAAAGGATCTGATTGTGACTGGCAAGTGGGCACAGGGGGGTAGGGGGCCTCAGGGCACCCCGGGGTAAGAAATCTGGCACTGACGTTTGCTACGGGTCTGGGGCGCTGACCATTGGATCAGTGATGATTGTCCATGAAAAACTGAGATTTATGTGATTTTTTATGAAGAAATAGTCATATTTAAAAAAAAAATTCCCTGAGTGAAGGGCCGGGGGCAAGGCACCGTTCTAAACTTTAAATTTTACATTTGGTTTGATGTGCTGGATGGCTTAGAGCAAGTTTGGAATAATTGTATTTAGTTGAACATTTTTGGGCATAGTAATGGAAATAATAGGTATAATATGTCTCTTATAACTAACAGACCATACATGCTGACATTTCTATCACCTTATGTGTTTATTTTTGTTACTCTAATTTTTATTAACTGCATAACGTTTGCATCTATACCTTACATAGTACTGCCTATACTTGTGGTTCTATATCAATAAAAATGCAATACATTTAGGCCTATACATGTCTACAATGACATATCAAAACTGAGATTTAAAAGTGGAAAATAGTCTACAATAATAAAATATATGGTCAATCAAAGGGAGAAATGGATTCAGATGTCTGTGTAGTTATTATATGTACCTTACCAAAATTACCTGAAAATCCAACCGTAAGCAATGTGCACTGCAACTAAAGCCTTCCTTTTATTCATCCAGCCCTTCGTACAGAACACAGCCTTTCATTAACATCTGTCTGCCCTCTGCCTGAAAGCTCAGGTTGTTCTGAGTAAGGATTCACTTAGGTCTTAACGCACAGTAATGCAAATAGCTTAATCCTTTCCTGCCACCACACAGCTATCCTAATACAGGAACCTTCTTATACAGATACTGCTAATCTTGTTAAATGCACCTGGTGGTTTATATGATGTGGAAACCACTTTATTATTTATCCAAGACAGCCCTGATCTTTAAGAAGTCTATATACACTGAAGTACTTGTGCCTAAGTTCTCATACGGTAGTAAATTAAAGGGATCTTGTCATGCTTAGGTCAATGTGCTGATTTTACTGGGGATTGTGTAGGAAGAATAATCAACACAGTTTTTGCTCTGTTAAAGAAAATAAAAATCATGGGAATGCATCCCCTTTCTATCCCCAGAGCACAGACAGATAATTATTAGCTTAACAAATGGTATGAAAATATACATAGCACGTTAGAAATAGGCGATTTCTGAGCTTTTTATAACACTGCTCAGGCAACGGATATCAATTAGACTTACAAATCAAGTTGGAAAGTGACCCATATTAATGCAAACAGTTATGTCAAGTTTGGACCATCCTGTTTGTTACCAAATTAATTTGGCGATAAGGCCATCCAACTAGATTTTGCCAAGTAAGACCAGTTTGTGACTTTAGGCTTCCTAGGATAAAGAAAAGCTCTAAAACAACCATGATCCTCTTGGTGCTGTTAGTGTTATAAATATTATTTTTTGTAGGTCAAACACCCCAGTATGTACATATTTCAAGAATTATGAAGTAGAAAGCCAAGATGGAGAATCAGACTAAAAACCTACCACAAATAAGTGACCAGGTGATGGCAGCAATATGAAAAAACTGTTTTTGCACAGTCTTTGCGGGTCAAGCACTGAAAGCATATACATTTGGGTTGGCAAAGTATGAGTTAGAAATGTCATGATTTGAAATTGAAGGTAAAGCACGACGAGCAAATGTTGTGCTAATAATGGTCTAATGCAGAAGCTGCAGAGCAAAAACTGTGCAAAAGTTAGTAAATATGAATTTAACATGGAATGTTATAAGCAGAAATATTTACAAGGGTTTTTTTTTAAGGAAAAGTCAAGGCTGCTTAACCATTTTTTATTCACTTTTTTTCCATAGACGCTCAGTATCACAACAACTGGTGAAAGCTTGAGAGGCTGCACATTGCTATAGTCCTTTAGTAGATGTAGAAACAACATAGTCATATTAAACTGTGCAATGAGTTTACTTGTGTCCCATAGTAGTAAAAAAATAATGACATCTCAGTGGGAAGACCTAAACAGAAGAGGCAACCATAGAGGATAGAGACAAAAAAACACACAGAGTTCTTTGTTTCTTCTGACAACTGAGCTAAATCATTGAATAAGATAGATGTTATTCACTTTCACATCTTCTGTTTGTGACTGGAAATTTTGGTAGCACTGGTTTAGAGAAGAATGCCTCTCATCTTCCAAGCCCAATAATATAGGATTAGCCAAGACTTTCTGAGTGATTGTGCAAGCCCAAAGTGTAAGTAATACAGGCTTGAAATGAACCCATCCTATTGAGCAATGAGCATAATTCTTTCTCTTTTGTCAAGAACTGGTAATTATTATTATTATTATCATCACCGACATATTTAGCAGCGTTAAACAATAAATATTGGAGTGCTAGATTTATACATCATATGGTTGTACTCCTCTATGCTTGTAATGTTGCAAAATGTGAGTACTTGGTATGCCAATCTAACTACTGTATATACTCAAGTATAAGCCTAATTTTTCAGCACCCAAAATGTCCTGAAAAAGTCACCCTCGGCTTATACTCGAGTCGGGTGCTATGGGTCCCTCCAGATTAGCACCCTCTGTCCTTTGTGTGCAAATTAGGCCACCTGCAACCAGACCCTCCAGTGCCTTGGCCCACTCCCAAATTCATCTTAATCTACCATCCTCACCTGTCCCATTCTGCACTAGACATTGCACTTTATATTCTATATAAACTATATATAGTTTTGAAGGATTTTAACTCTTTCTGTTTTAGCTTGGTTGCTAATTGAGCTAAGGGGGTAGTACTCTTAAGGTATCATTGTTGATGCCATATTGTTTTTGTTGACCCTCTTCTCCACTTACAGAGCTAGTCTACTGTTTTTGTTTGAAATAAATATTCAAGAACATATACCCCACTGATGCCTCATTTAATGTAATATTATTGGTATTTATTTTGATTATTGAAACTTAGCAGTAGCTGCTGCATTTCCCACCCTAGGCTTATACTCGAGTCAATAAGTTTTTCCAGTTTTCTTAGGTAAAATTAGGTACCTCGGCTTATATTTGGATCGACTTATACTCAAGTATATACGGTACTAACAATTACTCTACACATTACCATTATATTTTACAAAGGGCAGGGTGGGTCAGAAATTAATACAGCTTCATCTGGCATGAACATGTATTCAGCTAACATGCCTTTTAGTATTCCCAAGTCAGAAATCAGACATGTGGTCACACCCCTGATCTACTCAGTCCCATTCAAGCAGATGCTAGTCTTTATTTTATGACTTCACTTTCTCTGGAGTTTGCAGTAGGGCTATATCACAGTGTATATACAAACACAATGGACAAAATATATTAAGGATCAAAATGCTAATAAACAAGCAGTGTCAATTTAATTTTCCTCCACTTTTACTTATATAGTGTCAACACATCTACGCATTTACGCAGTACTTTATTATTAATTATACAATATTTAAACAGTCCCTTTCCCAATGGAGCTTACAGCTTAAGGTCCCTATCATATTCAAACACAGTAGGGTCAATTGTATCAAGAGCCAGTTAACCTGCCTACGTGTTTTAGAGTATGGGAGGAAACCAGAACACTTAGAGGAAACGCATGAAGACACTGGGAAGCCACTTTGTAAAGGACATGGCTATTAGAAGCGGATAAAATATGTATGCAATTACCTAAAGCAAAAGGGCAGGTCTCTGTCAGCCCACTGTAGCCCCATATATGTGTCTTTAGCACAGCCCAGTTCACCCACAGATAATCCCTGTTGATGGCCACAAGTTCTGGGTTGATTTGTGAGGAAGACCTGACACACATATGCAGTAACATGGAATGGAAGGAAAAGCAGGAAACTGCTATTTAAAAGTTGTGTTGTGTGTATTATGTTCATTTTGCCCATTATGGCCCTTTGATACCTAGTCAAGTATATACAGAACTTTTTTTTTTATTTCAAGCTAAAGAAACTATGCATTCTGACCATTCTTTATCTTTGTCAGTTGTATATCACCAGATTTCATTTCCAAGTTCACAGATAGGCAACAAGGAGGAAGAAGGTGTATTTGACTTACATTCATAGAGCCAGCACAAGGCAACACATTCACTCCATGATAGAGAGTCTCACAGAGACTGCAATATGTTCCAAGTTGGCAAACACAACTCTGTTTGGACAGTGTGTTCAGTCATCCCCTCGGCAAACATCAGGATTCCTATTAGTGCACAGTAAGAAGCCAACTGTGTGCATTCACACATCAGGGCAAAACGCAGACAAGCATATCTTTGTTTTAAACTTGCTATCACTGTATGTTGCCCTTTGCCACCATTTTATCACTTCATACTTAAATGGGATCTAACAAACTTTTTTAGAATGAAGCAGTAAAGTTCTTTAGAATAATATTCATTGGCACTAAGCAGGTGATCTCTATGCAACCCAAATAAAGGAAAATACACAATGTTCCCTATAACAGAAATTCAGAACTATGATAAATGTCCGATATGGCACCACAGTAAAGAATATTACCAGTAAAAGAAATACTGTTAAACAGTACCTCCATTTAAACTCACACATTTCCGTAGGAAGTAGGGAGGAGGATGCTTTTGGTCCATTCCAAGGATGAGTAATTAGTTCTATGTTGACTGTGTGGTATTATAATTAAGGCGTTCATTATTAAGAGTGGAATGTCTTGGAAGGAAACTATGACTAAATCACTCTAATTTTGCCCAACAGGGACTCTACACAGCAAGAAGGAACTCATTGGTGCACATTGCTTAGTAGTCACCAATAGCTAATATTATTGTTAAAAATAAGCAGACCTTATATTTATTTTTGTTATTATGAAGCTTATAGGTGCATTTTGCCCTTTAATGGATATTTAAAATGTGGGTGTTAGAGATATATGACCCCACACTGCAGCAGTTCAGCTCATGGGCCAATTCCGTGATAGGGGTCTCCTGGCAATTAGGTTTTCCTTTCAAATAATAATTTACCTGTAACCACGGTTATAAAATCAGTCTATATCCATTGATTTTTTTAAAAAAATACTGTATACTATATACTGTTATATGAGAAAACTATAACTTACAATTGCTTCTAAAAAAAATGTATGTACAGTATCTTTTAATTTCCTATTTTAGTCTCAATGTATGATATGAAAAGTTGAAGGACCAGTCTGCATCAATACTCAGGCTACTGGTGTCCAACTGGAGTTAAAGAAAAACTCTGGCTTCTAAACCAAAATTTGTTACAGAGCCGCACACAACACAGAAAGCCCTTATATCACTGTAAACCGTTCCTTCAAAAAGTATGAATACATATTATTTTTATATTCTGAAATCCAGCTGCAAAACAACTCTTCTCTTCTCTCTGCATCATTTGAAATCCTGGAAAGGGAGAAGGAACTAAAACACTGATGTTACAAATTGTAACAACTTCTCCACAGCTTACAGACAGCATGCAGAAACTACATAACCCACAATGCATTGCACTGTGATGTTCCTTTCCTTATTGACATTACGTGTGCAGGGACATTGTACTGTTACATTTTTTTTTTATGAGTCTCAAAGTAGTCAGTCAGATAAGCAGGGGAACAGGGGACTGGGCTTGAGTAACTCTTCCAAACCATATTATTACATTAAAAACCATGAAAAGGCTGCATATTTTTAAATTGATGTATATTGCAAAGTTGCTTGATTCTACTTTTCAAAAAGCTTAGTTGGGTTTGGGTGGAGTTCCTCTTTATACTTCTTTCAATATGAATTACATTTACAAATAACTTTCAGCACTAAGATTTTGTAAATAAATTCAAATTTTAAAGTTGCTCAGAATTATTGTTTCTTTTATTGGACCTAAAATTATTGTTTGGGTTGACATGTCCTATAAGGTTCCACAGTGTGGCATCATAATCTAATGCTCGGACACAAGGTATTAGAAATAGTTGGCCTAAACATTTAGAAAAATGACTGTTGCAAATATAAGCAAATATAAATATAATCCATAATTAATTTACCTTTGGCAGCACATAAACTACATGCATACAATCTTTAAAGGAGAAGGAAAAGTAAAAACCAAGTAAGCTTTATCAAAAAGGTCTATGTAAATACAGCCATATGCACTCACAGACATGCTGCACTGTCCTCTATCAAAAGAAACAGGATTTCTTGTCTCCTTTTTTTAAACATGTTATTAGGGTATCTGACTTCCTCTCTCAGAAAAATCCTTCATTCCGGGGGCCAGAGTCTGTGCAGCTCCCACCCTTCTCCTCCTCCCCCCTCCCATAAGAATTCATAAAACTCACTTTCCCCACCCTTAGGAATGTGTGATCTGAGCTATAACGGCTAGACTGCAAGCAGGAAGCTATGAACACCAAGCTAAAATGGCAGCTGCAATCAGAGAAAGCTTCTAGGGCTCTTCACTATGATATGATATGATATGATATATGAAGCTTTCTGCTAATAAATATAGTTATCTAGGTCGCACATTATAAAGGTATTTAAAAATTCCAGCTTTCAATCACATATTGCCTGCCCCGCCTCTATGCCTTAGGCATAGAGGCGGGGCAGACAAGTACTTTAACTTTCAATTCAGCTCTCACTTTCCCCCTCCCTTTTAGCCATCTAATTGTGTAGCCACTGCATGGGCTTGGGCATCAGGTTCCCCCATTCTGGCACATACGCAAGATTTTGGGGTGATACAAAGCTTGTCTTAATAACAGTGTCCAAAAAATGGCACTTGCCTATTTGATGTGATTGTGTAATTCCAGGACTGAAGGAAACAAGATTTATATTACTTATATAATGTAAGTGAAGTTTATTTTGCTTAACAAACACAATAGAAAAGAATTTCAAATATTGTTTGTAAATACTGGCCTGTCTGTATTATACTTTACCACCTAGTGGACAAATGTTTTTGAGCTGCAGGGAATCAATTTTTTGAGAGCGTACACAAGGCAAAACTGAGGAAAGAATTTGAATGGAAAGTGACTAGAGTTGCCCTGGTGCTTATGGACAGATACTTGAGCAAACTGCAATGTCTGCTGACCTGGTGACACCTGGCTATTAGGCTGTAAACCTATAAAAGGTATTTATATCATTTTTAAGATAGTCTGTAAGCATTTAACATATTGAATGCTATTTCATGTCAGTTTGGTATTTTCTTCTGTAAACTAATTAAAGTTTGGCAAAGAGCATGTCCATTTTTTCACATTGCTGCATTTTGGAGTTCCTGATGACATCAGATGCATATGGAATAATTTAGTAGAAACCATCCAGAAAGCTCAGCTGACTAATAGGTATCCACAAGCCATGAATGTTCCTAAGAAAGAAAAAGATTTCTTGGAAATGCTTCTGTCTACAGATTTCAAACTGCAAAAAAATGCAATTCGTAACTCTTTGCAGGTTGAAACTGCGTTCAGTTACTGTCAAGGCAACTTGATTTGTATAAAGCAAAGGAACTAAGCATATTGTCTGGGAGATCCTAACTGGAAAAAAAGGTTACAGAGCACAGAAACAAACCAGCTCTTCTACATACAAACTCAGGAAGGATCTCCTTTTATCTTTTGGAGAGCTAGGAATTAGGCAATCATATGTAGCTTATGTGTATAGTACAGTCGACAATAACTCAGTTGAATGAGTGCAAATAGGTAAATCACAGATGCATTGCAGTTGTGGATTCTTTTCTTTGGAATTAAAGTTTGGCAGCAATCCACTCCAGTCTGGGAGGATAGCAATTAAAAGCATGCCTTCTGAGTGACAGATACCAATATCTAGCATTGTGAATGGCTCTTTGGCTCCTTTTATCGTTCTCACTCTAACTGTGATGGTTTCACTGCTTTCCAAGTCCTAGCCCTTAGAAGCCATGATTCCAATATCTTTCACTGATGAGATGGAAACAGCTGTCTGCAAGTCTGGATATATAGCTATGAACTATTAGGCTGTATCTGTACTATTGAACCAGCAGTTCAGGATGCATAGTTGCCCACAGGGACATTTAAGAAGATATTTCCATGTCTCCAGCCATAATTCCTTAAGTGAAGCCTTTCATTTTCAGCTATGAGTGTAGCACAAGGCATGTGTATGCCTTTTGATTCCAGAAGGCTTTACACTTCAGTTCCCTTTACCCCATTCTCATCATAATAGTTTACCTGTATAGTAAAATGAACATATATATTTAATATCGCCATGTTTAGCTATAAAAATACACAGATACACAATGCTTCATATCACCCCTTCAACTGGTCACTTGGTTCCATCAGATTTTGCATTATCCAAACAGAATAGGATAGGGCTGGTTTTACTGCCTGTGCCAACCATTTGGAAGAAAAGAACATAAAATATCACGTTATGCGAGAATGAGAAACTTGAGGACTGACACGGTATTAACATGCCAGTCTTTCAAGGCTGAAAAGTAGCAAAGACAACACAATATCTGGAATTCAAGGTCAACCCACAAACAGACATTGTGTCTGAGAGATGGCATTTACCTGCATCCTTTGCCAAAGTTTTAATAGCATCTGGAAACAACTGAGGAATCCCAGGAAAGGAGTGCTGTAACAAGGAAGTAAGACTGCTTATATCAGCTGTGCCCCCATGTAGACTGACCTGCCCTACAGCCAGAGCTGAAGTAAGTGATATCCTTAAGTTTGCTTGTGGAAATACAAAGCCAACAATAAGCCAAGCCTGGCACTAGCATATCTCAGCCTATAGGTGCACATAAACAGTACATCAATATATTAATGTCTTAGCAACAGGGATAGGATAAGGGTGAATACAATTGGAGAGGTACTTGCCTTGGCTGCAATTCAGCTTTGTTTCAAGGCATACCATAAGGCTGATTTATAAAAGCTCAAACTAGAGAATCCCTCCGCATTCCCATCAGTCTGATCTGTTTTAGGATTTATCAAAATGGCTTATGGCTTATTTTAGAGCTGCAAGTTTAATACAACATTTTAACATATCTTTTATATTAATAAAAATAATAATAATAATAATAATAATAATAAAAACCTTAAAGCTTTATTTTACTTTCTTAAAAAGGGATGTGGTACCTAGGCATTGCCACAGCTGTGTGTATAAACACAAGTTAGTCCTCTCCTATCTGCATTCTCCTTCCATACACTCCTTTAAGTCACCCTTCAACCTTAAAGGGGTAGTACCTATATATTTTCAACATGCCAATTGTTTTAACCAATACTTTTTTCTCTTTCTTTTTTTAATAAAGCACTAATGAGGCCCTGTTTTGTTCTGTAACGTTGGCCATACATTGAAAGATCCAGTCGTTTGACAAGGTTGCCAAACAAATGGCTCTTTCCCTCATATGTCCATTGGATTGATCTGATTGTTTGTCCCTAGGACCAAAAGACCAGATCCCAACCATGGGGATACAGGCCATTGGGGTGAGGACCATATCAGTGAGCTAAGCCCCTTGGAGTGCACCATACATTGGCAGACAAGCTGCCGACTGAAGTAGACGCATCGGCAGCTAAAATCTGCTGTGTTTTGAGATAGTAGATATGGTGGCAAAGAATTGAGTGCAGCCTGCATCTTGTACTTTGTGCTAATTCAACACAAGGTAAATGGCACTTTATTACTAGCAGCCATGTACTGCCATATTGGGCACTGCTGTGTCCTGTGCCATTGGCACTGCATAGCTTGCACATTTGAATGACTTGCAGAATGGGCAGAAGAGGAGACACCTGGGCAAAGTCTTTTCCTGGAAATTGCTGCAGCAACAATCAAACACATAACCTGTTGCAGATCAATTCTTTCTTACAGCAATGGGCAGAAAGTCATTGAGCATAAGTGACTACATTCCAAAATATTCTCACCAATACAGCACTTCCTATTTGTGCCAAAGGAAAACAAACACTGCTGTTAGAGCAATCTTACATGTGCTCTATTTACCACTGCGGTAGTCAAGACTCCCACTACCTGCCAATACTTGATTACCATCCACATCAGTGTTTTTCGGGAGGTAACTGCAACCTGCAACACTTTTAAGCCCATTAAAGTGGGAATTCAGCCTTTGCAAGTAGCAGGATTACTGCTATTGCTCTTATAAAGTGGGCAATAAAACGTGACCAAACTTGTGTTTTGTAGAAAGTAGGAGACAACTATACAAAAGCAGGAAAGGAACCAAAACCTCTGTTTTACAAAACATCACACATTTTCAAGCACACACTGCACACTGTTTCCATGCTATATTTAGGATTAATACCTCTCTAGATAATGCAAAAGCCTAATAAAATCATGATTCCCCATTTCACAAAGCCAAAACCATATTGTTCACTATATGTTCTTCTCACACACACACACACACATGATGGAAGCAAAAACTTTTTGTTGATTTTGTTTAGCAACAGTTATAAAATATCAGCTGAGTGATGTCAGGAAATTTATTAGTAAATACAGCAAGCTTTCCCCCTAACAGGATCCTTTTACATACAAAGCTGGTTTGATATATACATCCCAGATGTGCCTATCCTAACAAATCGACTTGTTTGTAAACTGGTGCAAACAGCATAATATTCATCTAGGGCTTAAAATGAAACTACCCGGAAGCATTACTCTGGGCTTTTTTAAGTAAATGTAACTTTTGCACTCCAATTCACTCTGCAAACTACAGTATTTAACCACTTGCAGTATGAGACTTTATAAAGGGAGAAAAGAAAAACCCCAGTAACTTATGAAACTATGTGGCCGACATAATTTTAAATGAATTAAAAAGCCATAGTTAGCGTTTGAAGAGAAGTTTTTAAAGAGCCCTGTAGCATTTAAGGGTTAATACACTATTTAAAAAAACTACCAGTAAAATAAAAGTTGACTAGAATCGCCAGCCAATAGGAAGTTCCCGAACTTTATGATGTCACTATAAAAACATTTCAGTTCTAACAGAGCAGACGGCTATACGCAATTTCCTTTTATTTGCACAGTCTCCTTATGATTCCAGAATCTTTTACCTATTACTGGACAAGACCAAGGCATAGCGAGGTTAGTCTCTGCACAAAAGTATTCTTTGGCATACAGCAGTGACATTTTTTAGATTATAGCTAGCTTCCTGTAGGAAAAGAAAAATCAAAGGTGAAAACACCCTGGTAAGTGTTCCATGAATGTCTCACATTCATATGCTGGCACAGTGTGCAAGCTTTAGCTCAGGCCTTGGAAAACTTACTCCTGTATTCCCATTGTCTGAGAAAAAAACGTGATTGGAAAGCACCGAGAACATTACCAAGACCATATCATGTATATCCTTCATATTAGTCACATTATCTGCAGATTTATGAAAGGTCAAACTGATGAATTCAGAAGGATTCTCAGTAGTTCTGGATTTTAATGCATAGGGGTTTTTTTGGCTTTATTAACAGGATTTTGTTTGTATTTATAACTTTGTATTCAGAAACATGGTGTGAAAGTGAATTACTGAAGTGTTCAGATCAGTGACTGTATGATTTTTCTCCCTGGCCTAATTAAGTGGTTGATTTTTATATAAGACATATATATATATATATATTTTTTTTTTTTTTTTTTTTTCGTAACAGATAAAATGATTGCAACATATCTTAAAACCAGTTTGTGAAAAAATAAAAAATACACTTCTTTTTATTGACATATACAGGATTGAGAAGAAACAAAAGCTATCATTTGCAGAAAATGTATGCAAGCTCAGGAACTCACTTGCCTTTTTTGACTTCATTTTGCTCAACCATAATCCTCAAGGGTTTATAAATGTGCTCCCAAAAGTGGCTATAAAGGGGTCAGAAAGCTGCTGACTATGGACTCCAAACAGAACCAGTCAAAAGGCCTTTGGAAAAATCAGCCAGTATCTGTTAGGCAAGTTTGAAAAATCCATCGAATTGGGACTGCTTCAGATTGCTGATGAAGTCCTTGTCAGACTAGTCTCCACAGGCCAGCAGTTTGATACAATGTTTGGCCCCTAGACAAACTTTGTCAAACAATTGAATCCCTAAAGGTCCACAGACACTGGCGACATCGCCAAGCGAGCGGATCTTCTCCCGATATCCCCCACCTACGGGTGGGCGATATTGGGAGAATCCAGGGTAATTCGATCGTTTGGCCAAACGATCGAATTATAATGATGGGATAGATATCGGTCGGGCAGGCCCGTCAGAAGTGCCCATACACAGGCCGATTAGCTGCCGAATCGGTCCAAGGGACTGATATCGGCAGCTACTATCGGCCCGTGTATGGTGACCTTAAGGGCTCTGGCACACGGGGGAGATTAGTCGCCCGCGACAAAACTCCCTGTTCGCGGGCGACTAATCTCCCCGAGTTGCCTACCCCTCCCATCCCACCGGCGAACATGTAAGTCGCCGGCGGGATGGCAGACGCGGCGGCGCGGTCTGCCATCCCGCCGGCGACTTACATGTTCGCCGGTGGGATGGCAGGGGGAAGGCAACTTGGGGAGATTAGTCGCCCGCGAACAGGGAGTTTTGCCGCGGGCGACTAATCTCCCCGTGTGCCAGAGCCCTAAGTGTTATGGCTAGTTTAATAAGCTGCAGGAAGACTTAGGCTAATGCCACATGGGGCTGATTCTCAGCCTGTGGAAATACGCATACTGAGAATCAGCCCCTACACTGGCACTAGCCTGCTACCTTGCTTGTAACCAGAGGTGAGAATTTGCATTTCAAAGCCGGTATCTGCCACATCTGCATCGAGTGGAGACAATGCTTCCAGGTGGAGGCAAAGTAGCATGATTGTGCCAGCGTAGCAGTTAATTATCGGCCTACGTTTTTCTGTCGGCTGAGAATCAGCCCCGCGTGGTACTACTGGCTGATGAACTTTAGAGATGCAACAACAATAAAATCGACTTAAGTTTGAACAGAGCTGTATAAGAGCTAATATGTAATCAGCCTTGCAGCATTAGAGTTGCTAAACACATTAAGGGCTCTGGCACACGGGGAGATTAGTCGCACGCGACAAAACTCCCTGTTCGCGGGTGACTAATCTCCCTGAGTTGCCTTCCCCTGCCATCCCACCGGCGAGAATGTAAGTCGCCGGTGGGATGGCACACGCGGCGGCGCGATTTTGCGCAAATCGACGAAAAAGCCTCGCGAGGCAACTTCTGCGTTTTGCGCGAAATCGCGCCACTGCGTGTGCCATCCCACCGGCGACTTACATTTTCGCCGGTGGGATGGCAGGGGAAGGCAACTCGGGGAGTTTAGTCGCCCGCGAACAGGGAGTTTTGTTGCGGGCGACTAATCTCCCCGTGTGCCAGAGCCCTAAGGGTTAAGACACACAGAGCTACTCAGTACAAGCTACTTTTCATGGCTACTAAACGCCAGAAAATACCCTGCCATAGACAATACTGGAAATTGCCTCTTCTAAAACACATAGAGACAATTATCAGTAAATGATCAGCAGTCTATTTTAGTAGCCGTGACAAGTAGCTGCTACTAGTGTGTCTTCACCCTAAATGAAATTCCTGCCTATATTCCAAGATTTCATCAAACTTGCAATCACATTTTTTTAAAAGATGAAAACCGCACTACATTTTTTGATCCTTTTGTTAAATGATCAATGTACTTGCTGGATGGAACACTTGCAGGCAAAATTTTTATTTTATATATTTTACACAGACAAACTACAGGTATGGGACCTGTTGGGAAATGGGGATTTCAAGAATTTGGGTTTTGATTTGTTAAATCTACTAAAAAATAATATAAACATTAATTAAACACAGTTGTTTTGCCACCAATATTATTTTTGTCTTAGTTAGGATCAAAAACAATGTACTGTTTTATTATTACAGAGAAAAAGGAAATAGTTTTTAAAAATTGTAATTATTTAATTAAAGTGGAGTCTATTGAGCCTTCTGGCCTTTCGGTAATTCAGAGCTTTCTAGATAACAGGTTTCTGAATAATGAATATCATTGTAAAAGGTATAAGGTTATTATGCACCCCTTAATAAAAATTGTACTTTTAAACAAGTTCAGTACTTAATTACATCTTGTTTCCTATAAGACTGTAATTTCCAGGAACACTTCCTGCTCTGCTACTGCAGGGGGAACCAAAGTGCACAGCTAAGGTAGGAACTTTTACCTGATGCACCAGTTTCCATGTGCAGGACTAAGAGACTGTTCCTGTTGTCTTACAGGTAGTAATCCTCATCCTAAAGTTTTATAAAGTTATCTAAAATTGTTTATATGACACTGCAAACCAGTTATACACTGTCTCCAGCACAGACAGCCTGCAGTGAGTTACAGCAGCCAGACAGTTATACCTGCTGAATCAATGCACATGTTGCATAGTAGTTAATGCTGGTTATAGATTCTTTATGCAGCAAGATATGTTAGATTTCCAGCATAGTAATATGTTATGTTACTTGTATACTGAATTACTTGTATAGAAGTGTATGTTTAGATGTTTAGGAACTTTTACCTGATGCACCAGTTTCCATGTGCAGGACTAAGAGACTGTTCCTGTTGTCTTACAGCTCCCTGCAATAAAAGGAATTCCTTCTCTTACCCTCCCCTCGCACTCTGAATGTATTTTCATATGTGCAACATCATACCTATTTAAGAAAATTGTGGTACTTAGGCCTTCTATTGGGCTAGTGCAATAAGTCATTTAAATTCTTCTAGCCTAATTATCACTAATTATTATTTCCTAAAGTACTGCCTTCTGCAGTAGATGCACAATTTAAACTGTCTTTTTAACAAAAACTAAATAGTCAAAAAGAACTGTAAATATATCAGTTTCTTACATGATATTCTATGCCAGTGTTTGAGTTAGTCCTCAGACAACCTCACATAGGTCAGCTGAGTTGATCTAAAGCAATGAACTTCAGACAGCCATATACTGTACACTATGAGCTGGCAGAGAGGTCACATTCTGGTGTGTTAAGGACAATGTTTAGAATCCCTGTTCACTCGAGTTGTACAAAGAGCAGGGTTAAACAATGAAGAATCTGTCTATGCACTGAATCTGGGAAAGCTACACATACGTATTCCTTATATATATATATGTGTACTAATACTTGTAGGCTTTTAAAAAGGTGGCACCATACAAGTGCACCACCCTACTGCTCAGTGGAGTCTTGGACCACTTGCAGCTTGACACTGTAGGTTTTGTGTACAAATGCAAAACCAAGCACAAAGCCGTAGTTTGGATGCAGCATTGAGCGCACATTGATAATTTGTTATGTGCAAAATCGCCATACTCATAATATGAATGTTAACTTTTAATCACAAGGTGGAATCTTTTCAATGCACTCTTAAAGGAAGTTTGATTAAGTTAAATTCTAGTCTACATCTGCACTTAAAATCCTACAAAAGCAAAGGTGGATTGAAGCTAGGATCTGCTCTCCATCTCCCATTAGCGTGTTGCTATTTGCACCATAGGCCTGTGTAACCCATATACCTTCTGGCACTCTCAATATCTAATTGTTGTGAGAGCGGCACCGGCATGTCAGGTCCCCTGGTGGGTTCTAGGAGGACTGGGCCAACACTCTCTTGAAACCGTGAGGGAAAGTATTAACTTTCGGTACAGATTTGAATATCTGTATCTTTTTTTCTTTCATGGTAAAGCTGTTGAGCACATAATCCGACAGCTTTTCTTGCTCTGTTTCCAAATGCAAAAAGACACAGGTAGCAAAAGCAATAGCATTTTTGCAACAAAATGTATGTGGGACATAGCTATAGCAGAGCTGTCAACTTTCAGCTGGAAGATGCTGGGAGAGCCAAAAATTTTTCCTGGTACCTGGAAGTGATGCATGCGCACGCACTCATGCACGTGCTTCCGGAGGTGATGTCACGCACAAATGCTACGGATGATGTCACGGGACTGCTTACTGTGCCCAGGAAATCTGATGCACAAAAAGGTTATGTACCGTGCTAGCCAGTCAAATTGTTACAGGGTAACCCCTTTGAAATAAAAAATCATCTTAGTTCGATGTTCTGAAAGCTTGCTATGGTTATCTTAGTTAGCTAATAAAGGTATCCCCTTTACAACACTTTTGTTATTTTTTATTTCAAGAGGGAAATCTGATGCAGACTTCAGGGCATTGCTAAAAAAAAACAGAGGAAGAGTACTGGGTGATAGGGGTTAAATCGTGAAGCTAAAGAGATTAACCCTTACACTGGGTGACGGGAAATGGGTGGAGAGAAGGCAACATCGGGTAACTTCTAAATGTTAGGGGGGGTTGTCAGCTCTGCTATATGTCAAAGTAAATTTAGGGGCCCTATTATGATGTAATCATTAATTACATCAACACAATTTGGTTTGTTAGATAGGTGGTATAAATGCCAAAGATCAAACTGTTTGGATGAGCAGATTACTTTTTTTATGCTCAGAAAAACTTTGCTTTCCCTCACTCTACATATTACACAGCAATTTAAAAACTAACAAAAAACATTCAAAAGCTCATTCTGTTTCCTGGAGAAATGTCTCTCTTTTTCTGTAGATAGGGTTCCACAGTCTCTAAAGAGTAGTTGCTCATGGTGCCTAAAAGCAAGGATAACCCTGTGGCATAAATGTCAAACAATGTTCTGTATTCCATCACTGGTCTCAGTTTTTCAGGTTTTACCATATAAATTCCAGAGAAATTGAAAATAATGTTAAACAGATGTGACTTAAAAAGAAACAGTCAGATTGTCATAACAACCACTCTTGTTTTCAGTAAGATTAAATGGTTTTTGTCGAGCTTAGGTACCAAAAGGTTGAACATCCCCATACCTAATTATGCAAACATTATTATTCCCTTGGGAAACAGTTCACATTTTCTACAATATATATATTTTGAAGAAAGCTCAGTTGACAACCTATGTCAAGCAACAGAGGGCATATACAGAAGCTCTTTGTGTGTCTGTTGAGGATAGATTAATACACTCTGTCATTCCCAAAGACCTCCAGAGATCTCTTTTCAGTAGTACATGATCTCTGCATGGGTTTTAACTTACTGCAGATATTGAAACATATTTTAATGTTATTATGTTTGTTTACGGAAGGTCTTTCCTTTCAAAAATTGTATTAAGTCATATTTAGTTTTCATAGGATTACTTTTTATCAACTATTCGCTTTGGAGAGTGAGCCCATTATAATCTACAATTAAAGGGTTGTAAAAGATTAAGGGGTAGATTTACCAAAATTTGAACTGGGGAATCCAAAGGAATTCCCAGCACAAATTCTCTGATATCAGGAGATTTATACTGACTTGACATATTTATTAAAACTGATCAATTTGTGTTCAACTGCTTTAATCAGTCAAACACCATTCCGTGCAATGAATAGAGTGTCACCTGGCTGGTAAAATACCAACCAAAGTCAGGGGCTGGTATTATAAATTAAGCTCTTGCCAGTAAATCTGTAATAAGCCTTTCATCCCACTTAGTTCCTAATCCATTTCAATTCCAGCTCCATCTTACAACTTTCCCCAGTCATCCAAAATCTGCAAAGCCTGTAATCACTATTGATTTGACAAAATCAGATGCAATCATAATGTGCAATATGCAGAAGCTTATAGAAAGTTTTCTTGGATAAGCAAAACAAACATAACCCATAGCCAGTGGCTGCCTGAGGCAGCAGCCCAATGCCGTCCCCTCTCTCCTGCTTCGTGTTTATAACTTAATTGTTGAAGCGGGTCCAGAGGGTGATGCATCGCTAGTGCAGTGAGCACTAGCAGAGCCGAATTTTCATTTTAAAAACAAAAATTCAGCCCTTTAAGTTACCAGAGGCCTTTTTTTGCCGCCACTGGTAATTGGCCACTCACTGCCGCCTGAGGTAAGGTTCTCACTGCCCATAGCAAAACACAGAGTGTACTAGGTACTTTACAAGGCACAGTGTTCAAAGGAAATTGAAAAGAATATACAGGTATGGAACCTGTTATCCAGAATGCTCGGGATATTTCCTTAATTTGGATCTCCATAACTTAAGTCTGCAAAAAATCATTTAAATATTGAATAAACCCAACAGGATTGTTTTGCCTCCAATAAGGATTAATTATATCTTAGTTGGGATCAAGTACAAGGTTCTGTTCAATAATAACAGAGAAAAAGGAAATCATTTTTAAAAATTAGAATTATTTGCTTATAATGGAGTCTATGGGAGATGGCCTTTCTGTAATTCAGAGCTTTCTGGATAATGGGTTTCTGGATGAGGGATCCCATACCTGTATATTAAAACAGTATAATTTAATCACAAGCCCTAATGTTTCAGTAGCCCTATAAGAGTAATGATCCCTTTCTTTAAATTTGTCCACAGCAGCCCCCCGGCTTGGGACTTGTTAGACCATCTGGTGAGTGTCAGGGACACTTCACATGCTAAGTGTGATCCGGGCTTCTGTTGAGAAGCTAGCTAAGGGGTCATCAGAAAATATTAGCAGTAAAAAAGGTTACATTTGTCAAGGAAGCTGGTGCTAAAGGGCTGTTTTTTTTTAAGGAACAGCTTAAGTTTACTTTCAGTGTGTTTAAGACAGCCCTATTTTTATTGAGGCTTCAACCAGTCTCCATGTTTAATTTCATTTGAATGTAGTTGGTGTTTTAAATCACCTATCATATTTTTACAGTAAATATAATCAGGGGATTCACCTCATTTATATCAGATTCAAACCCGAGAAGGTATACAACTTATACACCATTTCAAACAGCACTGGGGGCTGGAAGGCATTGTGGAACATGGCCACAACTGGTGGAGTTTGGTCACAGTTAGAGGTAAGGAAGCATTGTTTAGGGACTGTACACCCCAAAGGGTTAAACCTTTCATGTTTGTGAATGTGTTTTTTGTTCTTTTGTAGAACTGTGAATTGTGACAAGTACTGTAATAGGGCATGCTTGAAAAAGAAATTTCTATTTCTGAAATGTTGCATGATTGTCCTATAGATGAATAATAAAATCTTTGGGTGCAGCAGTTACTTATTATATATAAATATATATATAACATAGAAGAAGGAGGGCACACACCATAAAAGTACTTGGCCTTCGTGCTGTGTACTTGATTGTGAACCACAGGGCAGGATGAACTCAGCACTCACAGCACTTGTTAGAAAATTTAAAAATCCTTTTATTTGTGCAATGAACATTTTGCTCACATACAGACTTTTATCAACATAAATAATTATTGTTATGCCCTGAATTTGGTCCTCCTGTAAGTGGGTTTCAGCAAAAGTAAATGACCTTGTGCCCACTGATTAATTGTCGGACTATCAAGTGCAGTGAGGCAACATTGCCAATAACTGTGCACAAGGGCCTGACTAGGGACAGGCTTGCCTCTATGTCTGAGCAACAGCTGGCGGTGCTTCTTGTCAGCAATATGAGCAATCGTTATGCATGCTGTGCCTAGCAACAGCACACGCCTTGGGCACTTTACAGATTCTGGGTGTAGGAGCACATTCACCAATACAGGATTAACTACTGGGACTGATCAGTGCCAAGGGAGGTTAAACAGCTCTGAGGGAGCACAATCGGTCAGTAAAGGGTTTTTTGCCTTATTTCCTTGTTTTTACTTTGCCGTTGCACTGATAATATATACAATATATAAAGATAGCAGATAGGTACAGGCCATCTTTGTAGAACAATAAATTAACATTTAAACCTTAGCCAGGAAGAAGTGACAGGAGCCCCTTCAGCAGAGCACTAATGCAGAAAGGAACACAGTGTAATTTTTGTGATGTATGAATCTACCTTTATTTGCACGTCAACAGACAAGTTCAAAATCCGATTAACTGGCCAGACTAAGACTAAGGGCAGCAGGAAGCTGTCGTCTCTCACTGTTTGCTCTGCCTCACTTCAAAGGCAATCCCCATCCATACTCCAGGAACAGTTTAACTTCAAAACATATCTTAGGCAAGCCCCTAAGGTAATATCAGCTCTGCTACCGAGTAATGGTTTTAGCAGACAATCTGGAGATTTTTTTATAGCAGTGAATCGCTACTGAACAAAACTAAAGGCAGGAGGAAACATTTATACCAGCAGGGAAATCTCTATGCTTCCTACTGCGGAAGAAAACCACAAGCTGAACAACAGCAAAAGTAATATAACATACCATACAAATGGTCACACATACACAAAGGGTAAATTCATAAGAAGACAATTTTCCTATTAGTAGCCAGTGGTTAGCACATCTACCTTGAAGTGCTGGGGCCCTTTGTTCGATTGCAACCTGGGCACTAGCTGCAAGGAGTCTTTACCCATGTCTACTTGTTTAAGTTTCCTCCAGATACCCCTGTTTCTGCCCAATCTGCAAAAACATATAGGCAGATTGGCTCCTGCTGAAACTGACCCTTAAAAGTGGCCATACACGTTAAGATCCGCTCGCTTGGCGAGCTCACAAAAGTAGATTCAAATCCCCCCTCTTGGAAGACCAGTATGCAAATCAGTTTTGGCACTTGACTAAAAGTATGAATGGCTACACATATACCTTTCAAATCGTGTCCATAATTCACACACTGACTTGCACAACATATATTTTACAATACATATAAAGCAGGCCTCACATTTGGCCTTGAAAAAGTTAAGCATGAAAAATCTTTTCCAAAGGTCCTTTAAGGTTCAGGCTGAGGGGATGAAAGGAATTCATTTAAAAAAAAAGCCCAATCTTTATTTCACACTTTTTTTCAGTCCATTGCATTCCAACAGAGGTCAAACTACATGGACTAAGGAGGCAGAATCACCCCAAGTTGAATTTAAATGTAAAGAGCAGATTTTTGCAGATGTGACTTTTTGGAATTTGTTGCTAAATGTAAAATCTACACAAACAAGCCTGCAGAAAACTTTGGAGCAAGTTTGAAGTTCTAGAAGCCAAGAAACAGACTAATTTCTCTAGGTATTAAACAATTATGGATTTTTAATGAGGGGTGCTTTATACAAAGGCAACAGAGCGCAATAAATATTGAAGAGATATTGTATATATTTGCAGTACTTTGCAGTTTTCAGCAATGGAAAGATGCCCTTTAGAATAAGTTTTTATTAGTTATATTTAGGGACACTGCATATATTGTTAAACATTTATTATGCCATGGATATTTTTCAGCCTCAGGGATATGTTAGTTAAATATTTGAACTGATCGATCAGTGACAGTCCAGCTAAATGTAAACAGAACCTCAATTCCATGTAAAACAAGGATTCCGATCAGTAAACTGAGTAGCTTTGACCTAAATGTCACAGGTCAGGCAAACACATATAGTCACATAAAAAAGACAGGTTAGGATAAAGACTACAGCAGGATGGATCACTGTCACCTCACATACACTGGAAGGGTTGCCTAAGGGCAGGATTAAGTAAACTGCACTTCTACAGAAATGGTGGCAAAATTGCTACAAAATGTTACAGTGGTCACATAGTACATTCTACGGCAGGGATCCCAACATTTTTTTACCCGTGAGCAACATTTCAATGAAAAAAAAGCTGGGGAGCAACACAAGCACAAAAACTTTCTTAGTAGGTGACCAATAAGGACTGGTTAAGTAGTTGCCCAAATGTGGACTGGCAGACTACTAGAGGCTGTTTAGCAGTACACATGGTCTTTATGCCTCCAAAACTTACCTCTAAGCCAGAAATTCAAAAATGGGCAGCTACTTTGAGGCCACTGGGAGCAACATACAAGGGGTTGGTGAGCAACATGTTGCTCCTGAGCCACTGGTTGGGGATCACTGGTCTATGGTAAGTAGTAGTAAAAAAATAAGGCTGATTTAATTCTTGGTTTCCTAGCCAATAATTTGACCATATTGGGGGTCTGCCCACTGGGAAAAGACTGCATCATGTCTCAATGTTGTCCTTTCTCAACGGGACTTTCACAGCTGCTCACCCAAAGCCAGTCACTTCTAAGATACTGGTCAGACAGGCTATTTTTTGGGCCAATTTGTAGATCATTTGTTCTATAAAGTCAGATGTCAGATAGTATAGCAAATTTTTAAATTATTTTTTGCAAGATTACAGGGAAAGTAAACCCTCAGAATCTTTTCCTTTGCCAATATGTTTCATAGTTCCTCAGGTAGTGTCAGATAGTCTATGTCAGCTTTAGCCTAATGTCATGTGCTACATTTATGCTGTTGCAGTGTCAGAAAAAAACTCGAAACCACTCCAATGCTTCCTATGTTCAGTTTGCACCTTGTTAATGTTCACACAATGATGAAATTGATTGTCTATACAGCTTCGGGTAAGATAACAAGGGTTGTGTGGCACTAGAGTTTGATCAGCCTAACCACAGGAGAGTCCACTCAAACTAGTGAATGTCTGACACGCATCTATATAAAGAAATATATATATATATAGTGCAACACACTTGACAGCTGTATCCTTTCTATGTCATTTTAATCTCTTTAAAAATAATGAGGAGGGGGTCTGTAAAAAATCTTATAAACTCATAACAAGCAAAGTCCAGCTAGAAGAGAATCACGTGGAACATTAAATTGATATACCAGTGCTTTTTTTAAGATATTATTTTTCTCCAGATATTTTGCTTACATTAGGAGCCAAGCAGGTACATAATATCATACATAGATTCTGTACATGAGCTGTAATGTAGACAAACAACATATCCTTGACTAATTGCTGTCTTTTGAACTGGGAAAAGTCTATTTAGCTCTGACCGGGACAATGAAGACAGACTGAAGATTACCACAGACCCTTATACTAAAACCGAAATCTCCTACAAACACCCATGTGTATAGCCCTTTGAAGTATCAGAGAATGTACTTCCAAATGTACATAGTAATATAATGATAACTTATACATCATTACTTCCGACAGCATCAGGCCTGCACGTGCACTGGCCACAAAACAAATACCCATGGGGCGAAGGAATAAGCATATGGTATGTGATGCTGGACATCACACTGCAAGGGTCACTTCTCCCACTATGAACCCAGTATTGTGCATATCCCCCATAAACCTTGCCCTGTAGAAGTATAATTCAAATTCATGGAGCCTGAAGAACAGCAGGCTACAATGACCGGCTGCAGGCTACAATGACCGGTTGCAGGTCACAATGATCTAAAGCAGTAATCGAGCCAGGCATCCTTGGTTCAGGGTTCAATGTCTATGTTACTCCCTCTCTTTAATACATCTATAACCTGATAAAAAAAATGTTTTATATGCTGTCAGGCATACTGGGAGATTTAGCCCAAGCCTTTCCTAATCCTCCATCAGCTTTTTTGATTTAAGGAGCCACATCTTTACACCCAAACTTGAGATGCACTATGCAACTAAGTTTGTTCCACAATTATTGGGGGCACTGCCTACAGTATTTCTCATTTGACCAGGGATTTAATGTGTGTGTGTTGAAAAGGCTGTTATCTAACCATCACTAAACAAAAAAACATTTGTGGGAAGGACGTATATAACTGATGGTTCACAATTTTTATTTACACAGAAAACACTATAAATTAAGGCACAGCAAAGGGTCACTGGGACCATTTGTGCTTCTAAAAGCCAGTAGGTAAGCATAAGCGTATGGGGTCTTTCTCTGGGCCTGCAGAAACACATTTTAACAGCCTTCATTTTAGTTTAGTTATCCCTTTTAAACACATTTGTCTCTATGCTATAAGGCAATATGCTCAGTTTTGCATTACATCATTCAAAGCTAGTGCCAAGTTAATCTCTTAAAACCATATAAAAGAGGAATACTCTTAAAAAGCAGTATATAGACCCAAACTGATCTATGACAAAAACAAAGTGAGCTACAAAATACATCTATCAAAACCACTGACACAAAATTATATTAAACAAAGTCCAATAATATTAACCAAGATATTTACACAGTTAATCTGGGTTAAAAAAGGGAAAAGTCCATCAAAGTTTAGCTCCTCCAAATGTACCCCAGTGCCAATATATACACACACACACTCTCACCAACCTATCTATTTACTCACATATATAAACTATATAGTTTATATATGTGAGTAAATAGATAGGTTGGTAAGAGTGTGTGTGTGTATATATTGGCACTTAGAGATTTAGATCAATACAGCCTTGGATACTATACTTTAATCAATTAATCATCCAAGTCCCTCTTAAAGGCATTAAGAGAATCTACCATCACAACATCACCCTCCAGGGAATTCCAAAACCTCACCACCTTCACAATGAAGAACCACCTAAGTTGGTTGAGAGAAATTTGTGGAACCAATTGAGAACCCTGATTTCCAACAATGCAAGTGGCCTGCAGCCACCTTGCCTGGGCAACTGGGTGAAGTGTAAGTGTATATATTTTCTTTTTTTCTTTTTTCTCTAACTTTTTAATGTCTCGTGAGTGATGTCACGCTTTGCGATTAAGTGACGCCACTCTCAGGATACAATGTCGCTCCCAGGATGATGTCACCTCCAGCAATTACAGGGTTGGTTTCCCAGAAAAGCCCCTCTCAGGGAGAAATGCAGGATAGAAGGTCTGGAATGGGCACAAATCTGCCCAACCAGACAGGCACAGGTCTCTAGCACATTCATACTGCTAGATAAAAAAAGAAGGGCATTTTGGCATATATGAAATTAAGTCAGGGTTTTCTCATTTTACTACTGGCAAGTTCCTGCATATTTGGGCAATTCTCTGAACTTCGCTCATATTCATTTTCTAACTCCATAGGTTTAGTAATTCACTTTTTAACCGTCTCCTTGGCAGTACACTGAAGCTGCTCTGTTTTGCTTCTTTTGTAGGAGGCCACGTCAGCAGGAAACCCTGCTGGCTGCCAGGTCACATTCATAACTGTCTAGAGCAGCCAGCAAGCAGCACAGTTCTGTTCTTTTCCCTTCCACAAGCACACAGTGCTCCAAGTCTGGAAAGAAAGTGCAGCCCAGAATCATGCACACAAACTGAAATTTCCATTTCCCATCTGATGTTGTGCGAGGTTAAACTATTCCTTGTTTCGATTGTGTCATTATAGGAACCGCATTGAGATGAACGCAATTAAACTACAAATGTCAATGCTGGCTTTTCCTACATACTATTGAGCTAAAAGTACATGGGCACAGATGATGTGCAAAGTTTGTTATTCTTAACTTAATAAGCAGGCCATGTACTCATGTGTGGGGCCCAATTAAATGGCTTTCTGATCAGTCCCCTCATACAGACACCATGTCATTGGCCACATTAGTGTTCTTATAGTTACATAGTTACATAGGGTTGAAAAAAGACCAGTGTCCATCAGATTCAACCCATCCAAGTAAACCCAGCACACCTAACCCTCACCTACCAATCTATACACTCACATACATAAAATATAAATACAACCACTAGTACTAACTGTAGATATTAGTATCACAATAGCCTTGGATATTCTGATTGTTCAAGAACTCATCTAGGCCCCTCTTAAAGGCATTAACAGAATCTGCCATTACCACATCACTAGGAAGGGCATTCCACAACCTCACTGCCTTCACCGTGAAAAACCACCTACGCTGCTTCAAATGGAAGCTCCGTTCCTCTAATCTAAAGGGGTGACCTCTGGTGCGTTGATTGTTTTTATGGGAAAAAAGAACATCCCCATCTACCTATAATCCCCTCTAATGTACTTGTACAGAGTAATCATGTCCCCTTGCAAGCGCCTCTTTTCCAGAGAAAACAACCTCAACCTTATCACTGACTGAGGCCACACTGCTCAAAGGGTGCCCTATAACAAGGCTGTCCAACTAGAGGCCTGTGAGGCAAATGCAGCCCCCACAGGATTTTTTTGGCCCTTAATATGCCCATTGACTGCATTTATTCTTATAATCATATATAAAAATCACCAAAGAAAAGTGGCACTGCTGAAAACTGCTGGGTGCAAAAGGACTTAGCCCGTTGGTACAGGCTAACATACAAAAATCCACCAAACATGTCCTGCACTCAAAACACTTTATTGTTAAAAACAAGTAGAAAAACAGGCAACGTTTCAGAGCATCCCACTTCTTTATCAAGCCATATATATATATATATATATATATATATATATATATATACACACACACACACACACACACAGCAAGCTATCTGGTTGAGAGCATTTTTGATTCAGTTTCACCATTCACACAATAAATTACATCTCCATTCAGCCCATGAAGTCACAGGGAAATTGCTTGCATATAATTCCAGCATACATATATGGAAGCGGAAAGCAAAAATTCTCAGTCCTTCAGATGCAGTCATCGCCAAAAAATGCACTATGACGTGTTCACACAATGGTGGCAATGGGTGATCGTAATGGCAGTGTTAAGTGATCCACTGTGGGTAGTGGGTGTTGAGACCATTGCTACCAAAATATTACCCAACTTGCTATATACAGGATAGTTACAACCTGAGATTTGCTGATTGACTCACACAAAAATGGTATAGCCTGAACACATTAACCTAGCACAGGGTTGTAATCAAGGCCTTATCAACTGCCTGTCTGGTGACCGAGCAGGGCACTCCTGTGGTTATGGCAGGGTCTGGCTAGTAATTAAGAACTGAGTAAGCCTCTGTATGAACATCAGTGTGACAGACTTCTTAGCAGTGCAGTACATAAACATTCAAGGTGAGATATTAGGGAACATAAAAATCTTCCAGAGATTAGAAAGTTGGCTTAAAGACTCCTGTCTTAAGTTCCAGTAATAAAATAGAAACATTTAGCATACTTTTCTATTCCCCAAATGCTTTTTTTTAAGATAATTTCCTTTTAAAGCAGCAGCTCCAGCAGTTTTAATATTCATGTAAAATAATTAGGCAATTATCTATAACTGTCTACAATTTCTTCCAGGTTTTTAAGCAACTTTATAGACTGTATAGTATTTACTTACTGAATGTACTTTTTACACTATACATGCACACACATGTTGAAATAATGCATATCAGGCCAGTCTAAAGGAAGTCATTAATCATCCAGCAGAATGAGCCACGTGGAGGCCACTTGGATATCAAGATCAGCTCTAAACTAACACTGCAAAGACATCTATATTAGAGCACCAAAGGCAATTATGTTACTTCATAGAATTCTTAAAGGGAAACTCCTTTTCCTAAATGACAGAATTTTTTTGTATGTGTATGTAAATAAATATATATAAAAGTAATGTACGTAATACAGTCCAAAGTCCAAATGGTGCACATACACCAATACTTATATAATATGAAGGCTAAATGCCAAAGACAAAATACAGTAGGGCTTGTTTACTTTTGCAAGTGCAGTGTGCAAAGTGTAATTTTTACCCACAATGCAGTGTTTGTCCCTATACATACAGCATAATTGCATCAAAACAAACATAAATACACTAGAAGCATATCAGATAAAAGTTGAGACTAAAAATTTCAGAGTAAGGGTTGTGCATACAGTGTTTTATTAATCTTCCAAGATTCGATAGCAAAAGCAGAGGTTAAAACACAATTGAAAACATTCCTTGGAATTCAGTTGCACACTACCATCAGTTTATAAAGGCTTATCAATATTTGGCCATAATTTACAGTAAGGATGCACCAAATCCACTATTTTGAGATTCGTCCAAACCTCGAATCCTGCGTAAAGGATTCGCCCGAATACCAAATTAAATCTGAAAAATACATATGTAAATTAGGACATGGAAGGGTTTGTGTGTGGTGAAAAATTTTCAACTTCTGTGTTTATTTGACAAAAAGACACGTGATTTTAATGGTTCGTCCAAATCCCAATCCTGCTGAAAAAGGCAGAATTTTGGCTGAAACCCTGAACTAAATCTTGGATTTGGGGCATCCCTAATTTACAGTAAATAAGCCTAAGGGGCATATTTATCAAATAGTGAACCAAGAGCTTGGTAGTATTTAAAGTAATATACACAGGCAACTGACAAAGGGGCACACCCCAAAACGTTGTGTATTCTACATGACATAATAAACCACAGGAGTTTGCTGTGCTGAATGGTTTCCATCTGCAGCTTGAATTCGTGTTTGATTTGTGTTTCTTTGAAACTAAGTTTAACATCTTTATCAAAAAGTGAAATTGAAACTTGCTACAGTCCGCTAGAGTGAAATTCTGCATCAATTGCTCTTTGATAAATATGCCCTTAAAAGTGTTAAAATGATTGGCCCAGTAAAATGGATTCTGCTGGCAAGGGTAAGCCTCTAGTACTAACAGCCTGCATTTACAAACCATAAAATGCCAATTACTTATTTTTTTGGAACAAAGAAAATTTGTGCCAAGAGAAACCCAGACAGGACTGCTTGGAAAACACAAGATAAGAAGTTAAAAACATAGCTCAAGATGGATAAAAATGACTGGAAATCTGAAGTGGTACAGGCTGGTAGCCTTAAATAAAATAAACTTTTGGAATGCAAGTCTTCTCCACTAGGCACCAATATAAATACAATAAGACTCCTCACATTTCCAAATGCGACTCATGCAAGCAAATGTTTAGTGTCTTCTACATTATATCGCATAGATTTTTTTTACAAAAACTTTAATGGCTACAACTTTAGGCATCTTTTTTTAGAATTTAAATCACATTAATTGACACAAAAATACCTGCTCCATTTTTTACTGAACTTATAGTAGTATCAGCAAATGAAAGAGACACAAAATAGAGGAATTTGGTAATGCTGTTACATGGCTTAGGATTAAAGTACATCTGTAGTACTGTTTTATCTTCTTATTTAAGATAATCTTAGTTGAGCTTTCAATAAAATGCCTTTAAAAACACATTACAAAATCATTATGACCGTTCATCTCCCATAGGCACATTAACCGCAATAAAGATGTGCAATGGGATCGTTTCATGTGCCTCCTCTTTATTTTTACAATTTCAGCCCTATCCAGCTAGAATAGAATACATGGGTGGAACATTACATTGTACTCATAAATGGTGCTTTTTACAGCAATCTGTCTTTATACAATGTGCTAGTAATTTCATGTAAGTTATAGGGAAAGCTTTTCAGCTGCAGGTGGAAAATCTGACGGTGTTTCTATCTAGACTCCAAAAGTACCAAAAGTATGTGAATAATCATCAATATACTTAATATATCAGTGCCAATGCCACTTCAAATCTAAAGATAATTGGCCAATAACAACACAGTCATATAGGTATCCTAATACAGTCACTGCATATATAAATTAGGTTCTCATACATCACTTTCCAATCCCATACAACATTGCCTTCTACATAATATACCAAAATAAACAATGTAGCCAGTTTCATTAACTTTCCCGTCTACTCATATTCCACTGTCTGGCACTGGAAACAATTTCACTGCCTCATAAAATATTCCTCTAAATATCTATATAGCTTCTTTGCTACTTAAATTATGTGTCAGCTACCATTTACAGTTTTTATTCGCTCATTCAAGTTAACTTCACAGCTGCACCCAACTTTTGGACAAATTGACAAATTACTCCATACACTCACTACTATTTCAAATGGCTGAAGTACATGCCAAAAAAAGGTCACAATTGGCCTTTAAGAATTGCTGAAGGTCTTGACTGGTGATGGCCGGGAGTGGGGATACCCCAAAAGTGAACCTTTATTATACAAAATCCCAATAAATTGTCCAGAGGTTCAGAATGTGTTGTGTTAATCAAATCTAATATTTTCAACCAAACAAATGCTTATGAAGAACACATTTGTTTTTATAGAAACACCCAACTGCTGCTCACAAAAGTTAATTTTAGAAGGAGAAAAGGGAAATATAGTCCTACTCTCCACTTGGGCTCAAGTGTAGGCTTAATTCACACTGATAAAAAAAGCTATATTATAGATTTTGGCAGGAACAGCATATGAGCGAGATTTTTGAGAGAAGAGATTAAGCAGGAATCAGGTTGGAAGAATGTATAACTGGCAGGAGGACCTAGCAACTGAAAGACATCCTTGGATAAACAAAGAAGAAAAGTGAAAAAATGCCTGAATCAGACATGGCACACTTAGGTGGACTTGCCTGGAAACGAATAACTAGGTTATAAAATGGAAAGTATGTCCTGTTTAAAAGAAGTGTTTTTAATTACCCCTAACTACACAACAATATACAATGGTTTCATTTATTTTGTGCAAAAGGCATAAGCTGGAGCCTTGAGTCGTAGTTAGTAGGAGAATAGCTTTTATTACCACTGTACTGTTCTGCATTTCAAAGAGACAATCCAAAAACTGTATTCATGTTTAGTGCTTTTGTGCCTGGAGAGAGTCAAGAACAGCATCCAGACACAAGACAGGTAACTGGATTTAGTCACAGGGAGGCAGTGCCTGAAGGGCATACTGGGCAGAAAAACAAAACAAACAATTTGTAGTTATAGAGATTCAGTGCCTGAAGGCAGTTACTTTAAGGGGCAGATTTACTAAGACACGAATGCTGGGAGCGTTCATTCGAACGCTGCAAGCATATTTTCGCCGAACTTTGTGTGTCTTATGCGACCTTTCCGACGCCCGCGCAAATTTTTCCCGCTGTTTTCAATCGTTCCGTATGAAAATTTTGTGACTTTCGGATCACCAATACGATATTATCGTGACTAATACGATTTTTTGTAAGCATTTTTGTGATATTTGCGATGTTCAGAAATTTCCGTTTTCAATACGAATTTGTCCCATTCGGAATTCGAACTCGCGTTTTCATGAATGTGCACCTTAGTGTACCAGAGAGAAAGTCAAGACAGTTAGAAATATCTGTTTTCACAAAACACCTTTAAGCTGGGGGAGTTTGGTGTTGGGAAACAGCTTAGAGACTTGCAGTAGTTTCAGCTTGGACAGTGGTTTGGACAGAGACCTTCAACCCAAAAAAAAAAAGACAATCACCAGCCCATCTCTTTGGCTAGGAGGAGGCATTCACTCCAGAGAGAAGTCCTATCTGGCTATCCTCTTTATGAGAAATACTCTCCTGGCTAAGGCTATTGCAAGTCTCTCTGCAGCCGGCCATTCCCCAACCACTTCAACTTTAGCACAAGTCAAATCTGTACACGTAGCCCAACATTACCAACACTAATCAACAGTAATTGACCTGATACACAATTAAATATCACTGTCAGCATTGAAACATTTTAAAGCACACACAGAGCAAACATATAGCTGCCAGGTGGCTAAGTATTCTGAATGTCATCTGATGACTGACTACAGTTTTTGCATCCCAGCAAGACCATTTTCAGAAAAAAACTTCATGGTCCAAGTAGAAAAGCATTATTCTAAACTTATGCAAGTTTAAAATTCCTGCCTCTTGGCGACACCGCTCACAGGCCTGTACATGCCTCAGGCAAAGTCAGTAATCTTCAGCAGCATTAAGCTGAGCTAAGGAGAGTGGGCGCATGAAATGACACCTCTCTTCTAATTCATCTGAAAGAGATACTCTTCAGCCAAGCATAATGACACTGAACATACCCTCCAATGCTGTTGATACACATGAGTGAGTGTTAGCGATTCTAAACTGGCCCAGGATAAAAAAAGTTAAAACAAATATTAGAATACTAACAATTCCCATATGTGTAAACGTGCATGGCATTTGGAGGGTTCTCTGGCTAAAAAGTGCCAGTATTGCTGCTGTCAGCTATTTCCTAACTGAACAGGAGGGAGCAATGGCAAATTCTGGCATTTTACCAGGAGAAATATGGCAAAGGAGAAAAGTCCTTGTGTGCCATCGCATTTAAGGTACACATTTGATTAGGGGTTTCCTTTGGAGGTGAGCAAAGCAAAATACAATTTGTGGTACCACTGAAATGCAATTCCCACCATCTACAAAGCCTTTGGCTGTTGGATGCTGTAAGCTCTATTTCAATAACAGTTGCCACTGAAAAGTTACCTTGCCTGACAATAAACAATATCCCCCATTTATGCCCAGTTCCTCAGCACACGGGGGATTAGGTGCCCCCCTTTTTTCACTCCCCTGTTTACATCTTGCTAAAATTCCATAAACCAATAACTGAGATTTGTAATTACTTTATTATCATTGTCAATTAAGTCATTGCACTTGTTTTTTTTCATATTATCCATCTGTAGATGAGTAAAGCAAGTATTCATACAATGCAGGATTCAGCACAAAAGAAACAAGATGTAAGCAAAGATGAATCAGATAGATTTCAGTTTATGAAAAGAAAACGTCTTGCACAGCTTCAGGCTCCTTACCTGGAATGCACTGCAGAGTCCCATCTTCTGCCCTTATTGTGAAGGTTTCTCCTGGGTTAACCTGAACTAGAATGACCTGTCAAAATAAGATGAAAACAGTGGTTCAAAACAATGCAACATGTGCAGTCTTTCCTGTAAGGGTTTTTTTTACCTCATTTGCTAGCGAACGTTCTTTGGTGCTGGGTTCCAGCTCAAATATATCACTGTTAATGTCCCTGTCATACTTTTCAGTGCTTTAATTTAATAAAAACATGGTATAAAGACTAAAAAGAACCAACAAATAATTGTGTAAAAATAACTGTTTGTCAAATTCCTACAAGATATTCTTCTTGATGATACTCATTAGCCTACCTTCTTTTATCGTCTGGCTGTGCCCTCTTGTTCAAGAACTCTGTATTTAACATGCTGCTTTCTTAAACATCTAGTATACCATCTCTAATTTGCTTTGTTTTAATATGTATATATTAGGGCTCTGGCACATGGGGAGATTAGCCGCCCGCGACAAGGGGTGTCGCAGGCGACTAATCTCCCCGTGTGCCAGAGCCCTTAAGAGGCTTATGCAATGTAGAGAGCAAAGTTTGCTGCAGTTCTTATCAGCTTTATCAGCCAATCAGCAGGTAGCATTGTAAATTGTAGGCTCTTTTGGGCAGGGCCGTCTTCACCTCTTGTATCGGTTATTGATTGCTTTATATGTTACTCTGTATGTCCAATGTATGAAACCCACTTATTGTACAGCGCTGCGGAAGATGTTGGCGCTTTATAAATAAATGTTAATGTAATGTAATGTAGCATTTACTGCCCCCCTGTTTAAAAGCAGACATTTTGTTGTTTGCTATGGGCTACTGCAAACTTTGTGCCTTTTATTACACTTGGGGGTAAGTTCCTGAATTTGTACCAATATACTATTTGAGTCTTTTCTACATTCTAATTTGTTAATGTTGTTTTTGGATTAGCTTTCCTAAAGAAAGCCAGGAACAACCAAACTATGCAAATACACAAAAAAGAAGAGCAAGAAATAACTCGGCTTTGTCTGCACTTTGATGTGATTAGAAACAAAATGAAAATCTCCTTATATATCCATATATATTTTGTTTATTTGTTTATAGGGCTTAACAATATCATCTTAGGAGAATGCCGAAGGGGTTTGAGAAACATTTATACCCATTATGGTTTCCTAAATACTCTCCAAGGACATTTCCTAGTTTTGACTCTTTATCCCTAGAAATGTTTGTCCATGGGAAGAATGTTTGTGGATTGTAAAGCTGACCAACGTAGCATAAAAGTTTTGATGCTTAGAGCTCCAGAAACCAGTCCCCAGAGTCTCTTCACACTTAGTAAACTGAGCGGGGAGCCTCAAAGCCTTGAATGGGGTAAAAGGTAAGCGATTAAAGTCACTTGGGGGTGCCTAACATTTTGGTACCCCCAAGTGACTTTGCCTTTCCTTCTCCTTTAACCTGTGTTTATATGCAGGCAGAGCAACAGTCACATCTTCCATTACCCTATCAAGAATGCTTGTCAGTAGTGCATTGTTAACTAATGACTCATGCTGGAATCAACCAATCTGAGCTAATGAAATCTGTCAGCAACTCACAACATGCGTGTTTTTCTTGCAGCCAAAATAAAATGTTAACTTAAAGAATTCACAAATAAACTCTTAAACATCTAAACAACTGTAAAAAAAAAATAAAGAAGAGTTCAACAGATTTTTTCTTTATATTTTCAAACTATTAACTTTCCTGGTTGTTGCTAATATACAGGGTATAAGGGGTATTTTGTTTAAATACTGAGAAGTTAATATTATAAAAAGTTCCAATTTGGCTACTGGTCTAACAACCTATAGCAAACAATCCAATCAGCAGGTAGTTTTAATTATTCAGAAAAAAAACTCCGACTGGTTGCCAAGGGATACTAGACCTGGAGAAATGTTGCACCTTCTATTGCTTCCCGCCGTTAATGTTGATTTATTTGTAACAGTCCTTTACCCAGTAAATGGTTTAACTTTTTTTTCCTTTTTTATACTTTTATTTGTACGCTGGGAGCTTTTCCAGACACTGAAGAAGAACACATAATTGAAGTTCATTTGATACATCTGGGAAGCGTTTCTCTAATATTTGTTTGCACAATATTTATATTTTAGAAGTAAAACTATTTCACTTTAACTCCAGAACAGTAGAAAAAATTAGGTTATGGGCGAAGGTTTAAATCAGCAATGTTTTGGTTTACAATATAAACCAAATATATGTATATTATTACATGTTATGGAAAGTGCAATTTATGGCCCAGTTTGGCCACAGGACCATTTCTGTCATACCCTGGGTAACTAGGATACTGCCCCTTCTGGGCTCTTTAAATTGAATTATAAACATACTAGGAGCAAGGCCATCTCAATAAATGGATAAAAAGGGGCATTTGCCCAGGGCCCACCAGGAAGGGAACCTACTGGCACACTTTCATCTTGAATAGCATTTGACAGAAGTCAAAACTGGACAAGCTCTACAGTATGGTTCATATAACTGACTTGCCTGTGGCATCAACATTTTGTCATTTTTCTCCTCCCATTACTGTTGGTCCAGGGCAGCACACCTGGGGATCATGTCTGCTTCAGCATTTCTTTACTTCCTGCCTATTTTTTAATAAACTTTAATTCATGTGCTTGAGGTCTATTCTATCACATATTTTGTAAAGAACTATGGGCCTACCCATGAAAATTTGCCCAGGACTCACTGGTATCTTAAAGAGGCAGTGCTAGGAGTGGGGTGGAAGTTGATAGATAGCTTGTTGCTAGCTTGTTAGTGAGACAATGAGAACAGCCTAGGCTCTTTATTGTAGAAACTTTACCTATGACTATAAACAACTATAACAGAAAATAAATAAATAAATACACTCCCATAGATGCAGCATAAGCAAATTATTTGGCCCTCCCCTATGGACCCTATAATCTAAGTAGGGAAGTGTAACAGTATATCAAAGGAAGAAGTTATGGATAGACAGTTGAAGTGGTATAGTAGGTGCTATGGACACAGCATATTGGTATTTGTAGCTTAGGAGACCAGTGAAGTTGATGCATCAGGGTGGATGCATCTGAAGTGGTGATGAAAAAATACTGGAATGTGCAGTAAAAATGTATTCCAAAGATGTGGGTGATAAGTGCAAAGGAAATATTTGCAGTCCCCATCAGTTACTGAACTGTGCACCAAATGCAGAAGCATATACTGTATTTACTGTATGTGACCTGTGGTAGTTCCATCTTAATTCCGCAGTACATATACCCCCAAAAGGCCACTTTGCCTTGTAGAAAATGGTGTGAGAAATAGGTGCAGCTAAGGCTGATCCCTGTTGTGGTCTGACTGAGCAGGAATTTAGATAAAATTATTGTATTTTGATGCACAATGTTGGTAGGTATGAAACATGTATTTTCCATAAGTCTCTCTGTTGGATGCTTATCTTTATTTATAGGGAAAGTGTGGCAGGTATATAACAAACATATTCCTTCAATTGTATGCCACTCACTGTGTTAGTCCTATCAGGCAGAGGAAGAAGATAATCCCTAGAGATGACAAACCACATTCCTTTTCTAAAGTACTATAACTCTGGTCAATAGTATCAGTAAAAAAGAATCCCATACTGTTATTAAGATAAACTTAATATTTCAGATTTTATAGCCAAAACTAAATCACAACAAAATCTGGACATAACGTTACCACAACGACCATATTCTTTTAAGTTTAAAGTGGTTTATTAAGTAGCAATACAAAGTTCAGTACAGTTTGATGCCTGAATATAAACCAATCTGACTTGTAGTCTAAACAAGACCAGTCACAGCAAAACTATGTAAACTGAAGAAATATATTTTTACTTTGATTTGTATATGTATTGTAATCTTACATTAATATTATTCCAAAGACATAAATATTGTTGATGCGTATATTGAGAATCTAATTAAAGTATGCTTTTGGGGAAATATTTGCAATATGCAGCCCTCCTGCTGATGTTGGTACAGTTCCCAGTACCCTACCTCATGTAAAATCTGTTCCACAAAAGCTCAAGGGCCACATATTCAATATACTTGCTTCAAAAGTAGATGTATTAGTGCCACCACTGTGTTCTTGCTGAGTACTTATTCAGCCTACCTCTCCTGACTGCATCATTCTGCCCTTACTGATGATGAGAAAACACTGCAAAATAGTTTTAGTATACCTGTCATACACATCTTGCATACCTGTAAATCATGATGTTTTAGGCAATGCCCAAGATGCACACTGTACACACCCATATATGAAAAGCCACACTACTGAACCACCTGGCCAGATATAAAAAGTCCCTACAAAGTGAGTTCCACTAGTCCCACCAGAGGGGCAAGTGGAAGGTTTTAGTGTCAGACTGTGTCTCCTAGGATCCACCAGAGAATGTTACATCCTTGGCCCACCCTCAAAGAAATGAGATATAGATAGTGTCTAATGGGATACTGTATGTTTTTATAAAGGCCCATGATGGCAGTAAGGATGGGTTGATTATCCTAGGCTGGGGCCCACCAGGAGATCCTCTGGTACTGCGGTACTAAGTGCAACTTCTCTTCTCCACTGTTGCAGAAAACACCATATGTGACATAAAATTCTTCTTATTAAAATAATACCAGAACAAATCAAAAATATAAAATGTTGCCAGTCATTGCTGTCTGCTGTATATCTAGCTCTGTGTATACATTCTTATCAAACAGAGACTCAATCGCTGTGCAACATCTACTGAGAGTTTGATTGAGACAAACATGACCTAGAATGATCTAAGTTTTGTGCCATTTCCATTGATTTACTGTAGGTCTCAGCAGGTTCTGCCAGGAAAAGTACTGTAACTTTGTTATCCTAATCAATAAATGTTGTTAGTAACAACACTGATTAACAAAGGGGTGAAGTACTGCGGTAAAAACACACATATTTTCCAAACTCTAGTTTAAAGGGGAGTTAATATTTATTTATAACTTATTTGTACTGCTATGCTACCATAATAAAAAGCCTTATTTAGAAAGGTATCCAGACCCCAAAACGTTACTGCTCCAGTAACGAAGTCCTTTATATTTAGCTTTTGGGGTTTATCATTAACAAGGTTAATCGCCCTGGGTTGCAGGGTATGCAAATATATATCAAGTACCCTGTGCCCCCACGCAGGACACATCATTTTACATACCATAATAAATAGGCCCCTAAGTGTATTATTTCCTGGATGCAATGAAGAGAGGGGGTTACACTGAAACTGAGTTTTGGCAGCATGGCATTTTTATTTCTGTAAATTTCATTCCCTTTAAAAAAAAAATTCACTTTTTATTAGAACAGAGACTTTACTGATATACCATGCCTGACAGCAGGTTACAGAATGCTACTAAAAAGGATTAGTAACACCAAAAAATTAAATGCAATATCTGTTATTTTTGGTCTGCTGAGTTTAGCCATCTTTTTAATCTACTCTCTAAACAGAGTCTTGTTTGGGTTTGTATTGTGTTCAGTGAAGCCTTAGATAATAAATATTCATGATATCCCAAGCCCTGAAAAAGAAACTACATATCTCTTAAATAAAAGTATAACGCTATCTAGAAGCAAATTTAACCAAGTTATTAATGAAAGGCAGAGACAGTTGAGGTTGTGCACTGTTGGTAACAAACCACTCCAGAGGTCTAGGGCTTATTTATACACAGGAGGCAAATTTGCACCTGGGCAGTAACCGCTGATTAATTATTTTTTTTTAGCAAGCTGCAGGTTAAATAATAAAATAAATTATTTGATTGGATCCCATGATGTACTGTCCCGGTCAAATGTACCCAGTGTTTATAAATGGCTTAGACTGTAATATCAAATTTGCATGCATACTTTTATGTAAAAAACAAAAATCATATCTGCCTGTGGGTAGGTGTCACCAGTGTACTTAAGAATGACAAAACCAGATATATTTTACTAGATATTTAGCACTTTTATGTATTATAGATATAAAATTGCAGCTTGAGGTGAGTCCATGTTTCTCCTCCAATGTGATATGGCAAAGCCACAAAATGACTTGACTCAGTTAATAACAGCAAACAAACTTAAAAGATCTTAAGATGTAAATTAGTTTACAGAGCCAGTAATGGAAACAGGTTTTCCATGCATTAACCTGCACTAGTAAATAGTGTGTTTGTTTTAGAATCTTTAAAACTGCATTTATGAAAAAGCTATTACAGTGAAACCTCAATTTTACATACCCTGATTTTACGTTTTCCTGCATTTTACACCATTGTTTTGTGGTCCCACTAATATATAACACATATAAACTTCCCTGATTTTACATTTTCCCATGCACTAGTAAATAGTGTGTTTGTTTTAGAATCTTTAAAACTGCTTTTATGAAAAAGCTATTACAGTGAAACCTCAATTTTACATACCCTGATTTTACGTTTCCTGCATTTTACACCATTGTTTTTTGGTCCCACTAATATATAACACATATAAACTTCCCTGATTTTACATTTTCCCAGATTTTGCACCATTTTTTTCTGGTCCCCTGAAAAACGTCAAATGGGGTTTCTACTATATGTAGCAAATGGGTGCTGCCATTAAGCATGTAGGCCCCACATTTGCAGAACAGATAGTCGTTCAAAGACAATGGCTTTAATTCTCACGTGGCTGTAAATAGGGGTCAAATGTAATTCATACGCACCTACATGATAAAAACCCTTCTCAAACTACTGAACTCTGTATCAGTAAAACCTGGCATCCCAAGTATTCTGAATAATATCCAAATACCATCACATTCCTGTACTACATCCTTTATGTTGTATATAATACATAAGCAATATACTTAGGGTAAGATCACCTAATATGCTTTGTTTTTAGTTATAAAGTCATATGAAAAAGTTTGGGAACCCCTCTCAGCCTGCATAATAATTTACTCTACTTTCAACAAAAAAGATAACAGTGGTATGTATTTTATTTCCGAGGAACATCTGAGTACTGGGGTGCTTTCTGAACAAAGATTTTAGTGAAGCAGTATTTAGTTGTATGAAATCAAAAGTGAAAAACTAGTTGTTACCCTTGTAATTTTGCAAATTTGAATGCATGTAACTGCTCAATACTGATTACTAGAAACACCAAATTGGTTGGAATAGCTCCGTAAGCCTTGAACTTCATAGGCAGGTGTCCAATCATGAGAAAAGGTATTTAAGGTAACCAATTGCAAGTTGTGCTTCTGTTTGACTCTCCTCTGCAGTGACAGCATGGGATCCTCAAAGCAACTCTCAAAAGATCTGAAAACAAATATTGTTCAGTCTCATGGTTTAGGGGTTAAGAGCTTTGGCACACGGGGAGATTAGTCGCCCGCGACAAATCTCCCTTGTTGCGGGCGACTAATCTCCCCGATATCCCACCGGCGAAATTGTACATCGCCAGTGGGATGGCATACGCCTCGAGGGGCAACTTCGGCAAATGCGCCGCCGCGTATGCTATGTCATATCGGGGAGATTAGTCGCCCGCAACAAGGGAGATTTGTCGCGGGTGACTAATCTCCCTCGTGTGCCAGAGCCCTAAGGCTACAAACAGGCCCGGATTTGTGGAAAGGCCACAAAGGCCCGGGCCTAGGGCGGCAGAAGTTTAGGGGCGGCATGCCGCCCCGCCGCAAGAACATTTTTAAATTTGGCTCCCATGCGGAGCAGTTGGGACCTCTCCCCACTGCTCCGTATGGGAGTTTAAAGGAGCATTTGCGCATGCGCACTGGGGAGCGGGAGCGTTCGCGCATGCGCAGAGGAGGACAGCTACAGGGGCGGCCTCGGGGCGCCTCACAGAGAAATCCGGCCCTGGCTACAAAAAGCTATCTCAGAGGTTTAAACTGTTTCAACTGTAAGGAATGTAATTAGGAAATGGAAGGCCACAGGCACAGTTGCTGTAAAACCCAGGTCTGACAGGCCAGGAAAAATACAGGAGCGGCATATGAAGGATTGTGAGTGGTTACAGACAACCCAAAGATCACCTCCAAAGACCTGCAAGAACATCTTGCTGCAGATGGTGTATCTGTACATTGTTCTACAATTCAGTGCAATTTGCACAAGGAGCGTCTGTATGGCAGGGTTATGAGAAAGAAGCCCTTTCTGCACTCATGCCACAAACAGAGTCACTTGTTGTATGCAAAAGCTCATTTAGACAAGCCACAGTCATTTTGGAACAAAGTGATTTGGACTGATGAGACAAAAATTGAGTTATTTGCGCATCTGCATGGTGGAAAAAGAACACCGCATTCCAAGAAAAACACCTGCTACCTACTGTCAAATTTGGTGGAAGTTCCATCATGCTGTGGGGCAGTGTGGCTCGTTCAGGGACTGGGGCCCTTGTTAAAGTCAATTGTCAGATGAATTCAACCCAATATCAACAAATTCTTCAGGATAATGTTCAAGCATCAGTCACAAAGTTGAAGTTACACAAGGGTTGGATATTTCAACAAGACAATGACCCTAAACACAGTTGGAAATCTACAAAGGCATTTATGCAGAGGGAGAAGTACAATATTCTGGAACGGCCGTCACAGTCCCCCGACTTGAATATCATCGAAAATCTATGGGATGATTGGAGGCAGGCTGTCTATGCTTGGCAACTATCCCATTTAACTGAACTAGAGAGATTTTGTATGGACGAATGGTCAAAAATACCACCATCCAGAATCCAGACACTCATCAAAGGCTATAGGAGGCGTCTAGAGGCTGTTACATTGCAAAGGGAGGCTCAACTAAGTATTGATGTAATATCTCTGTTGGGGTGAGATGCATATTGCACATTTTCTGTTAATCCAATAAACTTTGTCACTGTTGAAATACTACTGTTACCATAAGGCATGTTATATATTAAAGTGATACTGACACCAGAAATCAAACCTTTTTTATAACATTGCCTTTGCATGCTATTTATAATTTTGCCATAAAAGTATTTGTCCAAGCTTTTACATTCCCTATCTGATCCCCCATGTTCCTCTATGAGGGGGCTGCCATATTTGTCCAGCAGGAGGCCGTTAGCATTAGAAGCTATAACTGTCAGGCTGAGAAGGGACAGTCAGGCTGGCAAAACAGTCAGGTTTTGGGATTTCAAGTAACAATTACTTACAAAAGCAAACCTATCAGCAAAAAATTATCAACACGACCTATAGGCAACTTTTTATGTAGATTCATATTTTAAAAAGTTGTTTTTTCGTGTCAGTATCACTTTAAAAGGAAGTTGCTACTTTGAAAGCTCTGCCAATGATAAACAACACTCCAAAGAATTAAGAGGGGTTCCCAAACTTTTTCATATGACTGTAACTACTTAAAAATGTTTTTTTTAATATTCCTGCTCTTTCTTTTCTTATTGCAAATAAAATATCCCTAGACACACTGTGGTGTTCTGGCACTGTGATAGGGCGAGCACAATGCTGTACACAGACAGCTGCACTAAACATTCAGCAAAAGGGGAAAGCTCCCACTAGCATCCCATCGAGCCTGGGGAGTTCTACCCACTGTCCATTACAATGAAAGAGTACTGCATGTTTCTTATAAAACTTGGGATACTTACTTGCCAGATGATGAACACTCACATCACATGCACTCACACAAATCAACATACTGACACATCCACTCTTAAAATGAGCCAAATGCTTCAGTGGTTTGTCACTGGCTTAACAATTTCCAAATATGTGGCCAAAATAATGTTTTGCCAGAGTTCTGAGAAACTTTTGTGATGGTTTTTAAAAAGGGCCCAAAGCCAATCAGAAAACAGGGAGGTATTCATCATATGGTCTTCAGTGGATACTCCTTCTGCTAGTGTCATTGTCATTATATGTCAGTGACTGAGAAGTAATTGTGCAAGAGAAACTTGAGAGTAACTGAGAGTTACAGGGTAAACACAAGACAATGTGTGGGTGGGAGAAGGGCAAGATATAAGGAGAAATTGTTGGTGGGTTATAGTGCCTGATCAGCTGTCATAGCTGTCATGTGTACTAACATAACCAATGCACCAGGCCTACATCTACTGTGTCCAGAAACCATTATAAAGCCTTACCCTGCAGGTAAGACAATCATTTCATAATTTTTACTTGCATAGTAACATATTTTAAAACACATATTTCCTACTAGTAACTTTGTGTTTGTCTATGCCAAACTACAGCTTTTCAGTTGCCAAGCAGGAACAAAAACATATCAAGTAAATGCTCATCTTCATCAAGTGTTCATCTCACTTCCCACCTTCAGTCAGTAAGTTATCCTATCCAACACTTTTATTATTAGCATTTAAATGTAGATGCAGGGGGTCACAAAATGAAATATGGAGAGACTGTAAAACTAATATTGTCATATCATATATTAGTATATGCAGTTACTTTCATCTAGAGAGATTGTTTTCCATTCACATTAGATCTTACATATATCTTTATTAACCATTTAAAAAAAATGTTGGCCTGCAATCAATCAGGACAAGCATTCCAGTTGTACTCCTAAGTTCACCAGTGTATCCCAAGCAGCCTGGTAGGCCAACATAAAAAGACCAAGCTGGTATTGAAAAGGCATTGCCTTATATGTAACTGGATGCTTTTTAAAAATGCACAATCTCTGAATAATTCCCACATAAACTAAAATTAAATTTTGCAAACTTTGTAGTAAACAACCTTTGTTATATATATATATATATATATATATATATATATATATATTTGCCAAGGAGTAGACTTATTATGGGATCACAGAGGCCAATGATATTGCTTTCACTTTCCATTCAGCCCTTCTAGATGTCACTGCCCTTACTACATTTCCCCTCCCTCCTCACCTATTTGTGTAGCCAGTGCATGGGCATCGGCACAATTTTGGCACATAAACAAGATTTTGTCATGATGCAAAGCTTGCCTTACTAACAGTGTTCACAAAATGGCACCTTCCTGTTTGCTGTGTAAAGACTGAAGGAAACAACATTTAAATAACTTTTAGTGGGTCCATACCATGACACAAAATGCACCTGTTTTAGCACCTTTCACGGTTGTGAGTTTTGTGCCACAGTAAACTAGATTAAAGTAGGTAGCATTGAGTATTACTTCTGATCACCCCAAAAGCCATTTTGGATGTTCCTGGCAATTCTGGCTTGCACTGATAACATTGTGAAAGCAAAATGGCTCTTGCAGTGACTGAAACACAAAATGCAAGTGCATCCTTTCTATCTTCAACCTTGATTCAAATGTATTTTATTTTATACACCTCAAACCTGCATAGGCTGGACTATATAGAAAACAGCAGTAAAATGAAGGATCTTAAATATATGGCACTCGGTATTGCAGAAATATTGCTTCCCAAACCTGGTGCTGGTATGACATGACACTAAACGTAGGATGTATCAATGAGTAACAAATTATTTTAAGAAGGTGAGAGGCTTTGATTAACTGGCCAAATGTGTTGCCAACTTTTCCCAGAATTAAACACGGATAAAACAGCATGAGCCTTTGCATCATACCCTTACTGTATATTGTAGCATGAGTCACACCCTGGCAGACTCTGTGGCGCGTCACTTTCTTGAATCATACATGTCATTCTAACTGTAGAGCAGACTCTTAAAAATAGAACAGAGGATGTGGAATAGCAGTACAGTTAAAGGTTTATTTAACTCAGACTCTGATTAAGTGAGAACACAACCTTCTGAATCAACCAGATGCACATTTTATTTATGGCACAATGTCATGCTTTAATTCAAGTACAGGTATGGGATCAGTTATCCAGAAACCCAGATCTCCCATAGACTCCATTTTAATCAAATAATTAAAAAATTTTAAAAAGATTTCCTTTGTTATAATAAAACAGTGCATTGTACTTGATCCCAACTAAGATATAATGAATCTCTAGTGTAAGCAAAACAATCCTATAGGGTTTAAGTAATGTTTAAATATTTTTTTTGTAGACTTAAGGTATGGAGATCCCAATTCTGGAAATATCCCTTATCCGGTAAGCCAAAGGTCCCAAGCATTCTGGATAACAGGTCCCATACCTTTACATCCTGGTTTAGTGTAGTAGAGCATTTAACTGAAGTGCAAGAGGGCTGTAAGGTCCCAGATAATATTACCTTTGTTTGGCCTGACAATATGGTAACCCAGAATGCTTGGGACCAGAGGTTAAAAAACATTTAAACACTAAATAAACCCAACAGGTTTGTTTTGCAGCCAAAATGGATTTATGCTTACTTTTTATGATTTATTACAAGGTACTGTTTTATTATTACAGAGAAAAATGTTGTGATGTAAAAAACAGAATTATTGCTTAACCTGGACTCTGCAGAAAATGGCTTTTCTGTATTTTGCATTGGGTTTCCAGAAAAAAGAACCAACACCTGTACAAAAAAAGCTATTAAGAGATTTTTATACCTTCCCATGAGAAAACCATCTCACACTTGAAATTTATTGATGCAATATTTTTTACATCTGTTTTCACTAGTGAAAACTTGAAAAATGGGGACAACCCCCCGAGATTACAATAAATATCACAAATTTATAGCACGTTGCCTTTCATGAGTGCCATCTATACACTGCAAATCAATATTTAGATTATACTCCTGGCAGCACTGTGTAAGGATAGAGCACCACATTCTTATCAGTTGAAGAGCTGGGACACTTGATTGCACAAAAACACATATTACCTTTTACTCCTGTAAGCTGATAGTGTGCATAGAGGCTACCTAATAGCAAATCTTAGCCCTTATTTGCCCCCCCCCCAAGAAATTTTATGATGCTTGTGTTGCTCTCCAAGTCTTTTTACATTTGACTGTGGCTCACTAGTAAGAAAGGTTGGGGACCCCTGGATAACAGAATAAGAGTGGGTTTGTTGAAAGCAATGCTGAATGGAAGCAAATCCCACCAGTTTTGTTCCAACATTTAGTGGAAAGTCTTTTCCGAAAGGCTTTTTTGCAACAAACCGAGGTTTAACTTTATATAACTATGTGTCAGGATAAGATAGGAGACGTGTCCAGAGACTTTTTGGTTATATGGTGTATTACTCCTCAACCCCAAATGATATGTGGACCAACCACATGTCATTTCAGAAAGAAAATGGAAGATTTGAGAGATTACCCCAGCAGACCTAAGAATCTTTTCACCTGGATTCTAATAATAAATAACCATATAAACATAAAAAGAGTTCATAAGGACACCTATAATATTAAAATATGACACTTCAGATTAGAACTGTCCCCAATTGCAAAATCTCTCGCAAAACTGTAACATTAGGTTAAGAGAATTTTTGCATTTTCATTTGTGTGTGTGTGTGTGTGTGTAAATCAAAAACAGATGATGTGGTCATAAGAGACTCTTTAATGTATTTCCAATAAAAATATTTTGGATTCTCAGTAAAAACATTATTAGTGATGCTACACTAATTTCTGAACATATTCAAACAAATGGCCACCACGACAATTTCAGAACTTATTTTGACCTCAATCAAAACTAAAACTACTGGCATTCACTACTCATTATTTATCTAATTTTTTAAAATAGCACTGATTTATTACTATGTTAATTGTATGGTCTTCATTTTTATAACAGTGCCTTTTAAAAGTGCTTATTTTCAAAAAAAAAAAAAAAAAAAAAAAACTACCTAAACTCTGTACATTTTTCTAATAATAGAGGTGATGTATTGAATTTTACACCTTGCCTCTCTGCTTCTTTTTTTTTTTTCAATCTCTGTTTGCCTATATATATATATATATATATATTACAGTCATATATACACAGTCTTTAAATGTTTGTCACTGTGTCAGTGTACAGCACTAAAACACTTGTGTCTGAGACACCATAGTGTCTCTGGATCCCAAGGGTTTATTATCTGACCTTCGGCTATGGTGGCAATATGTCACTGTCAGTTCCAAGGAACTTGTGAAGTTAGCAGACAAATCATCTAAAGTTTGAGTTTAACTGTGAGCCAAAATGAGTTTCCCACCTCAACAAAATCCATCCATCAGCGTGCAATAAATTCCAAATTGTCTGGGGTAATTTCAATGACAGTAATGGATTTCCAAGTGAACATTCTGCTGGAAGCCTGTATCGAACACCAAATTATTTCAGTTCAATTAAATTCATTGCTCTTTTTGTTTTTTTTTTTCTTTTTACCAACCTGCTGTGATCCATCTCCATTTAGTAGATGCGGCATCATCGCTACCTCCCCATTCAGCATGGGTGGCAGATCCAGTGGCATTTGGTCGGTCATCATCATTGTGACGTACATTCATGGAGAATTATCCTCAGCTGCCTTTCTAGAAAGTAAAACATGAATTGTTATTTTAAAATGAAAACTGTTATTTCCTGAGGGTTTAAGAAGTGTTTCATCCTCTCCAAAACAGCAGCATAATAAAATACATTTCAGATTATATAAAATATGTCAAGCAAGAAGTAATGTTGGATGGCCTTGGCCTGTGTGTACCCACTGCACCTCATTTATATAGAATCAAAGTACTGAGAGGCTAATTTGCCACTGATGTTCCCCAGATAAAGCAACCAGAAGAAATTTAATAGAAAACAAAACTGCCTACAATGAATGTCCCAAAACATATTGGTTAGGGATTTGGTTAGGGGATTCGGCCAAGATTCTGCCTTTTTCGGCAGGATTCGGATTCGGCTGAATCCGTGGTCCTGGCTGAACTGCATCCTTAAAATCATGTGACTTTTTACTTCATTAACGCAGAAGTTGAAAATTTTTTGCGCGCACAGTTCCTTTTAAGCTTTTTGTGACTTAGTTTGCATATGCTAATTAGGATTCAGATTTGGTTCATTATTCGGCCAAATCTTTCACAAAGGATTCATGGTTTGGCCGAAATCCAAAACAGTGGATTCGGTGCATCCCATCCACATGGACTGCTGCATTTCCAGACAATAATTGTGGCCTCCATGTCAACTTACAATAATTCTAAATGAAATTAATACGAAGCTATCCAATGTGATTTGCAAAAACTCAATTTTCACTACTTTATTTCACAGGAAACTGGTGGTAAAATTCCGTATTTTTGCTTGACAGTATGGCATTAAACTCACTCAGCTACTGGAAAACAATAGGATTAACACATTCTCAGATCTTTTACTGGGTTCATGTTAAACACAGGTGTGCAATCCCCCTATAAAAGTACCACAAAACAATGCCCAGCCTCCAGGTATCCCTAAAGCAGTAACTTAAGACGTTTAATTCATATAACACCCATGTATAGCACAGGGGGAGCAAGGGACCATAAACCAATATTTCTCTGTTGGCAATAAAGCTGTTTAAGGGAACTTGCTTCTGGTAAAAAAGTGGACAAATGTGTTTAAAAAAATGTTCCATTCCCAGTGTAGTATCTGAGGGAATATTATATCTGCAGTATGCTAATACAGTTTAAAAGTCCTCAGGCAAAGTGGAAGGCAGATGGATAAAACAGACAATTCAGAGTGTCATTCCATCTGACTTACCAAGTTAAATGTATGAGCCACAGTTTATAGAGGTTCTATACCAGGGATCACCAACCTTTCTTACTCGTGAGCCACAGTCAAATGTAGAAAGACTTGGAGAGCAACACAAGCACCATAAAAGTTCACGGAGGAGCCAAATAAGGGCTATGATTGGTTATTAGGGAGCCTCTATGCACCCTATCAGCTTACAGGGGCTTTATTTGGTAGTAAGTCTTGTTTTTATTCAACCAAAACTTGCCTCCAAGTCAGGAATTCAAAAATAACTGCCTGGTTTGGGGGCACTGAGAGCAACATCCAAGGGGTTGGGGAGCAACATGTTGCCCCCGAGCCACTGGTTGGGGATCACTGTTCTATACATATGGTCTGTGTGACAGGCAGCTATCATCGCTGCTTCATTGGCCAATGGCAACACACCCAAATTTTGTAACTGACTTTTTTTAAAAAAAAAAAAAAGAACAAAAAAGAGATCATTTGCAATTGATGCTGGCCCCCTACAAAAAATGTCTAATTATATAATAAAGTGTGTTGGACTGCTTATATATTACACAAGCATAGCAGAGACTGGGCAAAGAGTTCACCATTATAAGTGAGACTAGGGGGCCGATTCATTAAAACACGAGTTCGAATCCCGAATGGGAAAAATTCGGATTGGATACTTTCAAAAATATCACGAAAATCCTTACGAAAAAATCGTATTAGTCACGATAATATTGTATTATCGATCCGAAAGTCACTAAATTTTCGTACTGAACGATTATAAACAGCGGCAGAACCTTTCCGATTTTTTCGTGCAAGCGTACAAAAAAGTTGCGCAGGCGTACCAAAAAAGTCGCGCAAGCGCGAAAAATTGGTGAAAATACACTCGGAGCATTTGTGTCTTAATGAATCTCCCCCTAGGTCTGCAGATCTGTTTCACGCCCTTTCTGCTGAATCCTCACATGTATCATTTACTGCAATAAACTTGTGTTTTAAAGGACATTGAGAAAAACGGTATTAAATGTGTAGGGTTTATTTAGCCCACCCTCTGCTGATATGATCACGCTCCCTAAACTAAGAAAGAAAAGAAAGAATTTCTGCACAAACCTATAACCAGAGATCCTAATTCATAGAGATTTGTAAAATGCTTGGCAAAGCAGTACCGTACCGAAAAAAGTGCATTTTAGCGTATAGAACTTCTGCCATAATTTACGACTTAGACCCTATGTTTTGCTAGAACTGCATGCATAACAATTAAAAAAACATAATGATTTTCTATATGGACTGCAACCCCAAGAGGCAGCTTATCTGCCTCCCAGTATGTGCCCAATTTCCTGGTATGGAGTTAACAATGCAAAATGTCAACAACACAATAACAAACACAATAAAGCTCCTGACTAGGCCTTTAATGTGACACTCGCTTGTAGATGTACAGCAATTAGCATCCCAACATGAGGACACAATTTATTAACTTGCACTGATCTGCTAGGCCTTCAGTTTTCATACCTGAAACTGCATTTCAAAGAGAGTACCAAACTGAGTACTTTCTGGACATGCTAGAATTTCCAAATGTGAATGATTCGGGTTTAGTTATGGCTCATTCATGTGTGAGTTTGGGATTATTTCCACACAGAACCATTCTGAAAATGTAGTATGTTCCATATGAAAATGTAAGAAGAAATTTTCATGTGGTCTCTTCCACCTTCAGGCCACCACTCCATTCTTCAAACCTTAATTACCAGCAGATATATGTTCTTTTATTAACATGTTTATATATGGGCTAGATAGCCACAATGACACTCTAAACAATTTCATTTATTACTAAGCAGCTAATGAGGAGCCGTCGAACCGGGGACATGAGCAGACGCAGTACCCGATCTGACTGAAAAATCAAATCTGCTTGATCGACACCTGGACAATTTCTTCCCTAGATATCAATCGGGGAGGCCCATCAGGAGGCCCCATGCACAGGCAGATAAGCTGCAGAATCAGTCTGAAGGACTCTGCCATGTATGGACACCTTTAAAAGCAGAGTCCTTGGTGGTACCCCTACATACCTTTGAAATACTTCAAGGCCTGACTTTTCCCAACTTGTAAAAAAGTTGTAAAGGAAACTTGTAAAAGAACACCCTTTAATTAAATGCAAAAGATGGAAATTATTATCTCCTAATACAAAACACAAAAATGAAAAAAAAAAAAATAGTGGAGTGGCATCAGATGGTATCGGTTCATGTGTGGCAAGCAAAGGAATAATAATGAATTAAATATATAATAATTAAACTTATTATTAATATTCTCCATACATAAGAACATAACAGTTGATACTATAATTCTGGCAGCCTACCACAGGAAAACCTGACTATCTTTGGTCCCCAAAGATAGAGATTGACAGGTTCTAGATCCCAGTTTTAAGCAGAAAAAATACATTCTTAAAGAACATATGAATACCAGAAAAAAACATGTGCTCTTGTGTGTTAATAAATCATAATAGCACAGAAGTCTAGAAGACCATGCCATGGCTTGCTTGGTTTGTAAGGTAGTAATGATTGTTCATATGGAAAAATGTTTTGAGACATGACCAAAACCAAGAAGAATGTACACAGCTGGATTATCAGAGAACACGCAGTCCGGAAATTGTTGCTTGTGCATCTGTTTGTTAAACAGCTAAATCGAATGTGTGTTTCTTACTGAAACTATTTTCTCTCTAGTAATGAGGAAGAAACAGATAAAGACAGAGAGAGAGAAAAATTATAAATTGTCAGGAATCAACTCTATTTAAAAAAAAAAAAATTACAGCAAATAGAAAACACAAAAGGACAAATAAAGATGAAACACTAGTGCAACCACAAGTATATTATATAGTTACAGTGCATTTAACCTGCTTTGCAAGAACTAAATCAGTAATGCATATCAGTGAAAAAATACATTTAAAAGTTCTTCTACCATAATATGCTCCAGATTTAAGGGATTTATACAAACTGCCTCAAAATATTTAGGGCAATGAATAAAAGCAAAAATCTCAAAACAAATCACAGTGTATTGTTAGCTAATTTAAAATGTATTTATAATTAAAATGTATTTATAATTAATAACAAGTATTGCACAGACAAGCCTAGAAACAACCCCACAGACACATCCATGTGTAAAGCTGGCCATATATGCACCAATATTATCACACAAAATGAGGTTTCGTACAATATTCAGTGCATGTATGGTGGATTGACGAGACGACCGATAACGTAAAAGGCTTGGATATCGGTCATCTCATTGATCAGGTGGGACAGAAAATTTTGATGGCGCCCAAGCAAAGGCATGTGTTGAGATGAGAGGCATTAGTACTACAGCCACATTTCCCAAATAAAGGAAAGTATCAGTTGTGCAGTTGGCTTTTACAATATTTTCCATAAAGGAATGAAACCATGTGCTTGTGCTACTCTAACCAGTCTACACACTGGTACACTAGGGGGCACATTTACTAATCCACGAACGTCCGAAAAGCGTCCGAATGCGTTTTTTTCGTAATGATCGGTATTTTGCGACTTTTTAGCGAATTGTCACGAATTTTTCGAGCGCTCAATACGAAAAAGTCGCGACAATTCGCGAAAGTCGTAATGGCTATGAAAAAGTCACGACAATTCACAAAAGTCATAATGGCTATGAAAAAGTCGCAACAATTCCCGAAATTTGTAATGGCTATGAAAAAGTCGTAACGGTTACGAAAAAGTCGTAACGGCGACGAAAAAATCGCAAAAAATACGAAAAAGTCGCAAAATGTTCGTTTTCCAATCCGAATTTTTCTCATTCGGATTTGGATTCGTGGATTAGTAAATCAGCCCCTAGGTCTATGTCACATCTCATTATAACAAAAACCTCTAATTACTTTGCAATTAAATTGATGGAATTTACCATCAATATCACATACAAGTTGACGGTATCTGCTTTCACCATTGTTTTATGCATAATTTCATGCTTTGTGTTATTGCTAATACTGCTCTGCAAATATTTTCACAGTATATGAGAGAAAACCGCTAGCCTTCTGACCCAAGCTTCTTTAGGGCTATGTTTGTTGTCTCTGGGGTCCCAAGTCCTGGGACTACACTCCAACAGAGGCATTGCATCTTATATTATTTTTATATGCTCATTCTCTGGTTTCAAGGATCAACCTAGAACTGCTTTAACTGAAATTCTCAAGTTCTCTGGATCCTAGGATCGTAGAAACTGTAGCACATGGATATTTCTGTACAAAACAGACTTAAGCAAAGTACATGTTAGTAAACATTCCATTTAAAGGTAGCTGAGGCAGAAAGGAATCTAAACAGGAAGGAACAATGCTTTTTTACGGTAAAAGAGTCTCAAATAGAGAAATATTAATGCCTGGGCTTTTTGGAAAGGCTTTCTTCACATGTGGATTTTACACAATTATACATCTGTTCATAGCGGAAGTAATTTGAGCCTGAAAATATTTTTAAGCAGGCTGCAAATCAATTGGCCATTGTGAGCACATAATACAGTGCTATCTGATACAACAGCAATTTGAATTTGACATTTACATGTGGAAGAAAATTTGAAAATTCTGTAAAAAAAAGTGTGTGTGTATATATATATATATATATATATATATATCTTGCTTTAATAACTATTACAATAACAAAGTCATGCTTCTTGCAGAAAACATATCATAGTATAGTTATATGCAGACAGACACAGCTACAAAAAGCATTGCTCTCATGTTTCTTAAGAGTGGGAAATCCCAAATTATGTACTTTTTGTGCCCTGCTCACAGGTGATTTCTACTAGTTAAAACGGTAAGCCTGCACAATAAATCTCTTTGTCACCAGATACAAGACAGACACATTGCCATTAAAGTAAGAGCTCCATTGAACAAAAGCTTTGTGCGAAGCTGAGCTACTACTGCCATCACTTATTAGGGCCGTACTCCTGTGGTTGCAGGAGGTGGGTTTGGGCATGACACGGCTCTTGGGAACAGAAAACCAACAAATATGCACACTGAATATCAAATCAAGGGCAGATTATATCTCTGCTGACACCAATGGGCTCTTTCTACATATTGTTTTCATTTACCTCTGCCATCGCCATCTAGCCAGCTTCCCTAAAACCCACACAATCAAGCTTTCCTTTGGTCTTGTCTTGTATGTAAGTATTTTTATTTATTAAGTGAAACTTTTCTTCAATAAGTCTCCAAAATCTCACTGCCTAATCACCCCTTTCACAAATCCATAGCTTATACCATGCATTCCTTACAAATTACATCTTTGCAATGCTATGTTTCTCAAAGTGATAAATTATTAAGGCTTCTATCACTGAATCAAGAAATACATGAACAACCTTTTTTATCTCAATGTGACGATGAGGATTATCTTTCTCTCTCTCATTCATCATCATATTAATGCCACTGCCAAAACCTACTGCTTTTTTCTCTGCAATATTGCCAGGATACATCCCTTTCTTTCACAAGTAACTGCTAAAACACAAATCTATGACCTTACCCTATCCCACTTAGATTACCTTACAGCAGGATAGCACACAAAATACTAAGTTACAAAGCCCTTCACTCATATGCTCCTCACTACATGTCTTCACTTGTCTCAATGTATGTTCCTGGCTGTCTCCTCTGCTCCACTCAGGGCTACCATCTTTTTACACCATTCACACCCACTGTCTTCTCTCGTTTTAAACCTTTCAACCATCCCTGAATTTCTCTGTAAGGAATAATACCTCAGAATAATACCTCAATAGCTCCAGAAGCACTAGCGAATTATTTAATGATTTTGTTTAGTCCTGCACTTAAAGGCCAACCCTCAAACCTTGTGCACGCTTACCCTCCAATTTGTGCCTGTATGTTACCCACCCACTTAGATTGTAAGCTCTAAAGGGCAGGGGCCTCCTTCCTACCATGTCTCATGACATTTATATTAATCATATTTATTGTATGTGTCCTTCCTGTGTGTACTGAGGTAAGATTGTACAGCACTGCATATTCTTGTAGCACTTTTTATAAGGACATTGCATTTCACTAGTTGCTGTAAGGCCAATAAGGGCCTTCAAAAATGCAATCAAGTGATGATTTGCACATGAAACTTATATTAAACTGTAAACATCTAAGCTTTCAGTTGCTAATAAATATATAAATCACAGGGATGTAAGAAAATTGCCATTTTAAGTACTAAGGGCCACCCCTGGAATCATACTCACAGTGCACACAAACAAACCAAGGGCACACATACATGTCACGTGATCAGGTGATCTCTGAGGCGGCACACAGACCATCACAAAATGGTGTCTCAAGAGAAAAGATGTAAAAAGGCATTAATTAATGATATATTTATTCTAGTTTGATAATCTTACCAATGGTATGATTTATAATGCGGGTCAGTATTATGTGATCTAAAATAAATGAAACATTCCTCGCTGCACAGTCCCAGGTTTTCCACTGCAGGCTAGGATATGCAAATTGGACCTAGCAGTACAATACTTTTACTTTAGTCAATGCCACAAATGTTTTGTTTCATTCAGTTGTGTAATGAAGACTGTGCCTTAGCTGCCTACTGAATCTACATTCCTCTGTCCTTTGTTCTTGCATGGTTATCTATCTTCTCCTCAGTTTACCAGAAACATTGTTTAAAATGCTATCGGCAACAGTGCACCTGCACACCAGACTCCCTTTATTTCTATCACTCCAAACAGAGCATTCACTTCATTACTGTATCTTCATTGAAATATATGGATTAAGCTTTACAAGGGGATTTCTGTCTAGTCCTTCTCAAATGCACTGAGAGAGATTCTGTTGCTGCTTTTGAAGAGATGGTTAAGATATGAACATTGCAAAAGGAAGATCCCATTCAACACAGTGTTATCTCTAAATGTATACTGTACAGCCCCTTTCACCATAACCTCCTCTCACATTCACCACTTTGCTCATTGCAGACTGCACCAATACATCCTGATTGTATCCATACAATACAATCCTTTCACCACTGCCTACTTACACAACAGGCTCTAATTTTGCAGAGGACTGATGAATCCGTGGGGCGCCACAGGGGTCTCTGACATCATCTTGTTCGGAGTAAGAGTAACTATACTTCTCTTATTTCATTGGTATAAAGGTATAAGCAATTTCTTCTTCACAAAATAAATATAAGAGGTTGGAAATAAAAAAGGCAGCTAGACACAAGCTGGTATTTGTGTTACTTTACTTTTTGGCTGGTTTTGTAAATCCAAATGGATCACAAGATGGCACGGATTGTGTCTATTGAAAAAGGGGCTAAAAGTGGGAGGTTGCATTTCCTGGCCTACCAATGTGACCGATGTACAGAATTCAGAAGTTACTGGTAGACTAAGTTTTACTATAGACAATTTGACTGCAATAATATCCGATTTCTGGTTAATTTAATCAAATTATCATAATAATGTCAGAATTACTGTGGCTTGGCCATCCAAGACTAGCCACACCACTTTTCCATAATATGCTGTATATAAAAAATATATATGACATATGGCAGATATATGATATATGGCAGATTTGTAATTTATTCAGATTCACATTACATAGTAGCTCTGAAACCAGTGCAATAAGCACCAGAATTTAATAATTAGCTGTGTAACATCAGCTTATATTACAGGTCAACCTAATTTTTTGCTTGATAATTTGCAGCAGCCCCTAATTTTAGCTTCTCAGCAGCTGCTGATGGGGAGCTCCTGTGACAAATTTAAACACCTGGAACATTGCTGGTACTGAGATGCTGAAATTTTAGGCTGGGGTAGTAAGTTCAATCATTTTTAGGGTTTTGTTCTCCTTTATGGGTTCCCCTCTACCTTTCAAACTGCATCCTACCTTAGAAACTTAAAAACCACAACTTAAGAGTGCTATGTACTAATCATATAATTTGTGACATCATCCATTCATTTTTACATGAACCAGAAAAAAACTCTCTTAATTAACTAATAAAAACAGCAAATAGGAGTGCTATTTAAAAAGAACTGAGGTATCTATCTATTGCTGTGCTGAACAGTATATATCCCACATTTTTCCCTTCATTAAAAGACACAAATTCACCATGAACCAAAACACCAGATGTAAGAAACAGCTGCTGTTCAACTGCAGTTCCCATCACCCATCACTCTGAGAATAAAGGGACTAAATAAAGAACATACCATCTCCTTATGACACTTTTACCCATCTGGCCCAGTTTTGCGCAAACTGATCCAGGTGTAGAAGAGGCAAACCCATGTGTGCAATCATGTCATTATTCTGATCTGCAGATTACTCCAAATGTACATTAAACTGATGTAATAACAGATACAGTCTTTAGTAGGTTATATATTTAAATAAAGTAGATAGTGTACCCCCTCCAGTATATATAATGATATAAGTCTTTATATAAAGATATGTCTTTATATAAGATATATATCCTGTATATGTGTGTTTGCGCATAGGATACAAATTAAGTTCCAGAATTAGCCCCACAATATTTGGTTTAAGCTGGCCCCTCGGGCCAAACGACCAGATCACATAGGAGGGTTGCAGGCCGTCAGGTTGACGACCGCATCAGCAAGTCTATGCATTCCTCACCCCAATGGAATTTTCATACCTGCCCATTGACATAGGGGCAGATGTCAATTAGGCAGGTTTAAAAGTTCTGATCAGATTCCGATTGGATCAATCCGATATCACCTCGTTTGTCAACCTCAAAAATAAGAAGGTCTTTTAATGTATGGCCACCTTTAGGCACCTCATTTGAATCAGCTTTCTATATTGATAGATCATGGAGATACACCATAAACAAATATGTGGAACTGATTTGGGGTCCCAACCAATAGCTTAAAAAATCCCAGCACCTACATTTATGCTATGTAAAGAATGATTGTAATTCTATTGAGAGCCATGAATGACATTGGACATGTTAGTCACTTTCATTATAGATAACTGTCTGACACATGACACATATGCACATTATTCTCTAAATACATCCATGTTTTCAGTCAATAATTTCCATGCTGGCAAATGGTATGACATTAGCTCACAGAAACAACCCAGTTTAGGCTATATTTGTCCTCTAAGCACAAGGCATCCCTTTGACTAATCCCCTGTTATGCAGTAGCATACTGGTCGTTTCAGCATACAATTACTTTTGCACTAGGTAAATACCAAAGATTCCACTATAAAACTTTTATGTTTCTGTCAAACGCATGAGGGTTCTGCTTTAACTTGCTTCAATAAAAATGCAAACTCAGCAATATAAATCAACTCTTCATACTGAAGGCTAATGTATCCAATAATAGAGCATTAACAATAGCAAACAATTGATTTGTTTTTTCATTTTCATTTATATTCATGCATAAGTGAATTATTTAACCTGATAATTCATTATTCAAAAAGTTTATCTTATCCTTATGTTATGTTATCCTTAGAAGTGACATGATAGGTTGTGTTTAAGCCCTACAGTATCTCAATACAATGTCTCTGCCACCCTAATGGCATGCACTGGATAAAGGTTGATGGTACACAGGGCAGATTTCAGGCACTTTGTCTGCTGTGTATTTTATCATGGAATATAAATGCCCAAAGTCATTCCACTTAGCAGCAACTAGTTCATACTGACAGCAATTCGCTACATGGTGTAGGAACACCCTATTTCTTCTCTGGACCTAACAAAGCCAAAATCTAGACCTAGCATATATATATACAGTACACATATTCTTAATCGATACATATAGTTTTGTTTGGAGCTGCTCAGTCCTTCCTGCCTTCTGTTCCTAATCAAATGCTGTGTGCATATTGACCCAGGGAACTTTAGAGCTACCAGCACCTCCTGACCAGGCGCCATCTCTAGGGTCCCCTTTGCACCCAATGTCAAAATGCTCAGCACACTTGTGCATAAAAAATGGGGCACAGACATCACTCGCATGCTGAACACCAGAAGAACTTCCACGCAGTCACATTAGATTTTGGCACCATGCAATTGCGGCAGCTGCAATGCCCACTTGTGACTGCAAAAATGATGGAATTGGGGAAATGCTGCTGTGGGGAACAAAAACATGGCAAGTGAACTTGCACTTGAAATTGCACTTTGCCCACTGCACTTGCAGACATTATGACCCATTTTATCTCTGCCTGTATGGCTACCTAAATAATGCTTAGTATAATGTCATTTCTCCATACTATTTGCATTATAATTTATATTAAAAGAATGAGATAAAGACAGACTGTAGGATAAATTGGACAGTGTGTGTCTACTGCAATTATGTATGCACGGATTCCCTTTACTATACCATGGTTATAAAGCATAGTAAATATTCTTTGGGGCTATATAAACAGAAATATACATGCAGTTACAGACACACCCGTATGAACATCAACACATATATTGGTGCCATGAAGACCGAAAACACATAGAATGTTTGAGATCTGAATCGTACACTTATGTCTGCTTCTTCCAAATGATAGAAGGATCATTATACTCCTTTGAGAGTGTAAAACATGAGCGCTGATTAGTAATGTTTTCTTTTTTCTCCTCCATATAAATAAAAAAATGTACCCTGGGGTAGCCGGGACAAAGAAAACAAACATTTGGTTTAGTTGGAAAGAATTGCAATTTGCTGCAGATGTTTGGATTCATAGCAATAGTACAGTACAGTTGGCTTCAAAATCCCTCAGTTGTGCATACTCCCATACAAGTACGGGACATTGTTATTCAAATGTATTTGCTATGGACAACTAACAGTCACACTTAATCAGAAAGATGGAAGAACAACGAACCAGCAATCACTGCGAGAGGGTGTGGGAATATCCAATATATTGATAGGGCTCATTGGATTCCACCAAACACTGTTGTCTGTGCCCTACATATGTACTAATGATGGGTTACAATTAAAAAAAATACATGAATACCTAGGAGTCCCATGGACCACTGGGGTTTTGAATTTTAGTGTTGTGGGTTTTTTTTTTTATAAGATTCTGTTTTGAATAATTTTCATAACAAACAATTGAGGAAGCAGAAAGATTGAGAAAGGAAAGAATACAAAGTGAGACAAGGGTATCATATCAGAAAGTTCAAAAAGAAGATTTTTGTAAAATCAGACATTTTGTATTTCTAGCTAGGTACCCCACACGGCATTGCATTTCTCTGGACATCCTCTTGCTAAGTAAGTCTTGGCAAATTTTTGCTTTGAAAGGGAATCATTTACCAGCTTTTGGTAGAATTGTAAGGAAGGAAAAAAGCAATTGTAGGTAACATTCTAGGGTAGGACCAAAGTTGTAAATTCCAAATTACTCCCAGTAAGCACAGCTCTGGAGTTTAGTGCTGTGTTTACCATGAATGGGGGCCCTAAAAAGATTTTTCCTGTAACTTTTAGTTAACCAAAATATGTCCACAATCATTGTCAGGCACAAATGATTTAATAAGGGCTATGGATTGTTTAATCATTAGTAAGTCCCAACAGACCTGTCCAGGACATAAACAGTAAGTAACCAAGGGACATCTACTGAGCCCACTAACACTCAACTCACACCACTAGCCACAGCCTTCTACAATATATGATAGTTAAACCATGAGCAACTGTATTAAAGTCATTTCCAGAAATACCTTCAGTGTTTGGCGACGGATTTTCAATGTATAAAATTGTTGCAGATTTTTAATTTATATTAAGGGATAAAAAATGGGGAAGAATACACAGAGGCTGTTAGAGGAATGGTCAGTTTGTATCTATAGGTGGGTAACAGATCCTCTTCCTCAATGATCTGAGGAAAAAAACTACTTTATGAAAAGCATCAAAATGCTTTAGTGCAGTTCATACCTTGAAATCTTCTGCAGATAATTCAGGATAATTCTGGAAGGTAATGCTGAGATTTGAATTTCTGCAGCAGACAGACAGACAGACAGACAGCCCTCCCTGAAGTGCAGAATTCCCAGGCTTTAGGGGGAAAGTACTTACAGGAAAAAGAGAGCAGCACCCAGGAAAGTGGGAGTAGCACCATGCACGAGGGTTCCAATAAACAAACATGATGGATTAAGAAATATGGGTCAGATAATGAGTATTACAGTCGACATAACAAGTATAAATGGCATACAGGGGTGAAGGCTGTTACAGTCTTAAGCCAAAAGTCAGACTACTGAAGTTTCTTAATTACTTTTAAAAATGAGGATTAATGTTTGGGAAGCAGGGGCCCCTACAAGTGCAGAAGGGCTTAGGCATATCAGAGGGTTTAACAAGTGACCTTTCAGCCTTAGTTTATTCACAAACCAGAGCACACCCAAAAGCCTCCAGCTGTGAGGGACCCTCTGAGACTGGGGGCACTGGAAAAGCATCTTACCCTAAACCAGGCCATGTTCATAAAGAAACTCAATTAATATAAATTTGGAAGAACATAATCTACTCAGGAGCGTATTTATTTTTCTGTTGCAAGTTAATGCCTGCTTTGCCTTTCTCTAGAATAGCAAGCAGCCAGGAATTCTAGGCAATTATATGAGCACTAGTAGTATAAAACATAGCATCTTCTATACATACAAGTCTCCAGTGAATTACCCACAAGTACTGCTTGCACCGGTTGGACTGGGTTGCCATAGAGCAACCCTGTGCCTAAAAGCAGTTAGATGCCCAAACCCAGCATGTAAAATAAATTTCATGAGTTCTACTCATTGCCTTCAAGCACTGTTACCATATTTGTGCTGTAGTTATGGTAAACGCAACACGTTTCAGCCGATATGATTATAACCTCACCATAATACACATAAACAAGAAAAAGAGATGTCATCACCCAAACCCCTGTTGTAAAATATGAGAATATTTGATGTTCATAGTTCTGTGATCTATATCAAAGTATTCGACCTATGGCCACCAGCCTTACGGGCTCCTGTGGGTGACAAAGTGCCTGAATACCTGCCCATTCACATTACTAGGTGCAGTGATCCTGGGTAATCACCCCAAAAAAGGAAAGGAGGCATTTTAAGTGATTATCTGGGATTGCTGCATGTAATGTCTTTTACATGTGGTGATTCCAAGTAATATGGAATGGGCAGGAATCACTGGCACTTCATTTGCCCACAGGAGAGAAGATTTTCCACCAGGTGATAAAGCACCCTGTGCGACACAGTACCGTGCGATTTGGCCAACAATATGATTCAATTTTTTAATTCTTTATTAATACAGTACCACTGTTATCAGCAGGGCCGCTGCTGGCCAAATGGGTGCCCTAAGCAGAAATTTACTTTTGTGCCTCCCACCCCCAAATATTATGGAAGTAAAAATAAAATTGGCCAAATAGGCAGAAGTAACAGAGGTGAGGGCGCGCAGCGCACGTCATCACGTGTGCTTAGCCTACTCTGCGTTCACCATAAAATGCAATATATATGTTTATATTTTTGTTTATTTGTATATGTATATTATTAATATTAATTTATTATTATAATATATAACAACGATTTTTTTGAGCAGCTGGGATGGTGCCCCCCTGGGAGTTGGTGCCCTACGCAGACTGCGTACTTTGCGTATAGGGAGCAGTGAAACTTGTGATCAGGGTACATGGAACACAGAGTGGCCACAGTTCACAACAGCTTGCTTTTGTTTTCCATACACAGTATAAAATTACTGTTACATCATCCTTTCCAGCGTCATGCAACAAAATCAGGCCCGGTTAAGCTCTATTGGCAACATTGCAAAACTCTAGTTTAACTGCAGTCTGTACAGGAGGCAGAATCTGTCTATCTGTACTTGTAAAATCAGAACATGCTGTAGTGCAGAAGGAAGCGTGAAGTGGATTCCAAAGAACCACGCAGTTCAAGCCTAAGGCAGAGAGCAGCATTAACTGAGGGGAAATGATTAAGGAATGTGCAGAATACCTTCTGCGGCGTGCGTGACAGACTCTATGCAGCCAGTGGTTTTTATTCAGGGAAAGCTCAATCCACTGTCTCAAGCACTGTAGCTTTGCACATACCTGGAATAGCAGGGCAAGCATGTATCCAAACCTCTTTATTCTTTCTATACTTAAACAGGTACTAACACCTAAATGTAAAGGGTTTATTTTATTAATGCATTATACTTTAATTGAAATGCGGCCCATACTGTCGACCCTATAACTACAGAAAGCTTGTGCCTGCTCTTATATACATTTCTCCTGAAACTGCAAGTGAAATAGTACTTGTCAGCAACAGTTTAAAGAAGGGCCCTTACACACATTTTTAATGTGCATGCTAAATGCATTCATCTATTGTTATGTATTTTTTTTCAAGTTAGTGTATTTTGTGTTCTTGTGTATTTAAAATGCATTTTACTATTTTAATATATTTTCAACACACATCTCAAATGCATACAATTCTGATCTCAATTATATCAATTAATTCATGTGTTTATGTGCATGTAGAAGAGAAGGCTTTCATTCTATAGGTGCGTAGAGAATCATGAATGACATTTGACTTCTGCCTATCAGCACTTTAGTACTAAAACCCAAATTTAGTTCTGTTATCTGCTATGTAAATGTGGGCCCTGCAGCCACATCTAAAACTCGAATGGCGATTCCTATGACTATATAAACTATTTCAGAACTGTTTAGATAATTTAGAAATGAACTACAATAGAGCTTCTGAAGCACATAGTTTTGGAAGTGCAGGGTGACAGTATAGTATATAAAATACTTTCAAGTTATGCTGTTAGTGGTCCTTTGGCCATATTATATAATTAAGTACCCCCTAATGTAATATATAAAGATATAATAAGTCACCAAGGAGTTCCATGACCATATAAAGATACAAGACCGAGTGCTTTTATACAGGACTCCAAGGTAACTTCTAATATCCTCATATTTTACAACAAGGGGTACATTATTTATTATAATTCAAGTTTTAGTTAGTCATGTTACAGAAATGACATCATTAAGCACCAATGACATTACTAAGCTCCGTTTATATCATTTACAAGATATTAATGGCGCTTGTGTATTATAATGTTACAATTTTCAGGACATTACACTTGTGCGTTATATAAAAATTAATGGAAAAAACAAAGCAGACAAATATTATGAGATACATTCTGTGTGCATTAACATATATATATATATATATATATATATATATATATATATATATATATATATATATATATATATTTTAGATGAGCAGCTAGCTCACAAGTCCATGACTATAAAGGACATTGCGCTTTGCTAAAATGCTTTTTTCTTAGAAGTAAGGAAAACTCATAATCCCAAGCAGCTCAAAATTCTATTATCACAATAAAATGATGTCGGATCCGGTAATTTACAGTAGCACAACATCTGGAAGCGCACATATCATACCAATGGGCCGCTGCCCAAACAGGAGTCTGCAGAAATATTTGTGCTCCCAGTGAAACCTTTAAGAAACCGGTAAAGAAGTTTACAGAAGATTTACTAGAATGTGTAACATTTTGTACCACTAGAGTTTCAGTCATTCCCTCCTTGTGTTGCTTTAGTGAAGAGAAGCATGTAATTAACACACACTGATGTTACTGCTCTCATGTGATTTTGCTCGGTTGCACTTGACTAATTTCACAGGAGGAAACAAGGCTAGGGGTGCCCACAGAGGAGCAAAGGTTATGTTTAGACCAGCCTCTCAAGGACCCTTGAATTAAGCTGCCTCTATTAACCTTTTGCTAGGTACAAGGACCAACCCAATTAAACACTGTATTTCTTTTCCTTTTTTTCTTGGTTAAAAAGTGATTATTAAAAAAAAAAGTGTTTCTAAACTAGACCTATTCAAGGCTGCATTAACCTCTTCCTCACATTTTTAGATCCAATAGACCCATGTTTTCTGTTCCTGAAGCAGTGAAAGGGGATTTTCAATAAAAAAAATAATCATATAAAATGGGCACGTCGAGCAATTCCCCCAACAAATATTATGGACTTTAGTGTGTACACTTTCTCCTTAAACAAAAACATGTGGAAGCATTACATAAGGCGCACAAGCATTTACTGAGTTAAAACTGTAGGGTTGGATGGATAATTAAAGGGGTTGTTCACCCTTGAGTTAACTATTAGTATGATGTAGAGCAGTGATCCCCAACCAGTGGTTCATGAGCAACACGTTGCTCCTCAACCCCTTGGATGTTGCTTCCCTGTGGCCTCAAATTAGGTGCTTAGTGTTGACTGCATAAAACCTAGTGGAATGCCAAACCAAGCCTTCTATAGGCTGCCAGCTCACATAGGGGCTACCAAATAGCCAATTATAGCTCTTATTTGCCCCCCAAGAAGGTTTTCTATGTTTGTGTTGCTCCCCAACACTTTTCACTTTTCCCATTTGAATGTGGCTCATGGGTATAAAAGTTTGGGGATCCCTGATGTATAGGTTAATATTCTGACAATATGCAATTGTTCTTCATTTTTTATTATCTGTAGTTTTTTTAGTTATTTTACTTTTCGTTCAGCAGCTCTGCAGTTTGGCGTTTCGCCAGCTTTCTGTTTGCTAGGGTCCAAATTACCTTATTAACCAGGAAGAAGTTTGAATGGGAGGATGGTAAATGAATAGCTGAGAGACTGAATAGAAAAATAAGTTACAAAAAATAATAATAACAATAAAATTGTAGATTCACAGAGCAATAGTTTTTTGGCTGTTGGGGTCAGTGACCCCTATTTTAAAGCTGCAAAGAGTTAGAAGAAAAAAGGCAAAAGGTGAAAACTATAGATAATTAAGACCAACTGAAAAAATGCTTAGAATTGGCCATTTTATAAGATACTAAAAGTTAACTTAAAGGTGACCCACCCCTATAACAATTATGGGTATATTTATTATGCTGTGTAAAACGTGGAGTGAAGCATTACCGGTGATGTAACCCAGGGCAACCAATCAGCAACTAGATGTCAACTGTTAGAAAACCAAAGCAAAGCATCTGATTTGCTGCCATGAGCAACATCACTGGTAATGTTTTACTCTGCTTTTTACACAGCATGATAAATATACCTTTTATAGTATCATTAATGTCTGTGTTGTTCAAGTTGTGGCAACACTAAGCAAAGTCAAAAGGAACACCAAAAACAAGCCTTGTAATCTGGCTAAAAGGCAATTTTCCATAGGTAGAGTGAGTGAGTGTGGAAGATAGTTACATTTTGGCTTGGCAGAGACATTTCATACTCCTTATCTTAAATACAAATATAAATATTAATTATCTTCATTTGGTGCTTATGTCTGAAGGTTTATAGAAATAATACACTAACATTTTTATGCAATAAGCTTTCAGAAACCACCTCAACAATCAAAATACCCTCCCTGGACAGCAGCCACTCTGGTAAGTGAGAAAAAGCCACCCTGAAATTACTTGCCCAAAGCTACAAGCAGTTGAAAGCAGAGTAGTCACAAGAATTACACAGAGTACTCCACGCAAAAAGGGACACCCACTTAATTCACTAGAACAGAGGGCATTTTGTCCACTGCTGCCTTCTCTCGGAAAGCACTGGTGGACAACATACCCCTGTCAGCTTGTCACGACTCCTAGCCTTAACAAATTACAATCACCCAGACTGATAAACACACAGAGTAAAGAAGCAGGCCTAATTCCATTAAATGCTCAAGTGAGTGCCTTCCCTTAGAATGCTTATCAGCAACATTCTAAGGGCAGCCTAGAATGTGACAGTTATTCCAGGGTTCTCTTGTAGCCTCAGTGTGTTTGATTGTGTGTAATTCATTAGTGCAGGCTGAAGGCTAGTGCCACACAAAGCGACACAGAGCAGATAATCTGTCCTGGGACTCTAGAAATGTGAAAGTTGCACCTGCACCGGGGAAGCGCTGCTTTGGCCTGGGTACAGGCACACAGTGTATTTCAGCCGGAGGCTCCTCGAATATGCAGTTTCGGCTTAAATATGCTGCGTGTGTTTGCACCCGGATGGAAGCAATGCGTCAAGAACAGGCAACTGTGAGATTTTGATGCTAGTGCCACAGGGGGCTGATTCTCAGTCTGCAGAAAACACAGGCTGAGAAACAGCCCCTACACTGGAACCAGCCTGCTACCTTGCCTGCACCGGGCAGCATTGTCTCCACCTGGGTGTAGGCAGACGCAGCAAATATCGGCTGGGAATGTAAAGTCTTTCGTTTTTTTTCCAATATCCACAGCATGTGCCTGAACCCGGGTGGAGACAATGCAGGCAAGGCAGTGTTGGACTGGCCCACAGGGATACCAGGAAAACTCCTGGTGGGCCCAGGTGTCAGCGGGCCCTCCTGCCTCTTATCATTTGGCCTAATTTATGGTCATTCCCTATTTCTCTATAGAAACAAAGATACTAAATATAAAGAATAGATTATAGCATGTAAAGATAAAATACTAGGGAAATAAAGAGGTTGAGTGAGGAGTGGATGAAAAATAGTTTGCAGAGTGGATCCATGGTCTAGGGCAGTGATCCCCAACCAGTGGCTCGAGGGCAACATGTTGCTCACCAACCCCTTGGATGTTGCTCTCAGTGCCCCCAAACCAGGGAGTTATTTTTGAATTCCTGACTTGGGGGCAAGTTTTGGTTGCATAAAAATCCATTATAATGCCAAACAGAATCCCATGTAGGCTGCTTATCCATGTAGAGGCTACCAAATAGCCAATTATAACTCGTATTGGGCACCCCCAGGAACTTTTTTCATGCCTGTGTTGCTCCCCAACACTTTTTCCATTTAAATGTGGCTCACATGTATAAAAGGTTGGGGATCCCTGGTCTAGGGTTTTCTGGTCATCCCAGTCCAACACTGAGGCAACATAGGAGGCTGGTACAAGTATAGGGGCTGATTCTCATCTTGTGTTTTTCCACATCAGCCCCGTGTGGCACTAGCTGAAGGGGTCCCTTGGCGTTGCACAAGAGCACGTATGGATGCCAATAATTTACTGAATAGTGTATCATTTTTGCAGCCCTATTGAGTTTAAATTCTGTACATTCCTTGCATGTTAAATACATTTTTTCTGTTTCTTCTGATCTATGGAAAGTTCCATTTGGAAGCATTTTGGAGGCACACTATGCATCTGATGTGCATTAACACTGCTTCTCACTAATGTTAAAACATTTATGTTGCAACTGAGTGTAAATGGAAACACCTGTGAGAACAGCAATACAGAAATATATTGGTTGCAGTTTTGAAGCTGATCATAGGTAGAGTTTGCTTCGGTTCTTGTTACCCACAGTAAGCAATTAGCAGTTGGTGTTTAGAGGTGCTGTGGGTTACTAGACATGGAGACAACTTGCAGTGTAAAATAGTTGTGATTTTAAAAATAACCTTTGTACTCTGTGTCTGCATTCCTGCAGTAAAAGCAGTTAACACTAAGGGGGAGATTTACTAATCCACGAACGCTCCGAGCGTTCATTCAGCATATTTTGGCGACTTTCATACCAGCGTGACTTTTTTCGTATTTTTCGCGACTTTTTTGTACTTTGCAACAAAATTTGTGTGACAAAATCGTATTTGCGCCGAGTATGAAAGTTTTGGATTTATTCAAGCTTCGGTATCGTGACTTTCCTTGGGCCAGGTTGGAGCTGCAGAGTGCCATTGAGCCCTATGGGAGACTTTCCTTGGGCCAGGTTGGAGCTGCAGAGTGCCATTGAGCCCTATGGGAGACTTTCCTTGGGCCGGGTTGGAGCTGCAGAGTGCCACTGAGCCCTATGGGAGACTTTCCTTGGGCCGGGTTGGAGCTGCAGAGTGCCATTGAGCCATATGGGAGACTTTCCTTGGGCCAGGTTGGAGCTGCAGAGTGCCATTGATTCCTAGAGGCTTCCAAAATCATGCACAGAAGGATCAAAGTCAGAAAGGTTTTCCTGCATTTTACGATCGTTCAGATACGAAAATTTTGTGACAAAAAATTATCGTGACTAATACGTTTTTTTCGTAAGCATATTCGTGATATTTGCGATCTTAAGAAATTATCATATCCAATCCGAATTTATCCCATTCGGGATTCAAACTCACGTTTTCATGAATGTGCCCCTAAGACTACTAAGACTAAGTTCTGCTCCATTTTATGTATATTATTCATTTTCTCCTGTGCCCCATGTTTTATTTCATCATATGACAACTTTTCAGCTATGAAAGGAGTTAAAGTTTATAGACATGTCTGCCTTTCTGATCTGTGTATTTAGAACATCTGGCCTTGGCCACAGCCACCCATAGCAACAAATACAACTTCTTCCCTGCAAATAACATGCTCAGGAGCCAGGGAATGTAACCATTTCTGGAGAAGATTAGGATATAGGCTTGTAACCAACTGCACTTCAGCTGTTTGTTCAACTACGTCTCCCTTAATCCTGTACTTGATATAAAGTTAGAAATCAAATAACTGCAATTATTTTATAGAGGTCTGAATGTAATATTTATTGCAGGAAGCAAAAAATGTTACTATAAAGAGCAAATATGGAAAGTATTTATAAATATTGTAAAGCTTCTGTTTAGGTTCATTTTATTAGCCGAGAGTATATTTTAAAACTCCTGTTTGAGCTATTTTGCAATGTTTCCATTCCTTCATTCCACATGTTTCACTTTGTCATAGCAGCTCTTAAGCCCTGATTCCAGATGCTACTATGTCAGTGGCATAGATATACCTGTATATATAACTGTATATGGGCTACTGTACTATACTTTGGGGTAATGTGAAGAGAACCTCTCTCACAGATAAGAGGGATAAGAGATTTAGGGTTAATTCACAGAAACGCAAAAAATATTATTCTCTCCATGGGCCTCATTTACTGACGAAATGGAAAATTTTGCCAAGTGTTTTCTTTGCCTCCCATATCAGTTTTTTTTTTCCAAAAATTCCATGTTAATGCATTTGTCACAAGATTTTAGCAAGTGATATGCCTACGCAAGTATTAAATCTGCATCTTTTTGTAAATTGTGCAAAAATCGCTTCCATGTTAATATGGGCACCAAGCTGACCCCCATTACTTCTAAGAGTTTTTTCTAAGATGTATATATTTCATAGTCTGCCTTTGCTACTATGGGATGGGAAGAAATATGTGCAGGAAGCAATACTATCCTACTAAGAATCTATCTATCTCTCTATCTTCCTATCTATCTATCTATCTATCAAAATCCAAACACTGATGGGGCTGCTGCAGGTATGCACTGGCAGAAGCACATACCTATAATTCTCTATTATAACACTGCAGGCATCAAAGCCAGCTAGCAGATGTTCACGCATTCAAACCAGGGGAGGACTTTTGTCAAGTGCATGCTGGTATGAAGAGATGAAGTGACTTTTCATTCAGAAAACAGATGGTAGACTAGAATTCCCAGCCATGCCTAATAATTTTTAATTGCATTGTAAAGCATGCAATCTATACAATTTAAAGTGCTGTCTCAGAAGTTACATCTGATCATCTCTACCAGGGTTTGAGATATGGGCAACTGAGTGAAGGAAAAATGGAAAGGCCAACAGGGATATTCATGATGTGGCATGCTGGCATTCATTTTGCAGGCATTTGGCTCTCAGGGGATGCTGGGACTTGCCATTAAACAAATGCTGTAGGCCCTCTTGGAATTCCCAAATGGATAATATTCGGTAATATCTCAGTCTAAGGAAAAGAGGATTTGTATTTTTAATTGTGAGAATATATAAGTAAAAATGAGCATCCACTAGAGGAGAGCAAGCATTCCACTGCTGTGTTTTACTATAATACAAACATTATTTAACCATCTGGATTGAGCAAAGGCAGCATGCCAACTTTCTGCAGTTCCTTCTCAAAAGTAAACGAATGATACATATGTGCCACGTTGCTAATAAAAAGACAGGAAGCTGCATAAGATATCTCAGGGAATATCCTAGAAAATAACTTTAGGATTCTACAAAAACGCAAACAAGAATAAATCAATATACCAAGATGTTTCATATATATATATATACAGCAGCGAAGAGATCCGCACTCACAGGACTTATAGAATTAATCTGGTGTTTATTGAGAAGACTAACGTTTCGGCTACCTTTGAGGTAGCCGAAACGTTAGTCTTCTCAATAAACACCAGATTAATTCTATAAGTCCTGTGAGTGCAGATCTCTTCGCTGCTGTATCTAATTCTTCACTTGGACCTGCACCCAGGCTATTGTGACCCGATTGACGTGAGTGCCGGCTCTCTCCTGATGCATATATATATATATATATATATTTTCAGCAACAATAACAAAAAATACCATATAATATTTGTGACTTTTTTACCCTTTTTGTTCCTTTTTTTAACGTAATTTCAAAAAATGTTATACCGACACCTCTAATGGATGCATTGATCCATAACTATACCCCTTGGTAGTGCAATTAGTTTAAAAAACAAACATAGATCTCTCATCTGCCATCGCCAGTACTGAGGGCAATGCTTTATCTTGTGCACTGCCTAAGGGCAAGGCTTACCAGCAGGAGCACTTGCTATCTGATTTCAACAATATCTCCTGACTGTCAACTGGGATCTCCTACTACAGTCATTGCCCAGGCAAGCTGTTCTCAATACAAACCTAATTGATAAAGTAATGTAAAAGAGAACAGCATACAAAAGTGTCAGGTCTGAGGTGAATTAATGTTGTCCATGAAAAAAAGGAAACAACAAAGGAAAACCCCTGGTGAGTTTATGAGAAAGGACAGAGTAGTTTGGAATGCATATCAGCTGATCCCCATATGTGTGCCTTGCCCCAAAAGTGGACGAACATCAGTTATAACTTCATTTCAACAGAATCCTCACCTACGTGACCTTAAGCATATTCTTTCAATAAGTGTTCATTATATGAAAATAATTTGCAAATGCTGGCTGGCATTGTGTTGATTACGGTTATGGAATGTCTTAACCAGTGTTTACTATATGCTACTTGCCCTTTAAATGCTCTTTAAGCAAAAAAGTCCCATGGGTGCTCCCAGCAGTTAAATGAATGCTAGCCTTTGACAGTACCCAGGCATGGAGCACATTTGGAGACACGCAAGTGTTGCTGTTTTGTTTCTGCACATGCAGCTACAATGTTCCAGCACCTATTTAGTTTTTCCAGATCATTAAACATTGCTGAAATATGCCAGTGATGCTCTTATAAGCTACACTAACACTGAGCTGGAGGAAGGTACTTAATAATCTTAGGGAGGGAAAAGGGGGAACATATAGCGGGTATATCAATGGTACAGAATAATTGCCAAATAAAAGCACATTTTTGCAGGTTACTTGAACTTTTACAGGCGTAACCTAACTGTGCATTTACTGCTCTGGAAAGGATCACAGGCCTGCTGCTTAAACTGACCTCACAATCCATTGGCCCTTCTACCCTGTCGCATAGTTTGCACCTACTAAGTCATTTCCTGCCAACCATATTAAGCTGTTTTAAAGACTAGGGTGCTGCTGTAATTCTTTTGGGAAGTTATTAACTTTACAACGTGCTATCAGCCTGAATGGTAAACAGCACCATAAACACACGCACTATAAACCCAAGGGATTTAATGCAGTGCCTGTTTCCAATTTGCATTTCGCACAATACTTACAAAAATATGAATTCTATGCAGAGTTCAAATATTAAAACAATGTGCGTCATACTGCCAGCAGCCCCAGTCCATAACATTTTCCAGTTCCACGTTTAAGTATGATGAGAGTTCTCTGCAATGCATTAGCTGGGAGAAATGTCTGATAATGTCAATTCGCTTCTAATCTTCAGATTCATGTGTGGTCTAAGAAATAAGGTCATCATGCATTTCAGCCATATTTTGGCCCGCTGTTATCATTCAAAACGACTTTATCTTTCTACTTGTGCCATAGTTCCAAGGAAAAGACATTTTTTGCATATTGGGCCTAAAAAAATATTCAGGGAACACTTAAGGACAAATAGTAGAATTCATAACCAGCAGGAGCAATGCTTATTATCATCTGTATTTATTATAGTTATTAGTAATTATGAGCATTATTACCTGTTGCATTGTGGGAGAATCAATGTATTTTTGATAACTTAGCGTTATTTAAACTAAGAAAAAAATTTTTAGGCCATAGTTGGGCAATAGCACTCCTCTTCTTTTATGCTAAGTGACCTTCCAGCCAGGTAGCACTGACACATTGTTAAGGTATACAGGGAGCAATGGGTACAGTACCGATAAGCCTTTCTATACCAGACTGAAAGCCATACACTATGGCCAGCTTTGTACTGTTCCGTCCTAACCTGAGATTCCTATTCACTTTTTCTGCCAGGACAGGTCATCCTAGATCCATCTGAATCATGTGCAGCACCTCAACTGGGACATACAAGCCCAGATGGTTGGGCAGTATCGACAAAATTAGTCAAACTTCCCAACCGAATCTTAGCATGTATGGCTTCCTTTAGTCCTAAAAAATGCACACACTAGGATATGGACAGCTCCAATAATCTTTTAATTTTACTTCTTTAGGGTGAAGACACACTGAGCTACTAGTAGCAGCTACTTTTGCATGGCTTCTCAACTCCAGAAAATACCCTGCCATAGACAATACTGAGAAATTGCCTCTGCTAAAACACACAGAGACAGTTTTCAGTAAATGATCAGCATTGTTTATTTTAGTAGCTGCTACTAGTAGAATGTGTCTTCACCCTTAAGTACTAGCTACTCTACCACAAACAAATGCTTGCATGGCTGGAGGGTGTATCAGAAATAAAAAAAAAAAAAAAACAGTAATAAATAGTACTGGTTCTAAAGAGAGCTTTGGATCTTCTACTTAGTCAGGAACCCTAATATAAACAATATGTGTATTAAGTAGGGTTACTGCCAGAAATCTGTTATACTGGGGAGGCTGCAGAGGAACATGAATGGCAAATTTGTCAAGAGGTTATCGTTGCCTAAAGGCAGTCCTGACTTTTTAACGCTTGAATCACTGAATGGTGATAATATCGGTTTTGAAGGAAAAATCTCTAATTTCTAGCCTTGTTACCTCCAGTAAGGTTGATGTCATTTGAAACAATTTAACCACAGAAACCCACATTTGAAATGTGGCATGTGAATCATTGACATTCAATACATGTATAATGTTCAAGGACACAAAGATATTTTGGACTTGTATTAAAAAACTGAGGTCAAAATAAAGCAGACTTTTGAAAGAAGTAAAATCCATAGTCAAAGATCAGCCCACAAAAGTTGAAGAACTCTTGCTCCAAGAATGCCTAAGAATGCAACGCCTATTATTCGGCCAGTCTAAGCCTGTATGCACAGCAACCTGGGGTTCTTCAGCTGTGCCTGAATTACAGCTTCCAGCAAGCACAAGAATTTAAGGATGCACAGGTTTTAGCCTTTCTGTATCCACAACGTATGTGAACAGACATTGAGTAAAATATCACACAAATGAAGAAGTTTGATTTTTTTCTAATGCAGCAAATAGTTAATTAGCTGCCCAAGGTGTACAGGTAAGGTGCTGCTTAAGTCTCAAAACTAAATAATACTTAGTATAGACAATGAAGGTTTATTTCATTCTTGTAACAGGGATCAAGAAGAATCACCCCAAGACAGCATGGTAATTCATTTTTGGGTTCAGACCAATAAGTGTCAGAACCACTGCTCTAGACAGTTAGAAAACAATTTAAAAGCACAGCAAAGAGACTTTAGAATCTTCTTGAAATCGCCACAACTGCCAGTGTATACACAGTATACAGTTAAAGACTTGCAAAACAATGAAAAGTCAACAACTCAAGTACTACACCAATGTTTCTCCTTTCACTCAGGCACATGCTTTATAGCACCAATATACACAACTAAACAGGCAACAGAAAATGTTGCATTCAAACACATAATAGGCCGTCCATTAATATATACTAATGCTATTTATTATTCAGAAATTGAGTGAAAATATATTTTAAATCTAACGACTAAGAGAACCATCAGGCCTCACAGAAACAACATCTTCATTAAAAAGAACACTCACTGCAAGGGCTTGCAGAGCTGTGGGCATTTTCACAACAGCAAAATAGTGTATATCAGTAACTGCTAGACTAAGCAGTTCATTCAACTTTTCTTTGTCCTCCGTGGATCAGTTTACAGAGATAACTATGGTTGAGAAGATTGCTGGGAACTACAACTTTCCTGCAAAGCAGCTGTGATTCATTGGAGTGTGAGAAACTTTTGTCAAATTGTTTTTTTTGCTCTGCTCAGCTGTATGTAACCAACTCTCAGGAGGTGGTGGTTGAATCCAGCATGCAGTCGAACTTAACATAAGAAAATACTTGCAACACAAAGCTAATTGCCAAATGGTAAGTCATCAGAGGCAGTGATACCTGAGATTCATTATACTTCCGAGGCCAATTTTGATAGCAGATGAGCTCCAGGCAAACACGGGTCAAGTTCTTATTATTCCTACAGCCATAGGCAGAATACTAATTAATCAATCAAAGATCAGAAGTAGATTTGACAAATCAGAATTTCCATAGTGAAAATATTTCCATAGTGCAAAGGGAGTGTAGTTGAAGCAGTACAGAATGCAATGTTCACAAGAATATGTGCTGTTTTTGACCATTTGGTTTCAAATCAAGTTTTTTTGCTGTTATAAAGCCACCAGTTTTGGTTTAAATAGAGAATGGGTTGAAACTACTGCAGTAAACATTTGTTTCTCAGATTAACTACCATTCTTATTCACACTACAAATGAGGGCATTTTCATATACTACAGCTACAAATTAGCAAGGCCCTCTCCCAGAAGGCCCCTATCAGAGCAGAATGGGACCCCAATAGGAGAAAAAATGCCTAGCACACACATGGTTATGCCCTGACACTCCCTGGTTACAGCCCATTATTTCAAAACTCTGCCCATGACCTGGCCGGACCCCATCTTTACTGAAGTACCCCATGGATAGGGGGATAATTTGTAAAAAAATATTACAAATTAGGTCAAAGGGCCCCATCTGTGAGAATTACAAGGAATTAGGAGAACCAGAGAGGTAGGTAGAATAGATAAATATAGGTTTCTGGGATTGTTGTATAGAACAGAAAAGATATGCCAGACATACTATGCCAAGTTGGGTGAAAAAGAGCGAGGGAGTGAGTACCAGAAATGGAGCTTTATATCACTTGAGTGAAATGAAGGAGACAGTCTGGAGTATTCTAAAAGTAAAGTAAAAATGTGCAGAGATGGTACTTAGTAAGTTAGTGATATTAGCCTTTATTATATTTAATGTTATGTTTAAAGCCAGGCAATAATCAAGCCATTAAAAAAAACCAGAAGCTCACATCTACAGCACTACAGGAGATTATTGGCTCTTGGATTATTTGGCCTATAGCCAACTAGTCAGAGTGAGCTATATCCATTTTACCCAAAATGAGAAAGGACTCCAAAAGTAGCCAGTCATTCAACTTCACATGTGTCACAGCTGGGTTTCTCTTTTGTACCTTGTCCCAGAATGAAGCCTCATTTAATGTAACTTTACTTCACTGCTCAATTACTGTGCAAAAATTGACAAATATGCATTACCCCTGTGGGTGGGTAACAACAGAAGAACTTCCTGTGATGCTCTTATAAGGAGCAATCAGTTACTGTGTACAGAAGAAGGACAGAAGTAAAAAAAAAAACAGTGCCTGTACTGCTCTGGCATTATTTTTATTATTATTATTATTATTGTGCAAATCAGCCAATAAAGTCAGATTTTTATGCAAACATCATCACAGGATACAGAGTGATTTGCTTAGTGTAGCAATTATGTTACAAACAAGGAACTTAATGTGGTTATATGGGGACTATAAATCCACTGCAAGTGGGAAAGAAAAAATTACAAATGTTAACAATCTCAGGGATGTCCACCCTGAAGGCCTACATCTCCTGCTGAACTACAATTCATATCCTTCAGCCGTTCCATGACACTGGAAGTTGAGGTTCAACAACAACTGGATGCCAGAAGAGTGGGAAAGTCTTTTCTAAAGTCGGTCACCCAGGAGCTGCTTATCAATAGTGCTATGTCAGAAAGCCAAATGTATTGCGCATGGCCAAACTGCACCATTCCAAAGAATGCAGGAACCATCTGCTTCCATGTAACCAATGAACCATCACAGGTAATTGCTTGAACTGATTTTCAGTTCTAAACAATCACATTTTAAGAGATTTTGATAGACTTCAACAGCTGAACACAAGATTCACAGAAGAATCAACAGTCAGTCAGTTCTGCAAAATGGAACCAGATTAGCCAAGCCTTGTTTTGTGTGTAGCTAAAATTAATAGGAATTCTCATGCATTTTCTAGATAACATTATGGACACTATAATCACAAATAACATTCCCTACAGACCTAGAAATATCACTTTTTAGAATAGATTAATAGCACTTTCTACCTCTTTATGGAAAAACTCTGACAATACACAGATGAGTTTTAATCACAAAATAAGAGTCATACGAGGACATCTGCAAAAAAATCCAGCAATAAATTTCAAAAAAAAATTAATGTTCTTGGCTATAAAACAAGCTCTAAATGCCAAAATACAATTTGAGAACTACTATGATACTGGCTGGTACCTAGTCAAACATAGCATGGGGTATAAAAATATACTCAGCCACAATGAAAATATGCCACAGCCAATAAAGGCTGGCCTTCTTATCAATAGAAATATCTATTCCAAATTAAGGAATGCATTGCAGACATCCAAAATTCTACCTTATTTTTATTATTAATCTAGCCACTATCTAGGCAATTTAAGGATTTGCAGTATTTATTTTCGTGCCGGAATAGAAAGCCAACACCTATGTTCAAGGCATTTTTAAGAAACACAGGATCAGACTTTAGTAACAGCTAAAAACAGGATGTACAGCTGCCCACAGGGACATAAAAAGACTTATTTATTATAAAGTGATAAAAAATAAAAGGCTTACTTACCTTTAAACAGTTGAGATATAAAATATGTATATATAAAATATATATATATATATCTCAACTGTTTAAAGGATAAGTAAGCCTTTTATTTTAAAATCCCCTAAAATTACTCTTTACAGCTCCCAGAATAGCATATCTTTTGTTTCTCTATTACAAGCAGCTGAACTGCAGCTCTTTTACTGACTTCCTTGTCTAGTATGAAGCTAGAGTTAAGCTTTTGCTTTCTGCAAACTCCTTCTCTCTCCGACTATGAAGACCTCAAAGAGGTGCCTACTGGGCATTCTCACTGCCTTTCCTCCAATTAAAATCAATTAGGCATGCACAGTAGATATGAGGTCATCATAGTCGGGGGGCGGAGCCTCATGCTAGACAATGAAATCAGTAAAAGAGCTGTAGCTTAACTGGTTGTAATAGAGAAACAAAATAAATCTGGATGCAGGGAGAAAGGTATGTTATTCTTGGGGCTGTAGAGAGTAATTTTAGGGATAAAAAAAAAGGTTTACTTATTTTTTATTTTTTTTTGTCCGGCACCACATGATGAATCAGTAACTGGAAATGCAGGCCTGAAATATTTACTGTAAAGGTCAGTACAGCAGAGTTGTTGTTATAATGGTCAATTACCTTTGTGCATAGACATGATTTTCTGTGTATATATATATATATATATATATATATATGCATTCATTTTGTCAAAAGCTGCCAACCAGTTTGACCTTGTATTCCTACCACAAAGTAATCAACATCAACACATAATGATAACAGTGGGAGAATGTATGTAAAATCTATGCTACTGAAGAAATCCCAGTGGTCCGCTAATCTGCAAAGGTGTGGGCCACAGGTTAAGGGCCATTATAAAGAATAAAGAACTTTAAACACAGAGTCTTATTATTAATAACGTAGTCATATAAGGGTATATGGGGTACAATATTGCCTATAATATATGATATATATGAAAATATATAATATATGAAAAGATTTATTAGAAATTAACTCTGAGTAAATTATCACATCCATAGAATAAAGGACACTAAGGATAAAACTATACATGATGTACAGTATACACTTAGATTACTTGAATCAGACCAAACTAAAGTTGACAGGAATGTTCATTATATTCCCAACACTGGCTATCCCTCTCCACAGCTCTAAAGCATAAATCTAATAAATTAAAAATGTACACTAAAAAGTAGAACTAAGAACGCCAGAAGCAATAATTTTGCCCAACAACAATTATTCTGAGCACAATAAAACAAATTGTCATCAGACTGGCTCAAATTCTGACTTCTAACAACAACTGCATAAGCACAATGCAAGGGATCCCCTGCTATCCAGATGCTTGGTATCACAGTTAAATGGGTCAATATGTGCAATTTGTTCCACTGTGTGTTGCCCAGCTGGACAGGGATCCATTCATTTAGTTGCCAAGGTGCCACCGAGCTACAAAGTTTTACACTGAAGTTATAGTTCATTCAGCAAACCATCCACTAAATAATTTGAACACAAGCGAGAGGGGTCAAAATGTAAGATTGCACAGCACTGCCTAACCTTGTAGCACTGTATAAATAAAGCTCTAAATACATACATACATATGACCCAGGAAACATTTGCCTTTCCCTTAAGAAGTGACAAATAACCCCTCTGCCAAACTGGCCTCCCTACAGGTGGATATTTTGCCTTCCTCTGAAGCAGTTGTACCAAGTTACAACTGAAGTTCTACTTCAATAGACTAGTATCTTTTTTTTTCAAATTAAATAACTATGGAACAAACTATCAATATCAATAAGGATGTTTATAAACAGGGCACTCCAAGGAGCACATGGTCACTGTTCTGTGATGTTGCAATAATGACACTCAGCAGTTCCCTTTCTGTCCCCAGGCTGCACTCAGTAGGAAATGCACACATTTTCATGGATACTTTGCAAAGTGCAATAAAAAGTCCACTCTGTAATTTGCAAGAACCGTGGGGCTGTTTGTCAACTAGATCAAAGCTGGCACATGAATGCTCCTTCCAAGTGGAATTCCTTCCTGTAGGTGGCACATTGTGGCTGCGTACCTATCTTCTCCTATTTCCACTTCTTTCAAAAAACCTTTCCTTTTCTCACATACCTTCTGTCTCTGGGGGCTGGATTTGCACAGCCTATAGAGCTCGCCAGTGTCCAACTCAAAGCAAACTCTGATTTCAGATTAACTAGTTATAGTTTCACTGCAACAGTATACTTCAACTAAAGAGGAAATAAATACTGTAAATCAAATGTGAAAGAGCGATTACAGACAACAAGGAGTTAAACTTGTAGTGGATGGAAATATACTTTTGTGGGCGGTTTAGGTGGCATGAAGATATTAAAAGGTAATTTATTATGCTTGGAAGTAAGAGTAATATCAGAAAATAATGATTTGCTTAAAGCACATATGTATGTTTATATATTAAACTACACCATCTAGCATCCCCTAGGAGTAGGTGAATGCATTCTGGGAACTGTAGTTTCACTGCTGAAGGGTCACCAACTAGGTACACTGGTTGGGTTGTATGCCAAGATCTGCTGTGGATCTCTAACTAGGGATCGCCTTACCCTGCATTGAACTGGCATACACATTAAAAAGCCAAAGCTGAAAGGTAGACAGGAAAATATGCAGGCTTCACTACTCAGTCTGTAAGCAACCCATACATTTATATATAGATGCTGTTACTGGCATTTATTTGTAAGGGAAACAACTGGAATGAAAGTAATGCGCTAAATCAGGTTGTCAGTGTAATTTCCCATCACAGTCCCGTGAGTAACTTTATGCCAGCCAAGCACTATCCATTTTGTAAAAAATAGGAAGTTTTCGATTTGAACTCTGGAACTGCACTAAATATCTGCATCGCTTCCTCAGCGCTCAGCCTGTAGCTCTCCCTGCCAACTTGGAACTCCCAGTATCCACAGATCTCACATCAACTCAGGCAGGCTGCAAGGGATAGTGGGAGCTGTAGTTAAGCAACTGCTGGAGAGCCAGAACTTTAATATCACTGACTGACTGACTGCTGCACACTAAAGAAATAGAAAAAGAGAGAAGGAAAAGTGAACACCCAAACATTTGCAGAGAAGCCAAAGGGAAAAAACTGTGAGCATTAAAATCCCCTACAAAGTACATTGTGCCTGGAAATCCCCCTGCCATGATTGGGCTGAGTGAAGTGCGAGAAGAATGAAATGTCAGAGTTCTGCCTAAATTTCTCCAATGTGCCCCCTGGATCCAGACACTTGCAATGTCTTTCCAGATAGCTGGAGGCTTCAGATTCTTTGGTGTTTTGTTCTGGGAGGGAGTTGTGGCTTCACCTGAGTGACATCTGGCAAAACCCAATGCCAGACAGTATGTGCCTCATAAGAACCTTCCTTCATCTCAAGTCTCTTCCCTCTGCCTGCCCCCAGGGTACACATTTCCAGCAACCACCCCCCCTCCTTCCCCGCAAGGCAAACTTCTCTGTTTGTTTTCCCACACGGCTCCTTACAGGTTAAACTACTGACAGCCATGCACACAGAATGGCATTCCTGCCCTGTTTAACCCTCTACACTGGCCTGCCAGCTTTCTCCAGGAATGCTAGCCACTTAACCCTTTCTTTGATAGAGGGGTGTGAAGGTTACAACATTGCAGTATGCCTTAGTACACAACATAGTCACTATATAGTAACCAATCATTGCTAGTAAAGAACATTAGAGCAGACCGCTTAGGTACAAAAATGGGTGTCTATATCAGTATTTCCCATAAATAACAAAGCTATACAGAATACTTAACCAGGAGTGTCTGTGTCAGCCTGTTTCTAACTGTAGCACCCCCAAAGGCTGAAGGATGTTATACTGTAGTTTAACAACAGCTGGAGCAAATTATGTTGCTTAATGATAGTTAAATAGAAAGGAAATAGTTATAAGTAGGGTTTTTATTAATTTATTTTCCTATACATGCCCAGTAAAGTATATGGGTTTAAGTTATTCTGCATCAAAAGCCTTGTATGCATTACTAAGTATGACACACTAGTTCTTCAGCCAAACATTTTCCTCTTTACGCACCACTGAAACAGTGCCCCCAGTGGCCAAGGGATCATAATAAATAGAGAAATGCCTGCTTGGCTTTACTAAGCAATGACTTCTGAACAAGGTTACTTTTTCAAACACATAACCTTATTTTATTTAAATGAAAAAAAGCCACCCATAACTTCTATTATTTTTAAAATCCATATGTGGTCAGAATGATGTGCCTTTAAAGACAGCCTGGTGTCTGTATGCAAAGCTCAGCTAGATTTGGCAGGCTGCTCACAATAAGTGAACCTCACCCAAATGGAAAAGTGTCAGAAAACTGCAGCAAGGATCATGGACTGAGGCTGACTAGAGCCTTCCTGGAATGCTAGGATATGATGGAGGGAGATTACTAACAAACAAGCTCATGTTTTTACATGGTCTCCAAAATTTACTGTTTTAGCACAAGGGCAAGGGCAATTAAAGCTATCATCTTTTTTTTCTGGGATGAATCCTACGAGCGTTCACTAAACCACCGTACAGAGACTATTTTATTCCAGCTCGCAGCAGACGTACCCCTCACGCTACTGGCAGGGCTTCACACAGCATCTCTCCAGCTCTGAGTTCAAGGAAACCAGACACTACTCAGCTAAATGGTCAGATCATGCTGCGACATGCGATTTTGTAGCAAATCCATGATCTTGTTCTATTTTTAGAACAAGAAATTTTAAAATGTATTTTACTTGAAATAAAATGCAAACATAACTCCATTCAAATGAGTGGGGGCGTCACTGCAGATCCAGAGAGAATTTTCATTGTACAAAAGTTACAGTTGTGTTGCAAGCTTGATCAAATTGCTGTAGTCTGGCTGTGCAGTGTGAACAGTGTCATTCTAACTGGAATACAAGTTAATGGAGAGCATAGGGGCCAAAGAATGGGGACGCAACTAATTCGATCTGATAGAAGCAGATAAGTCTGTAATGTGAATGAGGCCTTCATGCCAAGGATGGCTGATATCATTGGGCTCTCATTCCCCAACACCCACACCTTTAACAGCACTACTCTGGCACCGAAACAGTCAACATCTGCACCATGTCTGAGAGGAGGCAGAAGATTAAGCAGAGTACCAGTACTACAGAACCATTAAGCTGAGTACCAGTACTACAGAACCATTAAACTGAGTACCAGTACTACAGAACTATTAAGCTGAGTACCAGTACTACAGAACCATTAAGCTTAGTACCAGTACTACAGAACCATTAAGCTTAGTACCAGTACTACAGAACCATTAATCAGAGTACCAGTACTACAGAACCATTAAGCTTAGTACCAGTACTACAGAACCATTAAGCAGAGTACCAGTACTACAGAACCATTAAGCTTAGTACCAGTACTACAGAACCATTAATCAGAGTACCAGTACTACAGAACCATTAAGCAGAGTACCAGTACTACAGAACCATTAAGCTGAGTACCAGTACTACAGAACCATTAATCAGAGTACCAGTACTACAGAACCATTAAGCTGAGTACCAGTACTACAGAACCATTAATCAGAATACCAGAAGCACCACTGATACGTTCCCTTTACAAACTCTTGGGAGAAAGCCATACAGTGACCACTGGCACATACACAGACCACCCCCTCCTAAAACTTTGTCTCCCCCTCCCCAACTTGCCCTTGTGCCCCCAGTCAAAGAAGACAGTGCAGTAAAGACAGTGCGACCTGCACCTCCCTAGCTGTTGTTTCCTTAGGACCCTCAGCATCTACCCCCCCCCCTCAGTGGTTGCTGCGGGCATGCTGGAAGTTGTAGTTCAACAAGGGAAGGCAATTTGCAGGTTGCACATCCCTTTGATCATGGTCTGCTGTTATATCCATGCCATGCAGAACCATCTCAAGTGATCTAAGGGGTACATATCCCACACACGGAGTGTCATAGCAGACAGAACTTTTTCTATTGATCTCGAACAAGACATTTCGTTTTCCCTTCTTTAAATCCAACAAAATCGCACAAACATGGTAACAGAAAAGAGAAGGACCCCCTGCTGCGGTCCCGCTGCACGATGTGTATTACCTTATATATCGCTGAAATAGGGTTTGCACAGAGGATCGATCGACGTGCGCAGCTACTCCAGTAAATCCCTGCCAGCATGAACCCTATGAAAGGCAATGGAAGGGGCCTCCCAATCCCAGGCACCAGCACCCAGCCTCCGCCGCTGCCCACTCCTCCGCTGCCCCATTGGCTCCCCGGTAGCTTAGCAACACAGGCCGAGCCCGCCCACCCTGGTATGCCTCCAGCCCTCCCTCCTACAGTTAGGGGATGGTGCCTGGATCATCGGAATTGGGAGATCTGGAGAGCACTGAAATGAATAAAGAAAGCGCGGAGGGACTGGGGAGCTGGCCAGCCTGGAATTCCCTCCAGCAAGCAGTGAGTTAAAGAGAGCAGGTTTGGGCGGGAAGAAAAGCAGCTCATACTCACCCCCTCCCCTTTTTCTGCCTGTCAGCTTTCCCTGCAGGTCAATCGGCAGGCACGGAGCACCATCTGCAGCATCCCATCTCAGCAGCTTCCGTGCAGCTTCGTTTCCCAACTGCACCTCTCCCCCTCCTGCCTCCTTCTACTGAACGCCGCCGGTGCAATGAGCGACGACATCATTGACCAGGTGCGGGCCAAGATTGCTGCCGAAGGAGCCGACTGGCTGCGCCAGCTACTCGGCTCATTCGGTACGCAGGAGCAGGGGGGACAGGCGGCGAGCAGCGCCAGCAGGCGCCCGGCCCACCGCGCCCGCCCTCCCTCTCGCCTGAGCCCCAGTCCCCCGCGCACTACCCGGCGCACGTCCTCCTCCGCCGCCTCCCAACCCCCGACTGCCGCACCAGCGAGGCGGCGCGGGGAGGCCAGGACAAGGGCCCAGGCGAGGGCGCGCGACGGCACCACTGCCACCAATGTCTCCCGCGTGCAAAAGCCCCCTGCCAGTACAAATAAGGCAAGGAGGGCTGCACGCAGGCCCATACAATCAGCCCCTGCCCCTATTAGCCCCACCAATCCACTAGTAATGGCCCCCTCCATGGCACCTACCAGCCCAGCATCCCTATTTAATGCCACCAACCCCCATAGCAGCACTGGGCCTGCTGAAACCATGGGGCAATATGACCCACTAGCAGCTGAATTTGAGGAAGGGGAGCTCCCACTGGAGGATACTTTTTCCAACCTGGGCAGCCTGTCCCCAGACCACTTTTTCTCCACCCAGCCACCCCCGTCACCCCCCCCACTTTCCCCACCTGGATCTGCCAGCTACGAGCCGCCGGCTCACTATATATATGAGGCACCCTTGGCCCAGGCACACTCCAGCTCCCCCCGGCAACTCGGGGGTGCACCCACAGCAGGGACTACCCAGGGTACGGAGGCGCATAGGCACCACCGTTCCGCTGGCGCCATTAGTGGGGTGTCGGCCGGCATACAACCCGCCACCACCCAATTCAGGAGCACGGTCGTTCGGAGGGCGGCCTCCACACGATCCACCTCACCTGGTATACACGGCCACTATGGCAGTCCCACCCTTGCTGACGAAGGCTACCACCTCGGCAGACCCAGGCTACGCGATACATCTGGGCAGAGCCCGAGATCACACCCGGTAGCAGTACCTGCAACCTCCATTCCAGCTAACCGCGACATACCTAGGCAGGACCGGAACCCAACGGGTGAGTTTTCATGTGTCAGGGCATGGGGCCAGCAGGCCCACGGCAGTACAGAAATCTTAGCTGCGCTGCATGCGATTATGGACAGGATAGGTCCCTCCCAGTCGAGCGCAGGCAGCTCCTCCCCTTGTCCGCTGAAGGATACTTATTTCTGCGGCGTATCCCCGCTGGGCTGTCACTTATCGGGAGAAACTAGGGAAAAAATTTGGCGTAATGAGTTTATTGATATTTGGTCCCTCGTATCACCCGATCAGCCCACAGTGGACAGGGAGAGGAGATTTGATAGAGCTGATGACAGGAAACCAAAGGTGGCCAAGACTTTTGGCAATTGGCTACAGGCATTCTCTGTCCTTGCCTGCGTCATAGGTCAAAAATATCCGGCCAAGTGCTCGGAGCTCTTCGTCTATTTGGATTCCATTTACGGGGCCTACAGGACACACGGGGGCGCCTCATGGTGGCGCTATGACGAGGAATTCAGACGCAGGCTGGCTCTGAAGCCAGAGTTGGGATGGGATATGAAAGCCACCGACGCTTGGCTCAGAATCATGATGACCCCTAAGCCGCCCTTTCAGTATAGTGCCGCTGCGCCCTCCAGCACCGGGTCCCAAGGCGCAGTGGCAGCAAGACGCCCCGGGGTCTGCTGGCTTTTTAATGAAGGGCACTGCAGATTTTTTGGGACGTGCAAATTCAAGCACGAATGTAACTTTTGCGGCGGGGCCCATTCGGCCCTGCGATGCTTCAAAAAAACCAGAATGCCACCAAAAACTCCAGCAAGCGTTCGCGGCGAGGACGCCGGTGAACGTACAAAAGATGTCACCATGGCTAGACCAGTACCACAGGAAGGGGGAAGCCGCACTAATTAGGGACGGCTTTACATACGGCTTCTTTATCCCCTTCACCCCAAATTCCCAACCGACATTCGCAGAGAACCTAAAATCGGTCCCAGAAAATAGGGAGACAGTGGCGGCCAAGCTGCGGAATGAAGTAGCACTGGGCCGCATGGCTGGCCCGTTTGCTTCCCTGCCTTTCCCGAACCTACGGGCTTCACCTTTGGGTGTCGTTCCAAAAAAAGAACCGGGAAAGTTCCGGCTAATCCATCACCTCTCTCACCCAAAGGGCAAATCAGTGAATGATGGGATCAGCAAGGAAGCCGCGGCAGTTTCATACGTGTCTTTTGATCGCGCGGTATCCCTGGTACGGCAGGCAGGGAGGGGAGCGCTGCTAGCGAAGTCGGACATCGAGTCCGCCTTCCGCCTGCTTCCGGTCCATAGCGACTGCTACCACCTATTGGGCTGCCAGTTCGAAGGCCAGTTCTATTTTGACATGTGCCTTCCCATGGGCTGCTCAATATCGTGTCGCTACTTTGAATGTTTCAGCACTTACCTCGAAATGGGTAGTCAGACACGAAACTGGACATAACTCCGTCATTCATTACTTGGATGACTTCCTGTTCATAGGCCCCCAAGCTACAAACGTATGCCAGCTGCTGCTGAGCACATTCCAATTTTTTATGTCGAGATTTGGAGTGCCCCTGTCAAAAGAAAAAACGGAGGGACCAACCACCGTTTTGTCTTTTCTGGGCATTGAAATTGACACGATAGCGCTAGTCTTCCGCCTCCCGGAAGACAAGCTGCAAAAGCTAAAAGGCACAGTATCCGAAATGCTAACAGCAAAAAAAGTGACGCTCCGTAACATGCAATCCCTATTAGGCCTGTTGGTGTTTGCGTGCCGCATAATGCCTATAGCACGAGTCTTCTCGCGGAGGCTATCCCTAGCCACGCGGGGCATTAAGCATCCGCATCACTTCATTAGGATCACAAAACAATTAAGGGAGGACTTAAAGGTCTGGCAAACCTTTTTGGAACACTACAATGGCCACACCTGCCTCATGGACACTGAAGTGTCCAATGAGGAACTGAGCCTGTTCACGGACGCTGCCGGCGCCACTGGGTTTGGAGCTATTCTCGCGCAGAGCTGGTGCGCAGAGCAATGGCCCGACAACTGGGCTTCGGTTGGGCTCTGCAAAAATCTGACCCTACTGGAACTCTTCCCCATAGTGGTAGTGGTACAGATATGGGGACAGAGAATATCGGGGAAAAAGATATGTTTCTGGACGGACAATATGAGTGTTGTATTTGCCATAAACAGACTAACGTCCTCTTCCCTACCAGTGCTTGCTCTGTTACGACATTTAGTTTTGCGCTGCCTTGATTTTAACATATGGTTCAGAGCCCGGCACGTGCCGGGGCGCGTAAATACTGCTGCTGATGCCCTGTCTCGTTTTCAGTGGCGGACCTTCAGAGAGCTGGTACCAGCAGCGGAACAGGAGGGAATGGAATGCCCAGTATTCCTATGGCGCATGGTGGAGGACAACTGCTGAGCATGGTCAGGTCCTCGGTAACCCCAGCTACATGGCAAGCATACGGTAACGCATGGGGTGAGTGGCTTCCATTCACCAAGGGCAGGAATGGCGAAGACAACCGCCAGCTACGCGACAGCACAATTGCTTACCTCTTAGAGCTGCGAGCCAGGGGCGTGTCAGCCGTGTCCGCGCAAAGGCGCCTCACCGGCCTGGCCTTTTTCTTTAAGCTTATAGGTTGGCAGGATGTCACCAAGCACTTCATAATCAGGCAAGCCCTCAAGGGCTGGAAGCGCGAAGGCAAAAAAGGGGATACGCGCAGACCAGTAGATTTCCAGCTGCTACAGCGCTTGCTAGCCCCTCTGCAGGTCATTTGCAGGTCCCAGTACGAAACCGCACTATTCCAGGCAGCATTCAGCTTGGCTTTCTTCGGGGCCCTTCCCATTAGCGAGCTAGTCCCCCCGAGCGCCAAAAAGCCAGGCGGCTTAATGCAAGAGGATATGATAATAAACCAGAAGTTTATACGCTTCCGGTTAAGCAGGTCAAAAACAGACATAATGGGGAGGGGCTGCTGGGTAACCATCTCCGCCATTCGGGGCCAGGCTTGCCCAGTAAATCTGATTAATGCTTATGCAGCACTAAGGCGCGCTGGGACGAATTTCCTCGTCCACGAGGATGGCGCCCCCCTCACTCGCTACCAATTTAGCCGCCTTTTCAACAGATGCTTGGAGCATCTGGGCTTAAACAAAAAGGAGTTTGGTACGCATTCCTTTAGGATCGGCGCAGCGACCGAAGCTTGTTTACAGGGCCTCAGCGATTCAGCCGTAAAAACTGTGGGAAGGTGGAAGTCCAACTGTTTCGCAGCATATGTCCGTCCCAACCTGATAGTTAATTAGTTTTCTCCCGCCCCCCCCCCCCCCCCCCCCCCCCCCCAGGTTCCACCACGCCAGTAGTCCTGTTGTTTGGGCACTCCTATCTCCGTCGGGCAGAGAGGCGGGCAGCAATTCGTCCAGGCGGCAGGAACCTTGGTTTCCATGGGGTTGACATGGTCTGGAAGGGAATTAGCGGCCTACGGTGGCTACAAGTCCTACCAGAAGTGTTCTCCTTCAGTAGAATTTACAACGGCCCGCTAGTACTAGTCGTGCATGCGGGCGGCAACGACCTAGGCACGGTAAAAGTAGCGGAGCTCATAACATTAATTAAGTCGGACCTAGAACGCTGCGCCTCACTGTTCACCAACCTGGTTATTTTATGGTCCGAAATCGTCCCTAGGCTGACCTGGAGGGGGGCTAGAAATTTAGCTGCGATTGATCGGGCTCGCAGGTTCTTGAATGTGAGGATTTCCCGTTTTGTCAAGAGTAAAGGGTGGGTAGCATGGCGACACTGTCACCTGGAGGATGAAACGTATAGATTCATGACCCAGGACGGAGTACACCTTAACGACATAGGTCACGATATCTTCCTATCTGGTTTGCAGGATGGCATTGAGCGGGCACTAGGGCTCTTGGTGGGTGGGGGTCGGAGTTCAAGTAGGGGTACATGAACTCCTCCTGGCGGGGGATAGTCCTTGGCCATTTAACCTCTGGTGGTGTTTGATAGTTTTCACATGCCCACTGCGTTTGCAGTGGCCGGCATTCGTTACAAACAGTTATTATAATAATTATATGTTTGGGAAAGTTTTGTAATACATGGCAAGGACTATTTTCTCTGATGTTGGATTCTGCAATAAAGCTGTGGCCGAACTCCACCCACTAAAAGCTATGGTGTCATTGTGTTTTCTTGACCAGTTTAGATTCAATGGGGACAAGTTGGTAGGGAGGGAAGGAGTCTCCACAGTCTTACTCCTCTCTATTTCAGTGTGTGGAATCTGTGGATTGTGCCTGGATCCTCACAACTGGGAATCTCCAGTTCCCCTGTTTAGCAGAATGGTTACTGCTGGTGAGTGGGAGAGAGAAACATGCTGATGAAAGGGGATCCATGGGCAAAAAGCCCCCCACACCCAGTGTCGGACTGGCCCGCCAGGATACCAGGAATGACTATTTGATAGTTTTTCCCTTTTTCCGTATGGGACCATGGAAGCTTGATAGATGGAAGAATAAAGTATAGTATGTAGAGAAAACAGACTAGGATAATAAAGAGTTTGAGGGAGGAGAGGAAGAATTAAAGTTTTGAGAGTGGGCCCATTGTCCAGGGTTTTCTGGTGGGCCCCTGCCATCTCAGTCTGACGCTGCCCCAATACTTCAGAAGTGCGCACAAAATGACATTACTTTAATATTATGCTGTACTTTGTATAGTAATAAAACCATATTAGTCATATATTTTACATGAAAGCATTAGTGGATAGTTTTATCAGATGCTCAAATTCAATCACACTTTGGCTATGTTCTCACTGTATATTACTCATGGCACCAGTTCTGGCTTTTCAGCAGCTGAGTGGGCCTCAAAAATCGTTTTTGCAAAGGGCCTAAAAAATTTGCAACAGGCTACTGAAAACAATTCAATGTTCAAACCAAGCAACATGTGTCTACTTAAAAGAAAACAAAAACCTTTTAGCCCCTAGTTGGTGCACCTGGGCACTGGGACAGGTACTGGGCTCAGAGCATTAGCTGGCATTAATCCATAATTGTCATCCCCCCAATTATTATTATTGTTATTAATATTATCCTTTAAACCTATACTGCATTCTTGCATTCTACGGTCCCTAACACATTAACACACAGTAAGGTCAGTTTTATTAGGAACCAACTAACCTACCTGTAGGTTTTTGGAGGAAAACTGTAGTAGCCAGGAAAGCCACGCAAGTACAGGGAGAACATAGATAAAGATAAAGATAAAGATAGTGCTGTGCTGGAATCAAAACACAGGACCTCAGCTTGCAAACCAAGTGTTCATTGTCCCTTTATAAAATGTCCAATATAACACATCATAATGCTTTATATATACTAGCAAAAAGGTCAGTGCAAGATGCTTATATCAAATAGGTGTATGTATGGGGCACATTTATTATCGGTCGTTCATGCCTCCAAATCCCTCCCCAGCACCGGAAAACTCCAAGAATGAAATTACACTGTAAACTTATTAACCCCCCCCCCCTCCCCCTCAGCACAGGATAGCACTGTGACCGAAACAGTCTGAATGCCAAAGCTGCAGATTGGCGCCATATAAATAACTGCAGGTACAAATATGTTCTATATAATTGCTGGGGCACACTTTGTATCCTCCTGGTGTCTGAGGACGTTTTATCGAACTTTGTCCCAAACAAATGACACCCACGCAGACCTTGAACATATATGCATCCAAAGCTGTTCAGTGGGAAAGATCAGTCAGACTGTAACCCAACTACTCAGCAACCCTGCTGCCCCCTTAAAACTAATTGCTATTGGTGGAGCAGCAGTCAGGAGGGGCCTTAGCAGCATTACGGTACCTGTTTTGTCCTGTTACTGGACAATGCTATAGGAAGCTAAACAAATTTAGGTTTACTGGGTACACCGATAACTACAGGCGTAACAGGCCCTGACAAATACACTTCTGTAGACAGCACTGTATGAAAGATTCTGGTACCTGGTCTCCCATAAGGCTACTACATCAGTACTGAATTGGGCAGTAAATAACTGTATCTATATGCAATGGCCAATCTGTCTGATGTTAGGTGTCCACATCAGTTCTCTGCCAATAAAATCCATATAATCTATATCAGTATTTTACCAACCTACTTGGAGAATAAATATTGGGGGTTGGTGCTGCCATACAGGAAGGCACATGTACGTACAATGAGTTGCACCCAGCTCCAGCATTCCCACTTCCTGCTGCTAGAGGATGCGCCCCCACAGCGCTGCTGATACTGATGGTTCAATGAAGCCCGTGGTGGGTTCTAAAAGTTCTTGAGGCTCTTGTATCTCAATAAAAGAGTGATATCTGATATCAGCAGTTACCAGCTGGCAGGGAAGTGAACTGACAACTGAGCAACTTAAAGTGACACTCACACTGAAAACTACTCTTCAAAATTTGAATGTACATTAAAAGTTAACTATACTGTAGGTCATGTTAATTATTTTTCTTTGATAGGGCTGCTTTTGTAAGTAATTATTACTTTGAAGTTCCTGCCAACCTGCCTGTCCCTTTTCAACCTGCCCTAATACCAACAGACTACTGCAGCTCAAATATGAGTAATACTTTTATGGCAAAGTTCAGGCAAGGACAATGTTATGATAGAATAATAATAATAAAAAAAGTTCAATTTCTGGTGTCAGTTTCTCTTTAACATCCACTGCAGTATGTGTATCTATAGTCTTCCTGGCTTTGGGTCAGGTAGTCATAAAGAATTCAGATCCATTACAAATGTTACTGGGGCCTTGGAGAAAGATGCTATGATAGTCATTACAGCAGATACTATGTAAAAGCAGTGCTGAATCATTAAAGTGCTGCCGGAGGTGAAGCAATATTATTAAATGCAGGATGTGCTTGATGAGAAGCTGATCCTATTTTTAATCAGTATCTCTTGTTTGTTAAATTATTGTAAAATCCCTGTTTGTTGTTGTTGTTGATGATTATGATGATGATATTAGAAGCAGTGGCAATCTCTACAATCTACATGAGGTGCATATGGGGAATATCTGCTTATATAAAGTATTCTTATCTGAAACCCTTTGTCACTTAAAAGTTAATAAATTGGTAGCTTAAATCTTAAATTATACAGCACTTCTCTACACATACCCACTCAGTTTTTGGGAGGGTTCCTGACATGTATATAGTTTGGGCTTTTGGTATAGCACAAGGTAAAGTTTGGGACAATGGCAGAAAATGAAAAAAATTGTCTGCACCACTGGGCTTGGTCAACTAATTAGCTTAATTGGGTTTTAGTATCATGTATATGCTGATGATACTCAAATCTACTTCTCCTCTCCAGACATGCCCTCAACAGCTATTTCTGAATTATCCTCATGTTGCCTAAATCAACATGGATAAAAATGAACTGGTCAATACTTCCAAAATACATATGCAGCCCTTCCCCCACTCCCACAAGAGCAACTAAGGAACTTCCTAGACAGAATAAAACTCCCCTCCATCCCACCAGACACCAAAATGCAACTAGATAGTGATATCACTATAGAAGAGATAGAAGAAGCTATTGCAGATATGCCACCAGGTCGTACCCCCGGTCCAGACGGCCTTCCAGCTGAATGGTACAAAGCCCACTCACAAATACTGTCCCCCAAACTATGCACCTTATATAATAACAGACACCAATGTTCTCCCAGAATCATGCTACATGGCACATATCACACTTATTCCCAAAGCTGGCAAACCCCCAGACAACTGCAGCTCTTACCACCCCATATCTTTACTAAACTGTGACACAAAAGTCTTTGCAAAAGTGCTAGCTAATAGACTAAAACGAATTGTAAGATCTGTAATCCATCCCGATCAAACTGGATTTATGCCACAAAATGCCACAGACATAAATATCAGACAGCTATTCAATAATCTAGAATACGAACATGATAATAAAGGGAACAGAATTGTGGTATCCCTTGACACAGCTAAGGCCTTTGATACAGTGTCTTGGAGCTATTTGTGGGAAATCCTTTGCCGCTTTGGATTCGGCAGCAGATATAGGGCTTGGGTAAGGGCACTCTATTGGCACCCCCAGGCGAGGGTCCTGGTTAATGGGAGGCTAACCGACCCCCTCGCACTTGAGCGCGGAACGAGGCAGGGGTGCCCTCTTTCACCCTTGCTATTCGCTCTGGCGATAGAACCCTTAGCAACACTACTCAGGGACTCGCCCAACATACCGGGACTACAGGTCGGCAGACTAATAGAAAAAGTATCACTATACGCGGATGATATGCTTCTATATCTAGCCAACCCGAGCGAAGCACTATCTAATGCATTGTCCCAGATAGAGGAATTTGGCACTTACTCAGGACTAAGAGTGAACCAATCAAAATCACTAATTTTTCCAATAGATCCACTTCCCCCACCTCAAGCACAGCAGATAGGACAACTACAAGTAGTACATTCATTTAAATACCTGGGGGTTGTCATTAGCAAGAAATTACCAAATTTGAAGAAGACAACTTGACCCCGATAGTCCATAATCTATCCAATAAAATAGATACATGGACACAGCTACCTCTCACCCTGCCAGGCAGAATCAATCTCCTAAAAATGATATTTCTACCTAAATTTTTATACATTTTTCACAACTCTCCAATACCACCCCGTGCCAAATGGTTCAAACGCATTGACTCCCTGATCCTAGGGTTCCTATGGGCAGGAGAACACCCTCGCATAAGCCAAAAAACCCTGCAAGCTCCTGTAACCCAGGGAGGCCTGGCCCTACCCAACATGAGACTATACTACCTCGCCAGTCAATTAATTTATGCACACTGGTGGTTAACCGCACATCGGGACAACACATCCGCACTACTCGAAGCCAATATACTGGGTTCACTTGAAGCTCTAGCAAACTTACCATACAGGGGAAACTCCCAACACTACACAACCACTACCCTTATGCGCACAGTTATAACCGCTTTTCAAAAGGCCCTCAAACACGTCCAAGGCCCACAACAACTGTGGTCACACTGGACACCATTATGGGGCAACTGCTCCTTACCCAACTTTACCTCCCTACCCAACATTGCACAATGGGCTTCCTATGGAGTTAAACAACTGCAAGATATACTAGTAAATGGGAACCTCAAACAATTCCAAGAACTCAAAGAAAGCCACCAAATCCCGCAAACAATGCACTTTAATTATCTTCAACTCAGACACGCCTTTCACTCCCAATTTCCCACCAAACCGGTAGAAATGAAAGGCACCACCCTAGAAAAATATTTACGCAGGGAAAATCTCATCAAGCCCCTATCCTGGTACTATACCATCCTATGGCAGGCTAACCCAGACCCCCTGGCTAAGGTACGTGAGAAATGGATGCGTGATATCCCCAGCTTAACTGAAGAAATGTGGGTCGATGCCTTAAAGCAAATTCCAGACTTGACAATATCTATAGCGGACAGGTATATACAAATGAAGTTCCTTAACCGGGTATACCTTACGCCATACAGGCTTTCCAAGATGTTCCCCCACATCCCAGATACCTGTATAAAATGTGACCGAGACACTGGCTCATATATGCATGTGTTCTGGAGCTGTCCAGCTGTGCAGAACTATTGGCGAGAAATCGTTAACTACATCTCTGATGCCCTAAGCTTTCCCCGGATCCTATCACCAATTGTTTGCCTACTGGGAGTGGCCGAGGACTTAGGTCTCACACACCACTCCAGACTCTGCTACCTCCAGCTTCTATACTATGCCAAAAAAGCCATTCTCTTACAATGGAAATCCTTGGCCCCCCCAACCCTACCGTTCTGGAGAACTCTAGTAAATAATACCCTTACCAACCAGAAGCTGACCTACCTCGCACGTGGTTGTCCAAAAAAATTTTATTCAATATGGGGCCCTTGGTTGATCTTCCATGAAACCCCAGAAAACTCCACAGACTGTATACCACAACAATGAAGATAAACTGGTTCCTATCTCCCCAGCTCTACACTCTGCCTCTCTTTCCTCTTCCTTATTCTTTCACCCTGTTTCCCCTCTGATTATTGTCCTTTTTGTATTTTTATGTTAAGTTGAAAAATGCAAAAATAAAAACTTTAAAAAAAAAAAAATGAACTGGTCAACTTCCCACCTTCCACTTCCAGAGCCTTCTGGATAATGGGTTCCCAGATAAAGGATCCCATACCTGTAGTAGAAATGATCCAGGCCTTCACAGTTGTCACAGGAGCTCCCCATCTTGGATTTTATCAGAAGTATCAGTGACAAAGGGATAATTATTAAAATCTGATGCTAATTGCCCTGGTTTCAAAGCTGTCATGTATAGAGAATATGAATGAACTATTAGGGGCAGATTTATCAAAATGTGAGTTTAGATCTTATTACATAAAAACTCACCCACGTTCCAGTAATTCCGATGGGAAATGTATTGAGCAAATGGTGAGTTCTAACTTAAACCCCCTGATAAATATGCTTCTAAAAATTCCATAGGAATGAATAGAACATAGGTGAGTTTTTATGTATTACAATCTAAACTCACATCTTGATAAATCTGCCCCTTAGTGTAATTAGTGCATGGGAATGCAGGTATGCATTCACACTGTTTATCCTCACCATATATTTAATTTCCTCTCCCTCTAAGGCTACGGCCACACAGGGCTGATTCTCAGCCTGCGGATAAATTATGTTGGTCCAGTTGCCGAAACATGGAAAGGCTGTTCAACACCAAAATACATACTTGCATATTTCGCCACCAAAGTCTTCTCTGTGTGCCTAAATCTGATCAGAGTATAGGGGGTTAATGTGGATTAACACATGGTCAAGAATAAGGCCATGGTGGCCATACATGGGCCTTTAAAACGTGCCAATTTGGCCATTATGCTAAAAGTCAAAATTCTGACAATCTCAGGCAGTAGAAGTCACACTACTCATTTTATTTTTCAGCCATGGCTTTTAAAGGTAAACAAGTCATAACCTTGTTTTCATTATTCTGGAAAGTAGGTCTTTGAAAGTCGGACTTTTAAGTCATAGCTTTGAATAAAAACCATACATTTGAGATTAAAGACCATAAAGTTTTGCTTCACATGTTGAGATTTTGCCTTGTAATCTCAAAACTTTCATTTTAACAGTTCTTCGCTGAACAGTTGCTTGACTAGTAAACTTGGAAAGTACTGAGGTCATATGAAAAGCACTTTATATTGTATATTCTACCGTCATTTTTCATGTATTTGTCAGGTAATTCATCTTGGGCCACTAACTTTTATTTCTGTCATCTGGTTCCATTAATATACAGTTTCAGAGCAACAGAGATTCCTAACTGGGACCCAAAAAGGTTATCATCGGTATTTTATATTCAATTAACCATTCATTCTTGATTCATGAGAGATCTGTTAGAGGCAAGAGCACAGCCCAGTCAGTGGATATTTAGAAATCTAAAAAGAAAATATTTCATGGGATCAAAAGAAAACCATTTTATTGAGCTCTTTCAGTTGCATAACAGAAAAGAAACATTAAGCACTGATGGAGCACATGGTTAAAGAAATTGCTTATTAATTAAAAACAAGGCTGTATTTGAGTCTGAAAACTATTTTCAATATAGTGTAAAGTAGTGTAACTTGGACTTAAAGGAGAAGTACACCCTCGTTAAAATATATCTGGCCCCTTCCAGTGGACCCCCTACCAAACCACACAACCCCAATACTGGCCTGTTTGACATAACTATAAATAGCACAGCAGCTGAGCTGAGTTGGTGGGCATCCTATCACACCACATTATGTCCTTTTCTCCATGATCTCACACCAGGCAGCTAAAGCCTATCTCAGCCTATCTCTACTGCAGGGTCTGCAACAACTTCATTTCATATTCTTAACTCACTTGACAAAAGCCTCCAAAATGGATCCTAGCAAATGCTGAATATGTGGTCTTCAGTGGATTCATACTGGCCCAAGCCAACTGTAATAGATTAGTCCAAATTTGTACCTAAAGTAGAGTGCATTGTATGTGTACTGTGGCACGGCACTCTTGCACTAACCTGCTAAGCTGCGTTGGTATAAAAGTGCAGGACTAAACTTGACAGTGCACCTATACCAGTACTTATTCTTATGTCACTGATTGCATGGAGGGGTAATATTTACCTTACGTGTTGACAAAAACAACACCTCTGCTTTGCTCTTATTTCTACCTACAGAATTAGGACATTTTTTGTAGAACCCTTGGCAATGTGAATTAGGTTATGAGTCGGAAGAAATTTAAATCTAAAGTGGGGGGGCGCAGTTACAGTATTTGAATCAACTTTGTCACCCAAATATTGTTTTACAATTAGATATGTTAAAGCCTGGTCTTAAAGGGGTCAAAAGGAACCACCTTAAACAGCATAGGGATCTATTTTTGGGGCCTGTGACATAGTTTAAGAATCCTTGATGTAAGCCAAAAATGTGAGGAGATGAGTAATAAAATACAAAGCAACAAAACACATTTTAATGTTTGAAAACAGAATCTTTTTTTGACAGAAATTTACATTGAGAAATAATATCAGTGCGAGCGAGACTTGAAGCTGTATTGGCACAGTTAAAGCAACAGTGTAAATGAAGTAGCAAAGACAAGAGATGCACTGCACTCACCCATTATCAGTACATTAAGGGCTCTGGTACACGGGGAGATTAGTCGCCCGCGGCAAAACTCCCTGCTCGCGGGCGACTAATCTCCCCGAGTTGCCTTCCCCCTGCCATCCCACCGGCGAACATGTAAGTCGCCGGCGGGATGGCAGGCGCGGCGGGGCAATTTCGGGAAATCGCCGCGTCTGCCATGTTCGCCGGTGGGATGGCAGGGGGAAGGCAACTCGGGGAGATTAGTCCCATCACTCCCAGCTACAGTCAGGTGATCCCAGTGATGGCCAATAACAAGAGTGTCCATTTGTGATTTTTAACCTTGGAAAGTAAATTGCAGGTTAAACTCTTAAACCCTTTGAAAAATGTGTAATGAAGCAGTAGAATTCAAGCAATATATGATTGACAGCTGGGATTTTTAAATGCCTTTATAATGGGTTTGAATGTGTTAATATAAAAATGATTTTGGGTTTCATGTTTAATTTGAAAAGGACTTTTATTATACAGCTTTTTATGTCTGGGTGACAGGTCCACTTTAAAGGGAGGGCATAGTAATGCACAGCAGGTCTTAATTTCTCTGTATATTTATAATGAGTGAGTGCAGAAGATCTCTCTACTTTCAAATGTTATGGTCACGGCCTCATTGCACCTTACCTAATGGTTTAATTTGTTTATTGGTGAGTACAACGTTCCTTTATTTTGTTATAGATATTCAATAGCACCCATTACCCACCAGTGAAACTTCTATGCAGTGTGAAATTGTGTGTGGGATCTTGCTAAAGAAAATGGCACTGTACTATACATGCTTGTGTAAAAAAAATAGTTATACCAGAAAGCTTATGTTATGACTATCCCTTTAAGTTTCATTAATTCAGGCTACTTGCTCTGATGCACCTGAACTAACAGATTTACCATCTGGATCTCTAGACACACAGCTCAGCTCAAAGAACTATAACATGGTATTATTTTACTGTAATTTGCTGGCTGCTGTTATCCAGTTTCCCCAAGAACTGTGAGATCTCTTTAAAACAATACTGCTCTTATCAGCTGGCAACGCAGAATCATTTAAAATGTTTGCGTGCCGGAAGTATTGCTTAACCACCAATGTTTTGGTTGAAGGAGTTACTGAGTTTTACAGTGAAGAAGCTGAGTCCATTGTAGTTAGTTTATGTGTCAGTCCTAATATCACTTCAATATATGACCTTTTAGAATTTACTTTGTTTGTCTTTTGGAATATTTATTTAAAAATATCAAATGAAGAATGCATGATTATATTATTTTGCCTTGACTGCAAAATACAGGTAGGTTAGTGTGGGTGCCTTGGGGCAGGTATTATTTTTGGAAAAGAAAGAGGTACAATTATAGAAAATATGTTTATTTTTGTATGAGATGAATTGTACCATCTCATCAACCTTCCTGTGTCAGATTGTCTGTGCTAACTACTAACTCTCACAGACAGGAGTAATGGTATGGGGGAAATATGGGGAGGGGGGGGGGGGCGCAGATAGCTAGCCTTGTCTAAAGTGCCAAAGCTCCTTGGCATTGCTTTGAACTGATTTCCCTGATTTTTTCATTTGGCCACACATATAAATCAATATGCAAAGACTAGCTTGTCTTTTTTTCGTCTGCTTTAGCTGCAGTGCACCAAAGTTTCATTGGTCATAACAGTATGTAGGGCTGCCCCTGCATGATCCAATACAGACAAATACAGAATAGAAATGAGTAATATGCATCAAACAATTATGAAACAATTAATGGATCTATGAATAGCTATAGTCTTGTGTAGTCTAGTACAGTGCTGTCCAACCGGTGACCTGCGGCCCCCCTCTGTGTGGGCCCCCCCCCACCTGTTTGTCTTACACACCTTTGTGTAAGCTTTAAATTGTATTAATTCTGAGATTTACCCCTGCATTGTTCACACCTCAGATTCAGGCTGTAAACCCATGTATTGTTTAAATATAAAATCCCCTGTATTGTTCACACCTTTTAGATTCAGGCTGTAAACCCATGTATTGTTTAAATATATAATCCCCTGTATTGTTCAGGCTCAGACTGTAAACAGCTACATTGTTCACCTGTTCACACCTCAGACTGTAGGAGCAATGCCACCATTGTTCCATTGTATGTACTGCCTGACTTTTGTTGCCTGTGTGTATGGCACACACAGGAAGCATAGGGCAGGAAGAGTATGGTACACACAGGCAGCATAGGGCAGGCAGAGTATGCACACACTGGCTGCAAAGGGCAGGCAGAGTATAGCACACACAGGCATCATAGGGCTGGCAGAGTATGGCACACACAGGCAGCATAGGGCAGGCAGAGTATGGCACACACATAGGAAGTACCCTGCCTGCCCTATGCTGCCTGTGTGTGCCATACTCTGCCTGCACCTTGTTGCCCGTCTGTGCCACACTCTGTTTGCCCTTTGGTACCTGTGTGTGCCATACTCTGTCTGCCCTATGCTGACTGTGTGTGCAAGAGTAAACTCTGTGGTATTACTGGAAGTTACTGGGCCCCAAAGCAGAGATCTTTTAGGGCCCAAATAACACCAGGAGGACATGTCTCTTGGAAACATATACTAAATCGGCACATGTATAAGGGCTTCACTGGGTGCCCTACACTCCTGGGTCTCAAAGTGACCCGAAATACTGCTGCACTCATTGTTACTCCCCTGACTAAACTGAATAGAGAAAACAGCAGTAGCACAAACTAACTTTGCCATAAACAGCACTGTAATCATTACAGTGGAACAGTGAAATAGCTGATAATGCAATATGCACAGTTCTGTTTTCTTTGTTCTAGCTTATGATACATAGTCTTTTGAGGATTTGTTAAAATAAATGTGGTAATGAGTCATAATACATAGCTGGATTAATGGAAGGCTATTTGGTAATGTTTTCCAGAGAATTCTGCCAGAACTTTTGTAATGTAGATCCTTTTAAAGATGTGCAGCAATATGCAATTTCAGACTACAGCTATGGCAGAACTACAGCTTCCAGAATACCAGGAGTTATGGGTACAAAAAAAGCTCCAAAAACACCCTGTCCCTTGTTTAAAGTGATTGCTGCCGGAAGTAGCATCACCCAACAGCCTTTATAGGCAATGCTGAAGTGTGGAAGAATTTATGTAGGTACTCCTAATTTATTTTGTCCTCTATGTTTGCCTGTAGTGTTTTGTCAGCATGTTTTGGTTTAAAAAAATATCTTAATAAGAATATTTGTAGAAATGTGTAATTAGAATTCATCGGTTTGGTTTAAAAAAAAAAAAAAAAGCTGATAACTTCCTTACACCATTGTTTTTCAAACTTTGGCATTGGCTTCCCTAAGAGGCCTAGAGCCTTCCCTGGTGTCTCAGACTGAACAGCTTGCTATCCTACATAGATATAGATAAGTTGGGTTGAAAAAGACCAAAGTCCATTACGTTTAACCCGTATAAACAATCACCAGTACACATACTTGTGGTGCAGACCTCTCTATACACTTACCTATGTAAATTGTATAATTCAATATCTATACTAACTAGCTGTAGATCTTAAAATTACAATAGCCTTGGATACTATGCTTGTTCAAGAAATCATCCAAGCCCCTCTTAAAGGCATTAACAGAATCTGCCATCACAACATCACTAGGAAGGGCATTCCCCAACCTCACTGCCCTCACCACACTACTACTACTGTATCAACTGAAAGTTCTGTTCCTGTAATCTAAAGGGATGGCCTCTGGTGTGTTAATCTTGGCTATAGGAAACAAGATCCCCCTAACTGTATCTTATCCTCTCTAATGTACTTGTAAAAGAGTTATCATGTCCCCTCGCAAGCACCATTTCTCCAGAGAAACCAACCCCAACCATGACAGTCTAACCTCAAAGTTTAAATCTTCCAATCCTTTTACCAGTTTAGTTGCAAGTCTCTGGAAATGCCCTTTTTAATGCAAGAAAGTAATTTATTTAGTGTAATTTAGTAGCCACTAAATGACACTGCCTAGAGTTACGCAGTTTGTTATCCACAAATTACACATTAATAACTTTTATCTTAATGTCATCTAAAAATTATGTTGGACTGTTTGCCTATTATTCTGTATTTATACAGTGTTGTTTACATATGTCTGTAACCTTGTTATGAACTTAGGGGGCCCCAGCCTAGTGTTGTGGCTGAAAGTGAAGCTTTAGAAAACGCCTGAAAACCGATTGAATACCGCTTTATAGCAACAAAACATATTTAGGCTGGCAGAAAAATGATTATGTGGCTTTACAAAGGTGATTTACTATATGTATCTGTGGGGTGCTTTTCCCAGAGGCATACCATAGCTTGAAAAGCCCACCCTTCCTCCATAAAAAAGCCTTAACTTCTGCTTCATTGTAGTCAGTAGTTGTAGGATGCGCTGTCTATATGTTAAAGCATGTTACAATGTAACTCAGCATTCAGCAAATAGGCATGGGTGTTCCTAAATCACCTTCAGTGAAAGCAAGATGGCACATTTATACTGTGTATTTTGAGAAATGAGTGAGGAAAGAGTGAGGAGGGTGGCACTTTTGGCATACTAGACTAGCTTACCATACCTGAAAGCTAAATTTTTCGCCACCAAAAAAACGCCCATAGTCTCCAAATGCTGTAAAAAAAAAAAGAGTTGTGCGGTAGCTGAGAAAAACCACCCATTGATTTCAACGTGTTTTGCAAATTTTTGGCATTTCATGAATATTTTGGCAAAGCGAAACGGGACAGATTCGCTTATCACTACTAACAAACTCTATAATCAAGTTTCTAACAGTGGGTGAGTGCTTTACCCCTAGGGTTCTACTTGTCAAATTTCAACAGAATTTTTGCAGGATCTCTTTAAAAAAGCTTGTACAATGTTGAATATGTCTTATTCAATACACTGTTGTTTTTTCTATATATTTCAACTTCAGTTTAGTACTTATGAAAGGCAGCATGAGATAATTACAACTAACAAATCTGTGAAGTTCCCAGGAATAGCTAAAGGCATACTGAATTCAACAAAACCCCAAAAACCAGAAACAAGCCTATCATTTGTGAATATGAAACCATACAAATTCCAAGACATTCAGTAATGTTTTGTTATAGTTCAATGACCTCAGCTGGAACTGGTGTGTTAAATGGAATGTGTTACCTGCTTGTTAAAGAACATATTACATCAAATTTAACGTAATCTGATTAAATCAACATGGGAAAATAGCTGTTTACATTATTAAACAGCTATCCATGTGCATATGACACAATTTTGCGCACCCTCCTGCAGGTTACAGAGCAAAATGCACAGATCTCTTTCACTCATTTGGGCTTTTGTGGTGTAGGGCAGAGCAAGAGATAAAGCTGAGCCATTAACACAATAAACTGGACACCAGCGGGTCTGAAACAAATTGATAACAAATGTATTGCATGTCACAAAGGCTACATAATTAATTTCTGTGAAGAAACTACTTACATACTGAAATAGTATACTGTACATTCTTGGGTCCAGCCACAACAAACAATGATACCTTAATAATACACACTTAAATCCCTACCAGGTGACATACACCAGTATATGCCTTTACCTGATTTCTTTTTTACCTCTGGGTCAGGCCCAGATTTATGGAAAGGTCACAAAGGCCAAGGCCTACAATGGCAGAAATTTAGGGGCATCATGCTGCCCAGCTGCATTGAGCAGGCCTAGGAGCATTTGCAGTTTAAATCCAGCCCTGCTCTCTTCGCTGGGGCCTTCCCTACATTTGCTCACTTGCTTCACAGCACGAATGTTGCTGGTCTTGGAAGCTGTAGTGCTCTGGAAGGAACAGGCAGGCCAGACAAACTGTTCCAGTGGTTCAGCTCACATAATGGAGCGGACATTCCCAGGAAGGCTGCCCTATGTAAATGTATTTAATGGTAATGAGAATGTGTAAGCTCTTTCTAAGCGGGGCACAGAGCACAAAGGTAACCTGTCTGTGTTTAGAACTCCCAGGGGGTTGGGGGTGCTGCCTCTCACTGCAAGGAGCAGAGGGAGCCATTGACAGAGGGAGGGGGTCGGAGTCACTGAAGAACTGAGAAAAGCCAGGAGCCAGGAGGCTGAGCATCTTGGACCAAGTGAGTCCATGTGCTGGAAAAAAGGCAAGTTTCCCCCACTTGCTGCTGCTGCAGTGAATTATGGGTAGACTTGACAGAAAATAATACTTGCCTCCTTATTTCAGTTCTTTCCCCAGTGAGCAGGAAACAATTATATGTGTGCTGCTTTAAAAAGACTCAAGGTTTGTGTTCCGATTTTAGGGGAACAGCAAATATTAGTACAGTAAGAATTTCCAATAGAAGCATTTGGGAGAACAGCAAAGCTAATAACAAATGTAAGTGTTGCCCAAAACCTGCCTTCTTATAAACACAGTGTATGTGTACATTCATCAACAGGACATTTTTTATGTGGTGGGGACCAAATCAAACAGGCTTTGTAGGGCTGGACTGTCAGACTTACAGCATTTTTCTTCTTATAAAAAAGCCCATTAGGACACAGGCACAATTCCTTGCACTTCCATGCAGTAGGTTTTTTATGTGTTCTATCACTGTAGAAACCCTACTCTTCTGTACAGGACTGTATTCACATGACCAACTAAAATACATGCAATCTCTACTGTCTCTGTAGAGTAGAATTAAGCTGGCCATAGACGCACCGACATTATTGTACTAAACGAGGTTTTGTAAACTACTTGGTGCATTTATGGTGGATTGACGAGGTGGCCAATATCGCAGAAACCTTGGTTATCGGTTATCTTGTCGATCAGGCGGGATAGAAAAGATGTCCGAGCAAAACAAGCATTTAGGGATGAATTGTCAGGGGTAGAATTTCTATTGTTTTTACCTCCATTCAGCCCTGAACATTAGTGGAGGGTACAAGTGATCTTCCTGCTCCTGATGGTCACAGGAAAGATCTTAATTGTAATATGTATGACCACTTTTAAGGTCTGTTAACCAATACATCAGGGGCCTGTGGAATACTCACAAAATGGTTGTGATTCAGCAGAAAAGCCCTGATCTCATGCAGCAACGAGAAACTTAAGAAATTTGGTTTTAATAAAAATCACCTGTCACTTTGGCAAAAAAAGCTAAAACATAGCCAAGCAGTTTTCATTTAACCTCATAACAAGCTCCTGTTGGGTTTGGGGGGTCTTTTCTGTAACATTGGAAGAGAATATGCTTTGTGTGCCATAAGCCTAAAGACTGGGAGCATGGGGTACAGGAAGAAGTGTTTCTTTTCTTTGTATTTGACCCATGATATGGAAAACAATTGAGACACTCCAAAGATGAACATCACCCATGTGCTCTGGGAATCAAGTGAAAAACTTTTCTTCTTACATAAGTGAGAAAATTTATGGCAGGACATGAAATACTGAGCACTATTGACTTAAGAGAGCACAGAGGCATTGTCAGAAGTAAAGACCTGGACATGACAGTATTGCCATTCCTTGGGTCAGGAGGCCAGAGGAGGATTGTATCATAGGATTTTATATATGCAGAAGGTGTACTGAACCCAGAAGACACAGGGGGAAGATGGACAAGATGTGAGAGAATGTGGAAGAATGCCAGTCTCTTCCCCTGAAGTGGTGTGGGGGCCCCTGGGTAGCAGTTCTGGTGGGCCCTGCACACCCCAGTCCACTGCTGCTCATAAACAGTGGTGCTATAAGCCTTACCAAGCTGACACCTGTGAAAAATGTCACTTACCCTCATTGTTTTTCTCCAACAAATTTTCTGGGGATATATAAAAAGTGGGTATGAAAGGAGTGTTTACAAAGCTCAATTGTACTGCTTACTCTTGAGTTACCAGCATGCGTCACAATCATGAAAATGATCCATTACAAGAAGTTAATTACAGTATTTATAATTCTGTGTATTTTCTTCGCCTGACTTATGCTGAATATTAAGTCTTTACTTTACACTAGCTCAGCCTGGTGTAGTCTATTAAAATCAAAGGACATGCTCGGGAGGAGAGAAAATGATTGCGTGATGTACAAAGCAGTGCACTGAGAGTTGGTCTTTATATACAGTAGCTTTTTTCAAGCACCTAATTTTAACTCCTGCTACACATAAAACAAAATTTATTACACAGCTTTACAACTATGTATGATTTAACACAATGCACCGTGGCAATGTGTAGTGTATTCTTTTCATTGAAAGGGTCATCAATAGGTATTTAAAGCAGCTTTGTCTAAAATCCTTGTAGTTAATTGTATGGCCAAAAACATGCTAGTGTGTGTTTCCAAGAGCTTGTGCCTGTCAAGTAAATCCTCCTTGTATGCCATTACCCTTATGACAATCGAGGTGTTTTGTGACCCATAGGAAATTGCCTCTCCCGTGGGCAACGAACCACCCTAAAATTCCTTGCCATCCATCAGCATTTGAATTATGGAATGTCAAACACTTTCTATGCGGCAAACCTGTGTATTTACAACATATAGAACCAGTCATTCTATCACAATTAACTTGAACCAATTCCAATACTGACAATGGCAAGGTATTTTCAGGTGTTTTGTTGCCCGCAGGAGAGGCGATTTTCACAGCTCAGGATTAGTGAGCACAGGCACAGATTTTCATACAAAACTTTGGTTTTTATGGACTTATCTGTGCGTGATCAGATACGATTCAGCAAAAATTTAGAAAAAATTAGGAAAATGTTTCCTGTCACAAAGCCCAGTGCTGCAGGTGGGAAGGTTTCTATCAGCTCCCTGTACTTCTCCCCTGCTGTGGATTTGCCCTCTGCCTACTCAGTTGACCTGTGTGCAAATAATGGCAAAGCAGCTTTCACATAGCTCAGTGCTGCTTGTCATGAATAAGATGGAATGGGTGATGAATGGGCTCTGCCATAAGGAATACTGTTTCCTGTTGGTGGGCCTCCTTTTATATTAACTCTTCTTCTGTAGGCTGCCTTCTGCCTCCTCAGTGGAGCTGTAGATTTCCAGTGTAATAATAATGCCTTTTTGGCATAATATAGCAGTTGTAAGTAGCATAATTTAGCTGGAGGTCTCTTCGAGCGTATTTTTGCCAAATTTTTCGTCGCTTGCGCGACTTTTTCAGACTCTTGCGCGAAAAAAACAGAAAGGTTTTCCCGCTGTTTACAATCGTTTGGTAAGAAAATTTTGTGACTTTCGGATCGCCAATGCGATATTATCGTGACTAATATGTTTTTTTTGTAAGCATTTTCGTGATATTTGCCATCTTCAGAAATTTTAGTATCCAATCAGAATTTATCCCATTCGGCATTCGAACTCATGATTTCATGAATCTGCCCCTTAGAGTTCAGGGCCGGCCAAGGTAGATAAGTGCCCCAGGCAACCTGTCCTTGACTGTACATGACCCGGCCCCTTCCCTTTTGCGAGTGTGCACACACGCGCACTGTTTAGTAGTAGGCGGTGGGAATGGAGGCTGCTCCCAAGGGCCTAAACTAAGTGGAAAACTGCAGAAGATGCAAATGCCCAGTGCCTCCCCATCATTGCGCCCTAGGAACATGCCTCTTCTGCTTAACCCTAGTTCTCGCCCTGCTTTGGTTGCCACCCTTTCCTAAAAAATCCTGCTTTCCTGTATTTTTATCTTTCTTACCTATTAATGACATTGGCATCATGCATCATTTTTGCTGGCCAAGTTGGTAAAATACCATCCAGGTGGCAAATGTAGGGATATCAAAGCTAGTTTGAGTGAAAAAAAAAACAGGAGGTAATTATTAGAAACACCTTAGAAAAATATATTTGGTGCTGGTTTTGAGATTTGGACCAATGTTTTTTTTCTCTCAATTTTTTGCTATTTTGAATTTAGTATTAAAGGAGAAGGAAGGTTACAATCACTGGGGGGTGCCAAAATATTAGGTACCTCCAAGTGATTACTTGAAATCCTAGGCCAGTGCCTGTTAGGAGAAAACTGCAGCAACTGGGGTGTATGCGACAAAGTGATCCTCTTCCTCCTTCGGTCTTCGCTCATGAGCAGTGGAGTGAGAAACCGAACAAAAAAAAGTCAGCTTTCGTTCAACTGCGCACACGGGGTCTCGAGGATCTCGTCAAAAAGAGAACGAATGAAGAGGATTGCCCGCCTGTATTAACCCAGAGTCGACGCAGTTTTCTCCTAACGGTGCAGCAGCCAGGGGTTTCAAGTAAGTGTTTTCAATCAATGGGAGTGCCTTACATTAAAGGGGACCTGTCACTCTAAGAAATAATTACAAATTATTTTCTTTTGTGTTTGTCAAGCAAAATAAACTTAATTTTAAACTTATTTCCTTCAGTACTGGAATTCACAATTGCAGAAAACAGGCAGGCTTCATTTTGTGGACACTGTTATTAAGGCAAGCTGTGTATCCTGCCAAAATCTTGTTTCTGTGCCAGTATGGGGGGACCTGATGCCCATGCCCATGCACTGGTTACACAATTACATGGTGAGAAGGCAGGGGAATGTGAGGAGAGCAGCAACATCTAAGAAGTTCTGAATTGAAAGTGAAAGTAACTGTCTGCCCCACCCCTATGCCTAAGGCATAGAGGCGGGGCAGGCAGTATATGATTGACAGCTGGGACTTTTAAATGCTTATATAATGGGTATGGATGTGTTAACAAAAAAAATACTTTGGGTTACATGTTTAATTTGAAAAGGGCTTTTATTATACAGCTTTTTATGCCTGGGTGACAGGTCCACTTTAATGTTGGGGTAGATGAGGAAATGGCTGATAAATAAGATTAATTTTACACCCTGCCCTACTAAATGATTAGATTAGTAAGTATGGAAGGGAGGAGGAAGTTGAAGAAAGTCTTAAGGCAGTGATCAAGTGTAACAGTATAAACAGAAAATTGGAAAGCAAGGAGGCAGAAAAGATGATGATACTCAATGTAGGAAACTATATGGACCATTTACTAACAGAGGGAACGTGGAAAAATTACAAAACAAAAGCACAATTCAACATGTTTTCCCTCAATTAATCATATATTGCAGAATTCAAGAATAACTGCTTCAGTCAAAAAGCTAGGAACAAAGTATGCACCCACTGGGGTAAAAAAACAAGTTGTATCCGCATTATTAATCCATTATGCAGATAGGGAGTGGGCTTTTACTTACATGGCATTCAGTTGTGCATAATTCCATCAACAGAGACAGCAGATGCAAAATGTGCAAAGGGAGCCCTGCACTTGCTGCCATGTTGATAGCAGTTGTATACTAGTTTTAGTCATTGAAATAAGATCCATGGTTGCACTGGGGCTAGGAGCAGGAACAAAGGTATAAACACTTTCTGCCTGGTATTTTAGCATGCACATGTTTATGCATGTTTATGTATTAAAATGCATTGTTTCTTTATAAAAGACAAATATATTTGGAAGAACCCATAGAGTGAGCAGAGGTTTAAGAGTACTGACCAGAGTCTTAGGTAAATACTACATAATCCACAATATCTTTGGCTCTTAGCTTCTGCATGTTGCTAGGGATGTGCTGGGTAGCAAGTTTAAAAGGCATATTAATGATAGTTATGAGTTCCAGAGCAAGACACTGTTTATGTTGCCTGGCATGGTGACTGTGCACAGTGGAAGTGTGGCCAAAAAAGCCCACAAAAAGAATCTAAGCAAAACTGTACCTACTAATGAATGACTGCTCCAAACAGAAAGATTCTGCTACTGGGAAAAAAGCTGACAGAAGGTTCTAAGGATGGACCTTGAGATACCAAAGCAGATCTGCTGTTGAGTAGTTGCTCTGAAGAAAGTAAACCGAGACAGGACCACCCTCGCTGAACTTCTGGAAAAAACTTATTGATGACTCTTTGCCAAAACAGAAACTAGTGTATCAAGTCCGCGGATGCCCGGACAAATTCTAGGCCATATGGAGGGCATGGCTTTTGGCAAACGCATCACCTTAACCGACTTTGAACACTGGGTTTCTTTCTTGGCTTTGTACAAATGTAATCCTCAGATTTTACACCCCCCCCCCCCCCCCCCCCAGCTCATTCCCCTCTTCCTCTTCTTCTTCTGACGCCTCCTGATTTTCTCTTCTTGTTTTCCTTAAAGGGACTGTTCCCTTATGTTGTTTAAAATTTAAAAATGTAAAATAAAATCTTTAAAAAAAATACGCTTGAAGTGTTTGAATTAACGCTCCGAGCGCTCATGTCTTAGTAAATCTGCCCCTAAGTGTCCCTAAAGACATTGTGCTGTCAGCATTATATTTTTAGCTCACTTCATGTTTCTAGAAAAAAATCAGAAGATATGTTTGACTTGGGTAGCAAGCTTTTTATTAGGGGTTTTGCCCAGTAAGAACTGTGTTTGTATTGTGTGTATTCTATGTTTATTGGACATGTTTTTATGATGTATATATTCCAACTAACATTCACAGCAAAACAAACTCAGAAAAGCACTTTAAACTTCCCCCTTTTCATTATTACTAATTTTGGGTTCGACCGGACCGCCAGATCCTTTGTAAAAGATAAATTGCATATGTAAATTAGGCCACTGAATGGTTAATAGTGCCCTTAAACATTTTTTTACTTCTGTGCTTACACGACCAAAAGTCACATGATTTTAATGCAGTACTGTCATGGGAAAACATGTTTTGTTTCAAAACCCATCAGTTAATAGAGTTTCTCCAGCAGAATCCTGCATTGGAATAGGTTTTTCAAAACACAAACATATATTTTTAATATTTAATTTTGAAATTTCACATGGGGCTAGCCATATTCTTCATTTCCCAGGGTGCCACAGCCACGTGACCTGTCCTCTCATAAACTTCAGTCACACTTAACTACTGAGCTGCAAGGTGGAGTGATATCAACCCCCTCCCAGCAGCCGATCAGCAGAACAATAGGAAGGTAGCAAGATAGTAGTTATCAGTAGGTATCAGAATAACACTCAATAGTTACAAATCCAAGTCCGGCTTGGGACTCCTCCAGTTACATTGGAGTAGGGGAAACAATAGATTTCCTGAAATGGTTCTAATGGGTAGCACTGGCTCCCACTGAAAGCTCAGACTCAGGCACAATGCACTGAGGTGGCTGCCTACACACAAATATTACAGCTAATATAAAATACATTTGTTGGTTCAATAATATCATTTTAAATGGTAGAGTGAATTATTTGCTATTTAAAGGAGAATGCAAGTCAAAATTTAAAAAGCATACTGCCCAAATAGTCCTCCTATTGTTTAGTAAAAACGCCACACTTTTGGCTTGCCTAATCAAATATTTACTCAGTCACACTTACTTCACATTTTCTAGAACAGGCAGCCATCTCTAAAAAGGTATTTTCCATTCCTTTCCCTCCTCGCTTCAAACTGCACATGTGTTTCATTCCCTCCCCCCATCCCCTCTGCCAGATCCGCTTCTGATTGGCTGGTGGGCATGTGTAGCTACTGAAGGAAGCCTACAGCCTACAGGAAGGGGAGAGAGATTTCAGTGATGTCACTGTAGTCTTCACACTGCTGTAGGCTGCCAGCACCATATCTCAGAGAAGCAAGCAGGGATCTGGGAATTTAGATATGCAGTAAGTACTTAAAAAGAATGCCTTTAGACTTACTTTTAATTTATATTAACCTTTCCTTGTCCTTTAAACAGTGTAATTTAAATAGTGAAATAAAAAGTACACCATAAAAATTATGACAGAAGCCCTTTAAGGATTCGGTTTTGGATAGGCCAGGAACTTGGATTTGGCCTGATCCAGCCAAAAAAAGGCCAAATTTTGGCCAAATCCCAAACCAAATCCTGTTTGTTTTTTTGCTATCTTTGCAAAGGGGCATTTTGTTGAATTCACTTAATATCATTGGATTTAATGATTAAGAGAGCGCTATTCACTGAAGTTTTACTAAAATAAGTGAATAAACTGAGTACAGGGGAGCACATGCATACAGTAGAGTAGAGTAGAGATTTGTGCTATTCAATACAGAATTCAAAATTAGGAGAGAAAAAAATCAGTGGTCTAAAAGGGTTATATGTCGCTGCGTGAACACGGAAGTGGAAATTTTTTTTGCTGCACACGTAGCATATTCTAATTCGGATTCGGTTCGGTATTTGCCCAAATCCCTTACAATGGATTAGGGGGTTCGGTCAAATCAGAAAAGCTGGCACTTATATATATATTTATTGTATTTATTATATCACTTCTCCTCCCTGTGTGTAATTTTGTATTCTGTAAGATTGTACAGCGCTGCGTACCCTTGTGGCGCTTTATAAATAAAGTTATACATACATACATACATACATACCCTATTTTGCACACTTCCTTCTGCTACAGCAGTATCACCGCAGCAGGGTTGGACTGGGGGGGGGTACAGGTCCCACTGGGTTCCCCCGCCGGCTGCGTCCCCCGCACCCCCCCCCCCAGGGGCCCCTGCTGAACCTCCCTAACCCCCTGCAGGGTCCCCCACCCAAAGTCCTCCCCTGAGCGCGTATAAGTGCGTCAAGGGAGGAATGATCTGCCGGGGAGCGCCGGCCAGGGTCGGGTCTGGGCCGCCGGGGCCCACCGGGTTTTTTCCAGGTGTCCTGTCGGCCCAGTCAGACCCTGCACCACAGGCTCCATTTCAGTGCACAGAGACCTACAGCTAGCCCCTTGAATAAAGCGATGGCTGCGCTCAGAATACCCTGTGCCCATGCAGCCCACTAGCTGTTGTTTAGTGTTAACTCAAACTATTTATTTGGTTGTTGCTTAGCACATTTTGTCAGAGTAATGACTGTATTTATTAAATGTATTTTAATCAGTGGAAAAGTTAAGGCTCGGTAAAACATTACCGTCACTTTGAACTGCTCAAAGCAAACAGTTCTGATGAACTGACACAGATATCCACTCTGATAAATGTGTCGGTTCTTTAAAATATTCTTGATTTTTAGGAATGTTTTCATAAATCACAAAATAGATCAAATTGATGGGATTCTTTCTAGATTACATAGTTTGATCCATAATAAATCTGCCCTCAGATTTTTAATTTAGTTTAGCAGTTTTAACCTGATGTACAACAGGCATGAAAAATGTGTGGGGATTTCAGCTAACTATTAACCATTCCAAGTCTGAGGCCTTGAATCTTACATTACCTCAACCTACCCTTAAATTGATAAACCTGAACTTCACACAACAAAGGAAAATGGAGACTTTAAAATCATGGGCAAAAGTGGTCCTTTCATGGTTCGGCAGCATCCACGCCTTTAAATGACCCTCTTGCCCAAACAATTTTACCTTTTTAGGTCGCTACCTATCACTATACCAGATGAAGGGGAGGACACCCTAGGGTTTCTCAGAAAACCATTGATACCACTTAAAAAAAGGTGGGTGAATATATTGGCACATCAGCTACTCCCAACCTCCCCTTGTGCTCTGTTATGGACTCCTAATATTCTATGTCCTAATCTCAGTATGGGACAAATATAAATATCATGCCAGATTTTCCTTACCGACCTTACCAGCTGCTTCCAGGATCACCCCACAACAGTTTTAATTGGTCAATATATTGCAATGTATGGAGAAACAATCCCTGTTTCCTTTTTGGGGGAGGGCATTTTTAGTAGCTCACTACACAGAATGTCTTAATGTTCTTTATATATATTGATAATGGGTAAGTGCAGAGGACCTTAGGCTGCTTTAGGCAATGTGGTCTAAAAGGAATTATACTACTACAGTATTTACTATGTTACCCAGATAAATCTGAAAAAGGACCCACATATCACTACTAAATAGAAAAATCCCACATATTAATGTTTACAGGAGAATTCTGATAGCTCATATTTTCCTTGCTGCTAAAATAACTATTGCGAAATACTGGAAAACCAAGACCATTCCTATCTCTCATTTTAAAGATAAAGTAAACTGAATTATTGTCATTGACAAACTATCTAGCATTCTCAAAGATAAACACAATAAATTCCTAAAGGTTTGGGTATACCTATGCTTTTACAAATAATAAACTTAAGCTGGCCATACACATACCAATATAACTGTACCAAAAAAAAGTCATACAATTTTTGGACCATTGGTTGGCTCAGAATTATCATCCCGACAATTTTCATACCATGGCAATCGGTCATTCAGCTGATTAGACGGGTCAGAAAATTTCTGATAAAGGGATAAAGATAATATCTTTGCATGTATTGCCTATCTGACTATATTTTGTGACATAACTTTCGTACGATTGTTGTCTGGCAATTATTAATGGCAAAACATCATTAGATTTGTTATTTTTAGGACTTTAATCCTACAATTTAAATCCGAATGTTAGTTTTAGATCATTGCATAAAATGTAAGTTTGTCGCAACACAACTAAAATCTGAATGTGTATGGCCAGCTTAATCCTCCCTATCATTAATTTGCTATGTTTGTACTTTACTATGATACTTTGTTTAATTGATACAGCTAATATCTCAACTAATTTGACATAGCCCCAATCAGATAAAATGGAGGATATAAAAAGCAAAAGAGTGGTCATGTTGCTAAATCTATTGCTCCATCTTCAGAATCATGAAGGACACCAGAACTGTAAATAAACAGGCTACATTTTTTACAACTCTGTTGTGCAATCTTTGTGTTACTGAAGATGCTATGAGTTACTAGACCTGGTGCAAACTTGGTAACTTATTATTACATTAGCCCCCAAGAGAGTGGTCCCCAACCAGTGGCTCGGGAGGAACATGTTGCTCACCAACCCCTTGGATGTTGCTCCCAGTGGCCTCAATTCAAGTTCTTATTTTTGAATTCCTGGCTTAAAGGCAAGCATTAGCTGTATCAAAACCATGTGTAGTGCTGAACAGAGCCTTCTGTAGACTATTAGTCCACATAGGGGCTACCTATAGCCAATCACCACCCATATTTCCATCCCCATGCTTGAGTTACTCTTCAACTCTTTTTATATTTGAATGGGGCTCATGAGTAAAAAAGGTTTGTGACCCCTGCCCCATGGTATTAATGTTAAATCACATTTGGAATACATCAAATATTCCTTTTTATGTCTGGTAAATTGTATTGAATCCAATGGACTACTGATATAATTAGCACATGGATTTGTTATTGAGCATTTAATTTAATTTTAATTAAAGTGCAATTATTGTGTGTCTAAAGACAAAAGTTATGACCAGACATGGGTCACCTACCTGTAATGTGGGATCAGAGTTCATTATCTTTGATGAGGATTTTATAGAAGGCTATTGCTGGGTCTCAGACGATCTGTTTTAGTGCTATGTATTGCTATTGTTGCCACATGTTGAAAAGTCATATGCAGTGGCTTATGCCCCACGGTAGTGTTGACTAGTATGACTAGCTACATCTGGCCAGCCATTGAAAACAATGAACCAGAAAAAGAAAGACACCCAGGCTCCATGTACAGAGCAATAAATACTTAGGCTTACATAAAATGCAACCCCTGAGAGTGGGTCCAGTCAATAGGCGGAACAGAAGAAGGACCACGAGGGAGACCATTTGAAGGCACTGTACTCTGAAACTGGACACTGTTAACTACTAGCTGACTGTTAACTACTACTCTCTATGTTAGCAACATCTGTGTAACATTTTGATAAGGGTCAGGGTCAAAGTAGGATGGCAAAACACCAGTAAAAAATCCAGTGGGCCCCACCAACCCAGTCTTGGGCTGGCTTTTGGCACCTCACCCCCGATGCAAATAATGCAGTGCTACACTGTGCTGCACAAGGGGGCGCACACAGCGGGTGAAGGCCGGCTGACTTTAAGACTGGCCCGGTGGGCCCCCAGACACCCCAGCCAGATACTGAGGAGAGTCTGTTGTAAAGATCCACTAATAAAGCATTTAGGGGTTTAATAAGTTATTGCAGCAAGACAATATGCATTTAATTTTTATATATTTTTTTTTAGATATTTACATTTTATTTTTGTGATGCAACCCTCAGGCTTGGAATGCATGTCAATTTCTATGTGCCTGTTGAATCTAGCAATTAGTTTTCAGTTTAGATGACAGAATACAAAATCAATAACAGAGCAATCAAAAGCAATACAAAATATGAAAAACACTTTCACTTTTCATCTACAGTTTTGTTGCTATGGGTCAGTGACCCAGACAACCAGGTAGAAGTTTAATAGGCATTCTGGAAATAGGCAAAATGGGAACAAAAATAATTTAAAAATCATACAAAATAAATAAAAAGGCACTAAGGAAAAACTGATTAGTATAGGCACATCAATAACATAATAAAAGTTTATTCTTAATTTAAATGTTCTAAAGAACCCCTGGTGCTCAAGGTATTGAGAAATAGCAGAGTTTGTGTAAAAATCAACATGGAATCCCTTCCTACAGTACTAAATTAAGGGCCTAATCCGAAGGAGTTGCGTGTAACACATAAGGCCAGTCAGAATAGTGTTACATTCATATTATTATTTTATAAGGCAGGAGTTATGCCCAGATGATTTCATGCAGGCAGCTGCAAGGAGTCGCTGAAAGTAAATAGTGTCAGGCAGGGAGCAGTGCAGGGGAGAGCAGTGACACCATGGGTTAGTGGATATGAAAGGATTGGCAGACAAAGCTGGCAGTGGTTATAGGGGTGCGACAGCTGTTGGGAGCATTATAAGTTTTTGGGGTAGAATTACGGAATTGTTTCTATGAGATGGAACCTTCTCCATCAAATAGTAATCTTTAGCACAGAAATTACCATCACCATTGCAGTCAAGCACATTCCATCATCCTTTCTAAATGTTTATTTTATTAATTCAGCTTTGGATTCAGATCCGCAATGGATACGGAGAGCAGCCTAATGATTGTATATTTACTTAAAAGAAATGTGTTGATGCAGCGGATGTTGTGATGAAAGGAGCAGCCTGAGCCACCCACCATGTTCAAATAACTGTTATCTGATACCATATATTACTGTATATAGATCATTGGCTGTGTCACTAGTGTGGAGGCTGCACTCTGAATTGCATATGTGATGCCGGGCAAATTGAATAAAAATGCACATTTCTAAAATGCATTCAATTAGATAATTCTATATGAGCTGCGAGTGGGACCCAAGAGGAGCAATATAGCAAACAAACACCAAGAGAGATGGCCTGCATCTGACCTATAAACAAATAAGATAATGTTAAGTTCAAGTGGGCTCAGCAACTTGTCCTTCACCTGTACAAACATTTGCTAAATACAAAGCTAGATAGCGTAGGCGAGAAAAATATACTCGCTTGTGAAACAGCTCTGCAGTTTAATAGAGTAAGCAGCATTTACTGTGGGACCAGGAAACTGTCCACTTATTTAAGACATGGTACAAATATTTTGTAATTCCTCAAAAATATTTTTACCTTCACTGATGTGTCAAATTCTGAGTGCCACATTATATACGTTTTAAACTACCCATAATTATAACTTTATCCTGGTTATCCAGCTTTCAGTTTTTGAATCATTATTTCAGTTTCTGTATTTAATTTTATACATATTGGCTAATTATCATTTATGGACCCCCTGGCACTATAGCTATTTATAGCTACAGTATCAGATATACGGGACCATTTTTGACTCTTGACTTTATATATTTTACATGTTTCAGTCAGTATATTCCTTTTCTGCCTGGGCTCCACCTTGAGCTCTCTATCCTCACAAAATCCTGTGTGGGAGAATATTATTTATCCAGAGTTTTAGTTTAGCATCATGCTTTCCACTACACAGAACAGCACAGAATCAGTGTCTTTTCTCATAAACTATTATTAAAATGGCTACTGTATAGCCTACTGTGTTACCATAAGTAAATATGGGACATTCAGCTGCCAATACTTTGATGATTGTGTAGGCTTTATAAATGTGCTTCAGAATAAAAAGTAAAAAATATGCAGTTCTACTACACATGCTAAGGGGTAGAATATGCCAAAATGTAACTGTAAGGTTATAAATAAAAAAATGAAGGCAGGACCAAGAGCAGTTTAGCACCAGGAAAAGCTGTCTGACTCTGTGCATAAATACTGGCACGGCCCAGGAAGCAAAACACTTGACAATAAGCCAAAAGTAGCATATGTAAGAAAGAAACACTCAGAAGGTAGAGACCTGAAAGCAATCTGCTAAATGGCCCTACATAAAAGAATGTCTTTTTGTTCCCATCTGGCCATATATCAAGTGAAAGAACTCAGAAAGGTAAACATGACCTCCAAGTTATTCTCAGTTGGTTTGCCAAGCTGCTAACATCACTGCTCATAACGTTTTGAAAAAAAACAAAAAACCCCAATTAGCTGTATATCTGAGAGTAAGAAGAATTTCTGACATGCTAAATGTTGACTATGACACCTTGTCTTCAGATGATATCAGAAACAAGTGTCAGACCTCCCAGTGCTCAGTATAGACAATGAGAGCTCTCTATTTGCAATTCCTTTTGCCTGTTCTGACTCTTGGTCCTGATCATTCTTCTTCCTATTGTTGGTTTCTGTTGGCCCACTTCCTTACATCTGTACAATAAGCATCACTGACTGCCCTTGGATGCTCTGGGAACACTGTGCAGTAATACTTGGTGGGAACTGAGTTAATCATGAAACAAGGTGGCAAGCATTAACCAAAATTTGCTGCTGTTTTTATGTTTATTATGTCGTTATGGCACAGCAGGTATGGGACCAATTATCTAGAATGCTTGGGACCTGGGGTTTTCCAGATATGGGATCTTTTTTAATTTGGATCTCCATACCTTAAGTCTAGTAAATAATGATTTAAACATTAATTAAACCCAATAGGATTGTTTCTCTCCAATGAGGATTGATGATATCTTAGTTTGGGTCAAGTACTGGATGCCGTTTGATTATTACAGAGAAAAAGGAAATCATTTTTTTTATTTCACTAGGGTGGCAGTGTGAGCTACATTCATCAGATAAGCATACTCAGCCTTAAGAAATAAATTTAAAGGTCAGTATAGGTTCTTCTATAAATTTTAACAAATCATTAGGGTTAAGGAGAATGCCTCATACAGATATAAATAGACAAAAGGAATTCTGGGAATGAATTCCAAAGGGCTCCAAGAAAATCCCATTTACATGGGTTTATCCTAGAGGCTAAAGCTCACCCACTGGGTTTTTAAAGCAGAAGCCAGAATAATAGCTGATCAGATTCCCAACTACAGACCAGTTTCGCCCTTTTTGGGGCTCGTCAGTGTAGTGCAGTGTTTTCTGATCAGCTTAGGTAGAGCCATAAGTGTGAATTCACAAACAAATCATTAGGGTTGAGGAAACTGCATCATACAAATTCCCAACTACAGACCGGCTTGCCTTCTTGGGGCTCTTCAGTGTAGTGCAGGGAATGCCAGAATTCTTTTTTGTTTATTTGTATCTGCATGGGGCAGTCTCCCCAACCCTAATGATTTGTTTGTGAATCCACACTTGTGGCTCTACCTAATCTGAGCAGAAAACCCTGCACTACACTGATGAGTCCCAAGAAGGGTGAAACTGGTCTGTAGTTGGGAATCTGATCAACTATTATCCTGGCTTCTGCGTTAAAAACGGGTGAGCTTTAGCCTATAGGTTAAACCCATGTACATGGGATTTTCTTGGAGCCCTTTGGAATTAATTCCCAGAATTCCTTATGTCTATAAATATTAGAATGCTTAAACAGGCTTTATGGTGCTTCCAATTTTCTTAAATCAGACTTAAGGCCACACACGTGGCGACTTTCGATCTTTCGTGCGACCATCGGTTCCCACCCTCCACAGAAGTTCAGGGCTGAATCGTCGGATATGGAGGTAGAAACAATAGGATTTCTACCTCCTTCTGCCGATTCACCCCTGAAGGTAGAATTTGCTCAGGCGCCTTCTATGGTGCCTGATCAAAATGTTTTAACATCCGCAGCCTTCTGCAATATCGATCCCCTCAACGAGTTGCCATACACGCACCAAATATCGTACAAAATGAGAGGCACAGATTGTAAAATGATTTTTATCATTTGGCATAGTATAATCTTTGTAACAATTTGCCTTTATTTCTGTGTATTTTACTGTACATTTAATGTGTTGTAGAAATGTAATGTATTCATTAAAAATTGCACTATAGTAGAACCCTCATTTTCCATCCCCGGACTTTAAGGTTTCCTGGAATTGACATTGGTTTTTCTCAGCCCATACAAACAAGCAGCTTTTTCCACATTTTATGTTTTCCTGGAATTTACACCACTTTGATGCTGCCCCCTGGGAAACATAAAATGTAGGTTCTACTGTATATGTATACAACATTGTAGTATATGTACGTACTGTATATATATATATTCAACAGTACCTGGTAACCTGGTTTTGAGGCCAAATAATCTATAAGTTTAAAAAGAAAATATAATTAATAGAGATATTAGTAGACAAAAGGGCAGGGTTGCATCATTTAAGACCACTGAAGTAATAAGAAAGGGGCCCTGCAAGGTATTTGCTCTGGGCTTCATGAATTAACCTTGTATTTAGCCTTGTCCTATGTGATGATATCAGTCCCTGACAGGCTGCTATTAGTGATGGGCGACATTTTTTGCCAGGTTTTGCCATGAACAAAAATGCCCATAGACTCCAATGTATTGTAAAAAAAAAAGATGCAAGGCTTGGAAAAGATCTCCACAAAGAAAATGCTTTTTTGCTAATTTTTTGCCGTTTTGTAAAACAGGACAGATTCGCCCTATTACTGTAGGTATGCTTGGAAAAGAGCAGAGTCGGCGAGAACAACAATCCTCTTCCTATCCTCTCTGTATCAGGTTTTTGTGCCTTGAAAGTGAACATTTTAACCACCTGCATTTGAAACCAATTACAATATGATCATTGAAAAAAAGGTTACTCAGAAGAGGTCAGTGTTACAATTCCTCTATTATGTGAGGATTTATCTTGAGTCATCTGTTCGTTTTTACCTCTTAATAATGTCCTAATAAAGAAACCTGTTGAATGAATCATTCAGTCATTTTCAGAAACGAGTTTAGACTAAAGCGATTAATAAGAGTTGCTTTGTGACAAACATCTTGGCCTGGTGACTTGGCCAACTGAATTTGATATTTCTTCTTTCTCGACTACAAGTGTTGGCTAATGTGGAACAGAACTTACCTATTCAATATGAAGTGTGAAACAGATCTGATTAAGTGCAGCTATGTCCAGCAAAATAAACATTTACTGCTTTGGTAGCTCATTATTGAATTTTGTTAATTAATTCACTATAATGACCTATTCATTCATTTTATTTATTATTTCATTTATTTTATCAGTGTGTATGATTACGTATCTTTCATTTTACTTAATAAAACATCAGTACCATTAATAAAGGCATTATATAAAAAATATTAGTTCATTACAAATGTATCATTATCAAACCTGTTGTGTTCACAAGGCATTGACACCTACATTACTAAAACAGAGCTGATTGTGTTAGTCAGTGCTATATTAGTGAGGGGCAGGTAATGGAGGTAGGTGTCCCCCCTTCTGGCCCTACCTTGTGTCTCATTCAGAGGTGCAAAGTTGAAATTGGCAGGAAGCACAGCCTGCATCTCTGTAAGCTGAGCACTAAGGGGCACACTCTTGCACCCCAGGGTTTGTATATTTCCCATATTGTCTGGGTCCTGACATTTGTATGAGTTCCTTTTTTTTTTATTTTAAGGCAGTGCTATGTGTGTAGCATTAGACATGTGAATACCTTCTGTTTTAAGAAGGCTTTCAGGGCATGCCTTGATTTGAAGAGGGCTCCCTTTAGCTCATCTCATCCTAACAAATATGGTTCTTTACTTTCATTTTTTTTTTATTTAAACGCAAAAGTATTGCAAAAGTATTTGTTGGTGATCTTTATATATAATGTTATTTTTTTCATATTTTCTTAGACCCTAATAAATGTCTACTTAGAGCAATTTCTCTATAATTGTATTCTATAATTGTTAGGCTAAGGGCACACTGGACATACAGTCACATCCTTCTGCATACGTTTTGTACGCAGGTGGAGAGAAGTGGATCTGCTTCTATACATGTCTGTGTGTAGCTCCACTAACATGCATGCCGCTGGCCTGAATGCTGCTGAAAAAAATATGCGTTTTTGCCCAGATATCTGCTCCATGTAGCTGCACTTAGGCTGCTTCTTTCCACTTGTGTACAAAATGCAGGCAGTGTTGCAAGGAACATCTAGGGAAGTGACATAAAATATAAAAATGTTTGCTTACTCCTTAATTACGTTTTGTTTAGTTTTTTTAAATCACAGGCAAACAGCGCATCACAAAAAGCCAAGTCAAACACTGTAATTAAATAGCAAACTGTGTAATAATTATCTATTTAAATGGGTTAGTGGCATGATGAGACATGATAAGACATATGAGGCAACTGTCTACAAAAAGTTTGCTCCATCTGTAGGAACAACTTTAGGAATAACAGTTGGATATAGCAGGCTTTCAAGAAATTGCCCTAAACAGCTACATAAAACTGTCAGTAACAGTGACCAGGGTAAGAGGTGAAGCCTCACCCATGACTTATGTTTGGTCTGTTTTTGCTCTGCTCTTCAGTCACTTATTTGGTATCCTGTGATAATTATTATAATTATTAGGAAATCTAGTATTATGGAAGACCCACAATCACTACCCACTGTATCTTCCCTGTAACATTTGAAATAGAAACTTGCTGTGCACCTGGATGGGTTATAATGAGTGATAGCCTTCCCGTGGCACAGATTCCCACACCCACTACCAATAACCTGGTGATTCAATAGCATGGTGAATGTACTATGGTTGGTATAAAAGTGACAGTCAGCTGCCTAAACAAACTTTTGTGCACTCACTAACCTGTAACTGTACTGCACTTGTTGTAGGGTCCCATTACACAGCCCAATCCACAATGTGAACGTCCACATGCAATAGAATAGAGGCAAGCACACTGACATTTCAATAAGGATTTAAATTCCTTCCATTAAAATATTTGATTGCAATTTATACAGTGCAAACATTGTGTGGCATGCATAACGTCTTGCCACACGCAGTTTGCACAGTATAACTTATAATGGAACCAGGGCCAAAACTTGGGGTAGGCAAAAGAAGCACGTGCCTATGGTTCAGCGATAGGGAGGCGCTGGGCATACACTTCTGCTGCCTACCTACCCCAATTTTTATAGCTCCTCACCAGCAATTCTATAGCTCCTCACCAGCCTGACTTGTCACCACTCCTCCCCCTAACCAATTGTCCCTGCTCCCTCCTGCTGCTCCCCCAACCTGCCCCCCTGCTTGTTGTGTAGGTGGACATATGTCAGAATAAGAATCACCTGTGGTGCTTCCCACTGATGTTCATGAGGAACAACCTGCTGCCACTGGTACTTCTACTAGTAGAAATAATAAAAAAGATTTTAATGGGAATATGGTTTCCTGAACCTATTTCAGTACTATTCCAATACATTTTACAATTCCTTTACCATAAATTATAAGACATTAACTAAAATGGAAATTATTTTAATATTTTAAACATTATCTCCCCCCACAAAATTTGGATAAAGAAATTTGCTGTTGAGTCCCCCTCTTACATGCACTTTAAGAAGAATTTTGCTGATTGGATGATTTGGTCACTAAGTGACAGATTTTCTCCCAGAACTAATGTGACTTGTATATAAATAGTTTTTTGTTGTTTGAGGTTCTTGCACCCTAGTAACAATTTGTTTTAGAATTTCTGAAACCTTCTAGTAAAGTTTGATAATGCTGTTCTTTATTTCTGCATTAATGGCGAACATTATGCATTATACCAATACCAAGTTACTTCTTTACACTAAAGAAGTATCTTACTAATCATCTTCAAGAGGCCTTTACGCTCTGTAAAGGGGAAAAAAATGGGAAAAATTCATATTTTTTTAATTCATACTTTTCGTGGTTTGCGTCAGTTTGTGTAACAAAATCGTATTTGTTGCAGCAACTATGAAAGTTTTGGAATTCATTAAAGCTTCGGTATCATGACTTTCCTTGGGCCAGGTTGGAGCTGCAGAGTGCCATTGAGCCCTATGGGAGACTTTCCTTGGGCCAGGTTGGAGCTGCAGAGTGCCATTGAGTCCTATGGGAGACTTTCCTTGGGTCAGGTTGGAGCTGCAGAGTGCCATTGAGCCCTATGGGAGACTTTCCTTGGGTCAGGTTGGAGCTGCAGAGTGCCATTGAGCCCTATGGGAGACTTTCCTTGGGTCAGGTTGGAGCTGCAGAGTGCCATTGAGCCCTATGGGAGACTTTCCTTGGGCCAGGTTGGAGCTGCAGAGTGCCATTGAGCCCTATGGGAGACTTTCCTTAGGTCAAGTTGGAGCTGCAGAGTGCCATTGAGCCCTATGGGAGACTTTCCTTGGGTCAGGTTGGAGCTGCAGAGTGCCATTGAGCCCTATGGGAGACTTTCCTTGGGCCAGGTTGGAGCTGCAGAGTGCCATTGAGCCCTATGGGTGACTTTCCTTGGGCCAGGTTGGAGCTGCACAGTGCCATTGAGCCCTATGGGAGACTTTCATTGGGCCAGGTAGGAGCTGCAGAGTGCCATTGAGCCCTATGGGAGACTTTCCTTGGGCCAGGTTGGAGCTGCAGAGTGCCATTGAGCCCTATGGGAGACTTTCCTTGGGCCAGGTTGGAGCTGCAGAGTGCCATTGAGTCCTATGGGAGACTTTCCTTGGGCCAGGTTGGAGCTGCAGAGTGCCATTGAGCCCTATGGGAGACTTTCCTTGGGCCAGGTTGGAGCTGCAGAGTGCCATTGAGCCCTATGGGAGACTTTCCTTGGGCCAGGTTGGAGCTGCAGAGTGCCATTGAGTCCTATGGGAGGCTTCCAAAATCATGCACTGAAGGATCAAAGTCAGAAAGTTTTTTGCATCGTTTGTGATAGTTCAGATAAGAACATTTTGAGATCATACCACGATACAAAATTTTGCGCAATTAACCCACATCGGAAATTATCGTATTTACTTGAATTTTTGGCAATCATACTTTTAATTATCCGAAATTCAGACTTTGATATATCTGCCCCCAAGTGTCTTTATACAATATGCCTTGTATTTCTGTCTTTGTTGCCTGTCTTGAATCTTGGCCTTTTGCACATTTACTGACATTTGCTGCTTTTTCAAACATCTGCAGGTTTCTGCTTTGCAAGCCATATCTCTTGTTATATTCCGGTGTCCTAAGTCAGTTAGCTCACTGTAGGGCCCTAAACAGGCATTGAAGAACATCATTACAGTCGCAATGTAGGAGCCAGACAGACAACAGGGGCCTTTGCACAGAATGCTTATTATTCTCTGCACTAGTGAAGCTTACAATCTAAGGTTCCTATCACAGACACTAGAGCCAAGTTTATCAAACCCACACAAGCACCAAGAGAATGCAAATACTCATATGTGTAAATACTGTATGCATGTAGCACTTAACATTCAGTTTTAGCAGGAACCAATTAATCTGTCTGTATGTTTTTGGAGTGTAAAACATTAGATTATATTATAATAAAAAAGGGTAATTATGTGATGGAGGTATCTCTTTACACAGGCTCTTAGCCAGTTTGATGATAATTGGACCTCATAAAGGGGCATTTGAAATGATAAAGGGAATAAACTGTGCTAAAGATAACTCCTTCTTCAACCTTACGATTAGTAGCTTTCTTTCTCCAAAGGAATGTAAAAACATTCCGTCAGACTAGAGGGCTCCAGCAGTACAGAACATAGCGGAAACTAATCTGCCTGTTAATAAGGCTAAAGCATTTAAGGAAATCCTTGGAGAAGCATGGATCTTGCATAGTTATGCCTTGATGTCTCGAACCTGAGATTTCCACTAATGAAAAGGTAAGCTTGTAAAAACTATGTTCTTGGAAATTGGGAACTTGTATTGAAAACAGGAATTATATCTTTCAATTTTATTTAAATAAGCCAGAAAATACTTCCTTCTCTAGGTTGTTACCAGAGACTTGTTTAAATAATAAAAAGTTCTTCAATTGCTATTAAAGGAGTGGTTCACCTTTAAGGTAACTTTTTTTCAATTGGTCTTCATTTATCTCACATACGTAGCACTGGGGACAGGACACGCAGAAGTTTCCTGCACGTCCCGTCCCCAGCGCTCCGTATGTGAGCAAAGTTCAATAGCGACTTGGTGGAATGCCAACCTATGTCCGGGCCTTTGTGGCCTCGCCAGGCCTGGTTATAGTTTTTAAATTATTTGCCTTCTTCTAACTCTTTGCAGCTTTCAAATGGTGGTCACTGACCCCAGCAACCAAAAAACTATTGCTATGAAAAGCTACAGTTTAATTGTTATTGTTAATTTATATTGCTTATTTTTCTATTCAGGCCCTCTCCTATTCTTATATATTGGTCTCTCATCCAAACCACTCCCTGGTTGCTAAGGTAATTTGGATGCTTGCAACCAAATTACTGCTGAAACTCCAGGCTGGAGAGCTCCTGGACTCAAAGTGAAATAACTAATAAAATAAAAAATAAAACTACTAATAATAAAAAATAAAGACCAGCTGCAAATTGTCTCAGAATATTAATCTCTACATTATACTAAAATTTAACTCAAAGGTGAACAACCCCTTCAAGCTGCTATTTATATAGTGCCAGCAATTTACACAACACTTTACTTACATTCATTTATAAAAAAACAATATATCTATAGCAACCAATCAGTAGGTAGCATTACTAGTCACCTGTCCAAAAGCAAATTAAATTTATAAGCAAAACATATGTTCAGCGCAAACCCTATTCATTGCACTAGATACTGTCCCTTTAAGCTTTATTGAATTCATGTGTTGGGCAAGTAAGTAACCTGAACACCAACTTACCTGCAATCTGATAAGGCTGGGCAGTCATGTGGTGGCAGAAGCGTAGGCTGTTAAAGGAACAGTAACACCAAAAATTGAAAGTGTATAAAAATAATTACGATATTATGTACTGTTGCCCTGTGCTGGTACACCTGGTGTGTTTGCCTCAGAAAGACTACTATAGTTTATATAAACAAAGCTGCTATGTAGCCATGGGGGCAGCCATTCAAAGGAGAAAAGGCACAGGCACACAGCAGATAACAGATAAAGCCCCATTATATTCTACAGAGCTTATCTGTTATCTGCTATGTAACCTGTGCCTTTTCTCCTTTTTTCCAGGTTGAATGGCTGCCCCCATGGCTACACAGCAGCTTATTTATATAAAATATAGTACCGTTACTTTAGCAAATACACAACTTTACCTGTGCAGGGTAACAGTACATGATAGTTTAAATACTTTAATACACTTTCATTTTTGGCGTTACTGTTCCTTTAAGCTCAGAGAAAGATCCTACCCTGTTGCAGTTGCCAGGACAGAAATTAAATATGCCACATCCTATGATGAAAAACTCAAATACAAAAATAGCAGTCACTAGAAGCTGTCCTTTGCAAACTGTAAAATATTTTTTTCATTTTTTCCACAATTTTTTTCATTCATGTTTTTTATAATTTTATTTTTTAATAAATATGGACAGTTTCAAAAAAGTAAGTTTAGTCATGGTAGAAAACACATGAACATTACACAAATACGAATTTAAATAAATCTGCCCCTTAATTAAATCTAATCCGGGTTAATTCAGTACGTGATAAACTTGTCAATATATTCCTTTTTCTTTATGGCCACACCTTGTCGCATGGGATGCCCCCCTGCATTGGTAAATTGACCTATTCTACCAAGATATATTAAAATCACTCATTATTTAGGGACTTACTGCACCCTCTACATTCCTGCCCCCCCCACCGAAACCGCATGGTCTGGTTCCATGTAGTTATGCCCCTGTAGAATGCAATTAGTAGGCAGAAACCCTGTTTGTCAAGTGCTGAATATGTAGTAAGTGTTAAGCATTAAATGCATTTGATTAACTGTATTTTGTGATTGCTTGTACCTTGTTTTATAGCAAAGTTCTTTAAATTATTTGGTGCATCACACCCCCCCCAAAAAAAAACACATAAAACAGCCCATTTGTAAAATTCTACGTCATCAAAATAAACCATTTTTATAAAAATATACTTTTTAAGTAGTATGGAACATTGGCTTATTCTAATTTATGTACTAAGGGCCGCCCAATGGTGCACACAAACAAACCAAAGGCACACCTACCTGTTAGGTCAATGAAAGGACAAAGTTTTGTTTTTTACTCCTACACTTCTTCCTGTTAGAGCTGCATTACTTCCTGTCAGGTGGTATAGTTTTCCTTTAAACAGCTCCTTAAAATTTGTAATTGGCGATATAAAGGATGATTTATAAAAATTGAAGTTTAAGGGGAAAAAAAAAACACAAGAGCAACAAAGAGGCTAAAAATCGAGAAGATTGTAATAAACTGGGAAAATAAATGAATAATTGCTTGAGACAATTTTCACTGACTTCTATAGAACCCCTCAAGATTTTACTTTGAGGTTTTAGAAACTACTGCGTGAATATTCTAATGCACATTTTTTTGATATATAACCCCCATGGTGTAAATCTGTTAGCGGCAAATCGTCCGATAACTTTTTGTTTCGTGTATAACATACTTGGTACAACATGCCATTGGTGTCAGTTTTTGTTTATTATTATTATCATTGTTTGTAAACAATGTATATTTTCCTTTAGTGGTCAGGTTTTGGCAATGCCATCATCCACGACAAGTGGCAGAGCAGTCCATAAAACAACGGGAGTACATGGACGTAGTGGAGGAAGCCTGAAAGAAAAACTGCCAGAGAGCCTGGGGCTATGAAGTTACACCCCTGAGTGTTAGAGTTCCTTTAACCTTGTGAACTCAAAGCTGTCACATCATTTTTCACACAGACTTATACTCAGCTAAATGCGGATAGCGCTGGCTACTGGTTACTCACTCAAACCACTTGGCGAGCACTTTGATACTCACACTGCTGGCTTGTTGCAATTCTTACATCTGTGCTGATATGAAGTCAGATTCGGACCTAGTCTGCCACTCTTGCTCCCCTCTAGGAAATACTCACAAGGTTATGAAAGTTGGTCACCTCTTTTTTTTTCTTTTTGGGTTTTTATCATTTTTAGGTTGAACTTTGTCAAATATGCAAACACCCAGGTAAGTGCTATGGTAAGGTTACACAGAGTTTCATGATAAAAGAAAACTGAGATTTCTTGACAAGTGTTGAAAATTCTCTAGTAAGTGGAGTGATTGTATTTCATACAAACAATTGCTAAACTGATCGTCTAGAACAGTGATCCCCAACCAGTGGCTCGTGAGCAACATGTTGCTCACCACCCCCTTTGATGTTGCTTCCAAGGGCCTCAAAGTAGGTGCACATTTTTACATTTCTGGCTTGGAGACAAGTTTTTAAAGCAAAGAGACACAGTTTTACTCTAATCAGACCCTCCTGTAGACCAGGGGTCAAAATGGTGCAGCTCACCAACACTTTTTACATCTAAGTGTGGCTCACACATAAAAAAAAAAGTTGGGGAACCCTGCTCTAGAATAATAGGTTTGTTTTTCTTGTTTTTTGCTGAGAAGGAGCATAATTTGCATCTCAGACTTTGATAGATCTGCCCTGTAACATCCCAAGACTTTTGGGAAAGCTCTAGAAAGGATGCTGGTATAACAGGAATTCTTAAAAGGAGAAATAAACCCTAGAAATGAATATGACTAGAAGTGCTATATTTTATATACTAAACATATTATACCAGTTTGTAGGTTCAGCATGTCTATAGTAGTAATGATCCAGGACCAGTGTCGGACTGGCCCACAGGGATACCAGGAAAACTCTTGGTGTCCCGCTTCTAGCCATTTGGTCTAATTCATGGTAATTACTTATTTTTCTATGGGAACAAAGCAACTAAATATATAGATTATAGATAGAATAGATTATAGCAAGGAAAGATAAAAAAAAACTAGGAAAATTCAGAGATGGAGTAAGAAGTGGATGAAAAATAGTTTAAAGAGTGAGCCCATGGTCTAAGGTTTTCTGGTGGACCCCTGTCACCCCAGTCCAACACTGTCCAGAACTTCAAAGTTGTTAAAGGCAGACACCATCCTAGAATACGTTAGAAGTGTCTGCACACAACCAACTGAGGTTCTCCTGGAAATCCCTCACCGCGCCTCTTGAAAGAGGAGGCCTCCAACATCCCGATTTATATTTATATATGTTGCCGCCCAACTATCCCACCTACACCCCTGGTTCTTCCCAGATGCAAAAGACCCCAATATGCCATTACTGGCCTCTATTCTAGGCTCACTGGAGCCACTGCCTCATAGTTCTCTGCGCAAGCTACGAGACTCCAACCCCCTTCCTCCGGTATTACAAGTAACATATCACTCCTGGCAAACTGCCAGGAAATTAGCCAAATCAACTCCCTATCTATTCGTTCCACACACGCCATTATTGGGCAACTCCCACTTCACGCATCTACGGTTTTTTAATTACTTTATATACTAGCCTAGACTAGGGCTTAAAACCTTGGGACAAATCCTTAACAATGGTATGTTAATGTCTCAACAACAACAACAAGCAGTTCAGGTATATGCAACTAAAACATGAGTTCAAAGCCCAATTTGGAACATACCAAATTACATATCAGAATTATTCCATTGATTCCATACTCAGAAATCCCAACCCTAAGAAAATGGTCTCCAAATTATAGTGTGCTGCAAGACACTATCAAATCCCCCTTTGGTAGAACGCTTGCTAAATGGCATCAATCTATCCCCACTATCACAGAGGAACAATGGGATGAGGCCACAGAATCCACATATACATTTTTAATATCTACCAGGGATAGACTGATAAACTTTAAAATACTGCATCAATTCTACTATAGCCCAGTCAGATTGAACAGAATCTACCCTGATAGAACGTCAGCATGCCCCAGATGCCAGGCTACTCAAGCTGACTTCTATAATATCATGTGGTCCTGTCCCTAAATTCAAAATTACTGAGAGGGATTATGAAGTGCCTAAACGACAACCTAGCCATACCTCATATCATAGCGGTTGAATTCTGTCTCTTTGGAATAATTGATGAAATAATACCACTCAGTAAGTCTTGTATACTGGGCAGATCGTTCCTATTCTATGCCAAAAAAACTATAATTATGCAGTGGTTAAAACCTGCTACTCCAACTGTTTCTCAGTGGATCAATTTAGTCAATAAAATGCTACCAATGATTAAACTTACATATGAAGCCAGGGGAATCCCTTGTAAGTTCAATAGGGTCTGGGGACCATGGGTAGACATCTATCCTCTACCTTAAGCACAACCAGCAACTAGACCTAACAAATGCTTAAGATAGACCCCATAAAGTATAGGCTCTCAAATAATAACTGACTATATTTTTTCTTCACAAACCCTTATTTTTCTTTATATTGACGACTCCAATTGCTGAGCAATCAGTGTCTGTTATTAAATATTTGTTTAATAAAATAAATAAATAAAGAAGTGTCTGCGACACCCACATGCTCAGTGTGCTCTGGGCAGCTGTTGAGAAATTAAGCTTAGGGGTCATAGAAAATTATCAAGAAGAAAATGAGCTTTGTCACAAAGGGTGATGCTACAAGGCTCATTATTAATTCTGATGCTAATTCCATTAGTTTCAGAGCTACCATGTAGTAATAATCTGTATTATTTACTAATCAGCCTGATATTGTCACATTTATATTCTATTTATGCAGTATATTGTGAGTGAGTCCCTAAGCTCAGTAACTGACAGCAGCACAGAGCATGTGCAGGGAATCAGCAGAAAAGAAGATGGGGAGCTACTGGGGCAGTAAAAGGCTTGTATTAGTTGTGTATAAATGAGTAATAAACAAAGTTATTTGTGGTGGCCTAGGATGTTTGGACCTTACTATGCAAGCAAAGGAATTTGTAAAGCTGCCAATTTTTGGATCACAGTCATTTGTCCTATTTGAGTTATTATCTGTCCCAGGAGACCAGACTTTACAATGCATATTAATACATTGTAAGGTCCTTAAATGAAATAATAACAGGTTATTTGGGTGGGGGTCTAGTTGAACTCTTTCCACCTACCCATTTACATTGCTGGAGTGGGCAATAAACAAATACACTGATGGGTCCCCACCCTGTTCAGGGGATGCAATCTCTCAGCTGTGGGTTTTATACAATCCCTGCCTATAATACTAAATAAATGAATCTATACAGGTATGGAATCTGTTATCCAGAAACCTCAGAAGTACAGAAAGGCCATCTACCGTGGACTTAATTTTAATGAAATAATTGCATTTTTAAAAACTAATTTCCTTTTTTTCCTGTAATAATAAATTAAAACCTTGTACTTGATCTCAACAAGATATAATAAATACTTATTGGTAGCGTAACAATCCTATTTAATTCTGAAATGCATCATGGGTTGCACAGGTTTTTTTCAAAATCATTAGCTAATAGTGCTGCTCCAGCAGATTTCTTTTAGCACGTGGGTAAACAGGCATAACCTGCCTATAGTGCCTCCCAGTAATTTATTGTGGCTTAAAGCATTTCTTTTTCAACAAGTAAAATACACTGTGCAATAACTGCCCCTGTACCATTAGCCTCAATTAGCTTGTGCAAGAAAGAAGATATAGGTATATACACACAGTATGCACTTGCAAATAATGGTAAATTGACTTCTATGAACAACAATGCCAGATCCTAAATACATTATACAGTGAGGGGCAGAAGTAGTGGCACCTAAAATACATTAAATACAGTGAGGGTCAGAGGGTAGTGGCACCAAAACATTATTAATGATTAAATGCAGTGAGAAGAAGTGGGAACTTTAGCCCTAAATACATTAAATACAATGAGAAGCAATGATTTCTGATACCCCAGACCCCATAACCTTCCAAAAACAACAAGTTTCCTGAAGGCTAGAGAAAATTCAGCATTTTAGAGATCAAAACAAGTTCAGAAATTGTTGCTTGGGTTGTACTTACAGTATGTTAAGTGGGAGAAATGATAGGTTATCTAAAAGTGCTGTGTAGTGCTGTTTCCTTCTGAAAGCTCAATGCACTGAGATGGCACCTACACACCAATATTACAGATAAGAAAATACATTTGCTGGTTTGGGAAAAAATTTAAATAGCAGAGTGAATTATTTGCTATAGAATGGAGTGTAATTTAAAAATAAAAAGTACACCATAAAAATTGTGGCAGAATCCCTTTAAATTATTTTTTAGTGGACTTAAAGTATAGAGATCCAAATTATGGAAAGACATTCTGGATAACAGGTCCAATACCTGTACACTTGCCTATTCAACCATGTTTTTTTTTAAGAATTGTACCCTTTTGAAGTGCTGAGTGGATCTGTGGTGTGTCTGCTCATTAACTGATCACTGAACTGATTACTTCTGTGTCTTTTTAAAATCAATTTAATGACAGTATTAAGTTATTAAAAGAAGATCAAAAGCAATATTAAAAAATGTGCAGTAGGTTTGCATCCTCAAAAGTAAAAGCTACCCAGATGGGGGGTATTATTTTCCTACTGTCAAAATGACCGATCTGACATTATCCTTAGGTTAATGCTCGGCAGAGGGAGCTGAAAAGACCGTCTCTGAACATCAAATACAGTGGGTATCTTTTATAAATACGAAGTATTCATATCCCTATGTACATAACATTGCTTTTAAATTAGAGATTTTAACTCTGGCTAAATGAATTATGAGACATGCAAATGATTCCTTCAGGTTTTTTAAACCTTTCTAACATCTCTCCTACATAAATGATGTGCTATTTTAGATTGAACTAATAGCCATTTAGGCACTGAGAGATGCCTTCTCCGGAAACCCAGAGGCTGTATGCATTCCAGATAATATATTCCATGCCTGCGTGACAAATATACATGCCATGATATTATCACTGATGTTTCCATTTACACTCTCTTTCATGTGTTTAGTTGCTCTGTTGAGAGCTCCTTATTTTTTCCATGTGGTTAAAACTGTCAATATCCCTGTGATAATCTCTGTGAGCATTGCATTGAGTAACATGCAAAGCAGCCTGCCACATAGTCCATTCTTTATCCTAAACATTTTGGAGAATTAAGAACAGACAGACTCTGTTTAAATGAGTTATTAAGAGTTCATATTTAACCAGTTCTGAAATGCCCCATTTAGCTTATACAGGCTTGTATACATGGGTGTATTTATATGTAGGCACCCAAGGCCCGTGCCTAGGGAGGCAGCATTGTGGGCAGATATGATGTTATGCATAGCTGAAAGTGAACTGACCTGCAGCCGTGTACAAGACAGCAGTTCGGCAAGCTAGGGGATTCACTTCAATCCGGTGCCTAAGGTGGCACTGAAGCTAAATACAAAGTTGATCCAGAATACCTGGGAACTCCAGATAAGAGATCTTTCCATAATATGGAGCAGCATGCATTCTAGCTACTAAAATGATTTACTGTAGCACAATTAAAATCAAGCAAAATGACTGTATAATTATTCCATAGAAACACATCAGTGAAATATAGTAAATTAAGATTTTAATACTAAATAGGACACACAGAAAATGCCATACCTGTATTTCTAAGCTTTCTGGATAAGACACTTCTGGATAATAGGTCCTATACCTGTAGTGTAAAAGTCCTGTTGCCGTTTAAACCATCTGGAGCCTATTAAGAGGCCAATAATTCTTGGAATCCAATTATTTATTCCTGTAACATATGTTTCTTCTTTTTAGAAAATGAAAGGATGGGACAATGTTTGTTTCCCCAATTCAGATATTAAATAAATCACATTCTTGTACCAATACATCTGTTTGGGTTTCTGTTGTCACCTGTTCCAGATATACTGTGCCATTGGCCTGTGAGAGCAATCAGACCTTCCTGCACTTGAAACATATCCTTATGATCTTCCCCTTTATTGTAGGATAGGTCACAAAAGTTTAACTGACATGTAGGGTCCTTCAGTCTGATACTGATTTGAACACAATGCCATTTGACATGGAAATTGTTTTAAGCAGACTAAACACACAAGACAACCTCTGTTCCCTTTCATGGGCAGCTTCTAAAGGTAGAAAGAAATTTACAATTGAAGACAGCCCTTTAATCTACACCCCAGGCACTTTGCTGACAAAATCCGTTATATATATATAGTATATTTACACAGTGTGTTCTCTGAAACAGTACTCTATTCTTCAAGGAGGAAATCTCCTCGACTTCCCCTAATATTATGCATTTCATCTTGAGCGAATAAAGGGAAACAGTTGCGGTATTAGTTCTGTGTACAGTGTTATAGTTTTACATGAAGAAGTTGTTTTTCATTTTGGCTTCACCATATAGTAAAATTAGAACAGGATTGACTAGATTTTCCATGGTTTTTTCAGCAATGATGTTCATAATAATGTTCATTGACCTCTTAAGCATTAGGATTTCTGCAGTTCCGGTTTTAACTTATGGCTTGCAGGAATTGCAGTGGCTTTCAGTACAGAGGCTCATTTACACCCACAGATGCAGTGGACAGTTTGTGCTTTTATCCGCAGTGAGTTGCATCTAATGCCACTTTCAATAAAGGTATTTGCAGCCGCATGCGCTCTGCATATTTCCATATAGCTGTGCTCAGGGGCGATCAGACCTTCCTGCCTTCTGCTCCAAATTAAGTGCAGCTGCGTATTGTATTGACACACAGCACTGTGCAAGCCTTGAACCTACTGTCACCTCCTGGCCAGGCAGCAGCTCCAGTGTTCCCCCAGCTCACTGTGTCAATCAATGCAGTGCACTTGCCCCTAAAGAATCGGGCGCAGATGTTATTCACATAACGAACACCGGAACTGATGTGAGCGAACATTGAAACTGACATCAGGCTGGAAAAATATTTGGCAAATATGCATCTGATTTTCAGCAAAGCACACATGCAATTGTGTGCACAAGAATCAATTTCAGTGGAATGACACATGTATTCTGGGAAAACCCAATGCATTGTGGGTATAGTTGCCACCTTTATTCTGTCGAAAGCAGGAAGGGGGGCAGGCAGTGATGTCAAGGCGCCAATTGGCTGATCGCCAATCTAGGAAAGTGCTGCCCGATTAGAAAAACCAGACAGGCAGTTTTGGCCTGGACAGCTCTTCCAAAACTGGGCTGTCAAGGTCAAAATGGGATGAGTGGCAGCCCTAATTGTGTTAAAAAAATAGCACTTGCATCCGAAAGTATACTTTGCTCACAGTGTCAGGGGAAGGAAATGCGCACTACTTTTCTGTTCAGAGAAGCCTTGCTCCTTTTTAGAGTATCTTTAAGAAAAGCATAAATTTACTTTTTAACAGGACTTAAATCCTGAACCGCTGGCCCTTGGCTAGACAGAATGATAGAATGCAGCAAGGTAATTTGTGTGCATTGTACCACATTGACTTTAACCAGTTTTTCACAGAATATCCAGTTCCTCGTTTGTCACTGCCTGACAAATTGCCACATCTGACAGTGGTGTAACTAGAAGTTATATGAAACCTATGAAGATATGAGCATGAAAACCATATAAAGATGACCCCTGTAGTAAATATATATGGAACCGAACATCTTTAGGTCTCAGCTAGGCCTCCTGCACTCTGAGGCCCTCTAGTAGCTGTTGGGTCGGCTTCCCCTATTGCTATGCCCCTGGTTATAGTGTTAAAGGTAAGAATAAACAAAGAGTTCTCTCCAGGGACTGTCGCTTGGCAATTTTTCAGCGCTTCAATACAGGAAATACAAATCATATATCACCTCTGCAAATGGGACCGTGCCTGCTATGATGCATGTCAGTGGTCAGCCTGTACCTAACCTGAAACTTTAAAATCCTGTAACTGCTCTAGATAAATGGTGTCAAAAAGTGGCAATTTTTTTTTCACAGAAATTGAAATTATTTTAATCAAATTTAAAAATGCATATTAGTATTTGGCATTTGTCGAGGATTCAGTATTCAGCCTTTTCTAAAAACTTGGAATTTGGTGCATCCTTAAAGAATAAGTAAACCTTTTTTTTTCTATGAGTAAAATTACTCTAAACAGCCCCCAGAATTACTTACCTTTGTCCCAGCATTCTCTCTGACCTGTTTCCTCAGTCAGACAGTATTCTTTATTGTTGCTTCCTTGTGCAGAGTGAAGCCCCGCCTCCACTTCCTGTTCAGTTCCCTCTTCAATTAGACAAGGCAGTGGAGAGCCTTCTGGGCATGCCTGGAGGCAGCAGGAGCCAGTCTGTGCATTAGCCATTTTTTAAAAATTTTTTCATGAGAGACCTGAACAGGAAGTGGGGGCGGGGCTTCACTCTGCACAAGGAAGCAACAATAAAGAATACCTTCTGACTGAGGAAACAGGTCAGAGAGAATGCTGGGACAAAGGTAAGTAATTCTGGAGGCTGTTTAGAGTAATTTAAAAAAAAAAAGGTTTACTTATTCTTTAATTGCTTCTTGTGCCATAATTCCTTATCCATAGCCACAGCCTGCGGGTTGTAATGTGTCTTTACTTAACAATAGAATTTAAACAAGTTACTTTTTCTTTTAAATTATTTGCTTTTTGTTTGGATTGAGACTATGGATACTTACTATAAACAAATCTGTGCTGTTATCTGTTGGAATGGTACAAAAGAAATCTCCATGATTTATAGGAAGGATATGGAGTTGACCTAATTGAACACCTAAAAATCACACTAACACAGTTACAATTGTATAAAGAGCAAACATCACAAAACAGGTTTATACTTCAGTAAACCCAGGAGCTGAGTTTATTTTAGTGTGAAAATTTTGCAGGATTAAAGGAGAAGGAAACGTAAGCTTTATCAAAAAGGTCTATGTAAATACAGCCATAAGCACTTACAGTAATGCTGCACTGAGTTCTCTATCAAAAGAATCACAGGATTTCTCGTCTCTTTCTTTGTAAACATGATGTTCCACTGTCTGACTTCCTTTCTCAGAAACATCCTTAATTCCCATGGCTGAGTCTGTGCAGTTCTCTCCTCTCTCCCCTCTCCTGCTCCCCCCTCCCTTAGGAATGTGTGATCTGAACTATAACGCTAGAGACTGCAGGCAGGAAGCTACTTAAAATGGCAGCTGCTATCTTAAGCAAACGGAGAAAGCTTCTAAAGCTATTTACTCAGGTATAGTAATGGTTTCTGCAGAACTAATGTGGCAAATCTATTGGCACCAAAATGCCAAAATGACTTTCCTTCTCCTTTAAAAGGTGAAGAATTATTGCCAATTTAACAATTTTTGTAAATGGAAGCAATATTGTAGTTCCAATCACCCTAACTGGCATTTGAGTTGGGCTTTTAGGATTAGGATTTTAAATTATTTCCAAATCTCACATACCTGCCTAGGCTGTAGGTTTCAGCCCTAAAGTTTGACAATCACTGGGGGTCATTCACTTACCACAGTGTGCACACAATAGGCACATTTTAACCACTATGCAGTATTTTTTCCCCAGAATTCCAGAGTTGTTGTAGTCACCAGAGGGAGTCATTCCTGACACAATAGCTATGATGTCTCAAAACCGACGCAGTGTTGTGTTGCACTTCAACACAAATAGAATGCAATAGTGCAGAAACAGACAGATTTAATTCAGTGAGAAAACTTTATTTCATGGTTCATTGTGGGCAAACTCCATTGAAGGCTATGGGAAAAGCTACAATTAAATTAGAAATGATATTTTTCCACAGTATAGAATCTGCCCCTAAGTTAAAGGGGTAGTTCACCTTTAAGTTAACTTTTAGTGTGTCATAGAATGGCAAGCATGTTTTCAGTTGGTCTTCATTTTTTATTTTTAATTATTATTTGCTTTCCTCTCCTGGCTCTTTCCAGCATTCAAAAGGGGGTCTGGTAGCCAAAGAAATATTGCTTTCTGAGGGAGGCTACAACTGTATTCTTGTTGTTTTTCAATCAAACCACTGACTGGTTGCCAGGGTAATTTTGACCCTAGCAACCATATAGCTGCTAAAATTGCAAACTGGAAAGTTGCTAAATTTAAAGCTAATAATTAAAAAACCACAAAAATAAAAAACTGAATACTAATTGCAAATTGTTTCAGAATAGCACTCTCTACTCAACAACATACTAAAAGTTAAAGATGAACAATCCATTTATATGACTTTTTTTGGCATTTGGTGTGAGAGTGACATTTACTCCTGATTGGGCACATCTAGTTCAGGTCTCTGGAAACCCTAGAGCTACCTCCTAGTTGGAAGAACGTTCAAGGGTTCCCATAATATCCCTGCAACAATAAATACAACTACACTCTATTTGGAACAAAGGGCAACTATATGCAAAGCGCACATGTATCATTAATGACTGGGATTTTCCATGCAACTGAATGCAGGGACAAACTGCCCAGAGACATTACTGAATATATCTCACTTTTAGTGATTATCAGCCATCACTAGAAGTACTAAAGTGCCCTGCAGGATGATCTGAATTAGATTTAATAGAAATAAAACACAGCTGTCAGGGGGCTCAGTGCAACCCTCAGTAAAATGCAAGATCTGCTCTGTGTAAGTCTGCCCTCAATATGGAAATGTTCTATAGTTCTATAGTTCATTCAGGAATATTGCCTCATCGTATAAGGGAAACCTGCAATGTAAAGTTCCTTGGCTGAAGAACAACGGGCGAACACATCAGTAAAAGAAAAGAATGTCCATGTGCTTTTAATGTGGTTTGCCTTTGATTACACAGCCTCCAGGTAAAGATGAAAAGATGAATTGGCCCTCACTGCTGTTTTCAACTTACAGCAAAGTTCAAGGGTGCAGGAGGAAACACTTTGTCATTAACAAGTTGCCGACAGATCACTCATAGAGACCGGGACACAGAAATGACTGGGCTTTTATGCTCAAACAATACAGCCACTACCCAGAACAATAAAGCCACTCGCAGTTACAGAGACGTATGTTATTAGAGTCAATGAGAGGGCAGTTTTCTGTGGGAATAAATCTTTAATTTATTTCTATGAGATAAACTTAATGGGAAGATAATGTCAAAAATGTAATGTCCTATAGTATCCACCTGCTTGTGAAAAGTTGAAACTAAAACCCCAAATCATACCAAATTATTGTACCTTTTATCATAAAGCTGTTATATGTGGGGTTACAGAATTTTGAACTGAATATTTATCACTATCTATTAAATATTTACTAAAACAAAATAATATTTATACTTTATTACGTTCAGCTATGGGAGTTATATATTTATAATTTATATGTCAAATACATAGACAAACAATGGAATTAGGACCGTGCTATTACCTAGAGTGAAGAGCAATGCCCCTTAGCTAACAGTAGGGATGGATGCAGGTGTCTACAGCTAGAATTGCTAAAGGTCAAGACATTTGTTAGAAAATAATTTTTCAAGTTTTTTAGCCACTTTTTCGTCTAATCCTTCCTAAACACAATCATCGTCATCAGTTGACTTTCTTACGAAAAATGTATGCAATTGAATGTATAAAAAAATTATCTGTAACCAATAAACATGAACAGGGGACGTCTGACTATTAATTTAGCAAATTAGCAAAAAGATTTAGCTGTTAGGACTAGAGCTGAAAATGATATTATTTAAACATTAAAATGGAAGATTTGGCCCAAGCAGACAATCACTATGCAGTAAAATCTAACCTTGTAAAGTAAGATCTGCACATGGGAATACTTGACCTATGGAATTAGCAGCCTATTAAATCATGAACAACCATCTACATTTAGAAGGCATCTCCATTTATTTTTGCTCACATATTTTACATTTGTGTCTTTCTCTTTTGATCTATGCCACACTTCATTCCTACCAGCATTAGCAAGCTACAGCAGGGAACTTAACAGGGTTCTAAAGCCAAAAAGAAATTTAAAGGTGACATTCACCAAAAACACTGTTTTGTACAATGAAAGAGGATGTCATTCTCAGCAACTTTGCAATTGGCAAGGACCCACTTGCTTACTTACATTCTATCTGCAAATTCCACTTCTTTGTATTTGATAAGGAAGGTTCCTTGTGCACCAGCAGGTTGATATTTATGTGAGGGTTTGTTTCCCCTTCCCTGCACAGACAGGATAGTGGCAAGGAGTCCCAATTACACTTGAAAGGAATTTTACATCCCACTTTGGGGTATTTTGTATATTGGCACTGAGCTTTGTTAAGATAACATTTTCTTACATGTTTATATAGACATATGCTTGAGCAGAATGCCTTTATCCCTGGTCTCACCTCCCTAAATATTTTTACCATTTCTGACTAGTTTTTGCATTATTCTTCCTATTTATATTAAAAAAATTAATTGTGTAAAGTATTTTCCAAAGGAAATATGAACAAAGAGAGAAGGAGAATCTCTGATTCTGAATGCTTTAATCTTTACTGTTTGAACTCTGTCTGATCATGACCAGATTTTACCTTTGAGTTCAGAGTGATCAATGCTTTGTAGTTCAGATGAAAATGGATGCTCTAGAAATAATACAATGGCCCAGCTAGCTTGCTTGCTTTACCTTGTACTTGCACTAAATTCACTCCCATTTTATGTATGGTTCACTGTGTGTCAGTGTGACTTCCCTGCAGCTCCATCTCTGCTTTTATTTTTATAATCCAACTGAGGATCACTGTGATGAGATGATGTCAGTATAGCATTACTGGGTGTACAGCATAGCTAGCACACCCTTGTTCCACATCCAGCAATATGACCTGATGTCATGGAGCCCCAGGGGACCCAAAACATTATATGAAAACAAATAATGAGAAAAACTGAGCTACACAAAGGACCAGTAAAAGGCATAGCTTGGGATGTAACACTGCCTAGGATCAGTCAGCTCTGAGGCATTAGGGTCATTTGAGCAGCTTCAGTTGTGGTCTCGCTAAATATGGCCACAAATGTTGCAGGCTTATTGACTCTGTGGGACCCTGGAGCATAAGGTCAGTGGTATACAGGCATAAGGCCTGTTATTCAGAATGTTTGGACCTGGGGCTTTCAGTAAATTTGGATCATCATACTTTGCCTGCTGAAAATCATGTAAACATTAAATAAACCCAGTATGATTGTTTTGCCACCAATATGGATTCATGCAGTTTAGTTACCATCCAGTACAAGGTACTGTTGATTTTCAGAGAAAAGGGAATCATTTTTAAAAATGTAAATTATTTTGTTAAAATGAAGTCTATGGTAGGTGGCCTTCCTGTAATTCTAAGCTTTCTGTATAACAGGTTTGTGGATAAGGGATCCTATATCTGTATATAAAATTTGTTACTAGTTGCTGACACCTTAAAGTTTTTGACAAGAACTTGTTCTAATCGCTTTAAATACGGTCCCAGTGTTATTTTAATACATATCCTTTGACTTCCCTTTAAGCCCCCTGTTGCTTACCTGTGTCAGACCTGAAGCGGATGTGGGGACAGGACAAAGAACCGATTGGTTGGAGTCACTAATTAAACTGATCATCAGTGCTGGGGAGCTGGACACCTTTCCCACAGCAGATAATAGTTAGAAAACTATTTTTGTCAAACAGCATCATGTACATGTCATAGAATGATTTTAATGGGCATTTACTTGGTTAAAGATATGCTAGGTGGTACTGAATGTGTTGAAAATTTCTGAAAAAAGCTCCCATTTACGGTGAAGACACACAGGGCTACTAGTAGCAGCTATTTGTCACGGCTACTAAAACAGACAATGCTGATCATTTACTGATAACTGTCTGTATGTGTGTTTTAGCAGAGGCAATTCTCAATGTTGTCTGTGGCAGGGTATTTTCTGGTGTTTAGTAGCCCAGTGTGTCTTACAGCTCTGATACTGTGTATCTTAGTTACTTTATCTTTAAAGCAGACCTGTCACCCAGACATAAAAAGCTGAATAATAATCTTTTTCAAGTTAAACATGAAACCCAAATTCCTTTTTTTAAATAACACATCCATACCCATTTTAAAGGCATTTAAAAATCCCAGCTGTCAATCATATATTGCCTGCCCCGCCTCTATGCCTTAGGCATAGAGGCGGGGCAGACAATACCTTTAGCTTTCCATTCAGCACTACCTAGATGTGACTGCACTTCACACTTTTCCCCACCCTCCCCATCACCTAATTATGTAGCCAGTGCATGGGTATGGGCATCTGGTCCTCCAACAAGATTTTTGTGTGATGCAAAGCTTGCCTGACTAACAGTGTCCACAAAATGGCAGCTGTCTGCTTGCTGTGATTGAATAGTTCCAAGACTGAAGGAAACAAGATTAATACTATCTGTATAGTGTAAATGAAGTTTATTTTGCTCAACTAATATGATAGAAAAGAATTTGGAGTTTTTTCTTAGGGTGACAGGTCCCCTTTAAAGGAAATGTGAATCCTCAGAACAATCACCTTTGCAATTCACATTACATTGTGCTTTCTAGTCTTTTTAAAGCAGAACAACATTAGAAAAGTTACTCCTTCTTCTCCCAACTGTAGCATGGATAGCAGAACTGACCAGCAAGTGGTGTTGTTGTTTCAATTTCATTATATTATCAACTTAAAATTTGCTAATATTTTGAGATCTACAAAAAAATCAGATGATTTGTACAACTGCTTAGAAGCGCACTCTGAGCAACTTTGCTTTTATTTGTTTTAAAGATTTACATTTCTTTTAAATATTGCAAATTGGAATATTTCTAGTGCTTTGATTTAAATGCAGGTTGGTAGTCTATTTGTGCCCAAATTCAACTCCATTCAGCTATTTATTTCACTTTCTGAAATTCAAATATGTGTTTTTTCAGTTTGCCTTTCTCTGTCTCGGTCTGTTCGCCCAGTGGCAACATTCCTGCCATTTTTCCTGCATTCTCTAGAAATTGTAAATCAGAAGTTGATGAAATCTTTGTAAATCAGAATTCTTTCCTCCTTATTGCAACTCCTGGAAAGTCATGTTTGGGGCTGGAAACAATGTATGGGAAATTATCAATATTATGTAAAGTATGGAAACACATTTTGATACTATATCTTGTTTATAAATAGGGCTTACTTTAACTTCAATTTGTCTACGACTGTTGTTGAGTTAATACAGAAAGCCCTGTTTATCTGTATATTTCATTTAAATATATATATACTGCAGTGTTTTTCAACCTTTTTTGGGCAAAGGCACACTTGTTTCATGAAAAAAATCACGAGGCACACCACCATTAGAAAATGTTAAAAAATTTAACTCTGTGCCCAGCAGCAGTGCCCCCCTAGTACATTGGTGCCAAGAGCAGTGCCCCCCTAGTACACTGGTGCCCAGCAGCAGTGCCCCCCTAGTACATTGGTGCCAAGAGCAGTGCCCCCCTAGTACATTGGTGCCCAGCAGCAGTGCCCCCCTAGTACATTGGTGCCAAGAGCAGTGCCCCCCTAGTACACTGGTGCCCAGCAGCAGTGCCCCCCTAGTACATTGGTGCCAAGAGCAGTGCCCCCCTAGTACATTGGTGCCAAGAGCAGTGCCCCCCTAGTACATTGGTGCCAAGTGCAGTGCCCCCCTAGTACATTGGTGCCCAGCAGCAGTGCCCCCCTAGTACATTGGTGCCAAGAGCAGTGCCCCCCTAGTACATTGGTGCCAAGAGCAGTGCCCCCCTAGTACATTGGTGCCAAGTGCAGTGCCCCCCTAGTACATTGGTGCCAAGAGCAGTGCCCCCCTAGTACATTGGTGCCCAGCAGCAGTGCCCCCCTAGTACATTGGTGCCCAGCAGCAGTGCCCCCCTAGTACAGTGTTTTTCAACCTTTTTTGGGCAAAGGCACACTTGTTTCATGAAAAAAATTACGAGGCACACCACCATTAGAAAATGTTAAAAAATTTAACTCTGTGCCCAGCAGCAGTGCCCCCCTAGTACACTGGTGCCCAGCAGCAGTGCCCCCCTAGTACATTGGTGCCAAGAGCAGTGCCCCCCTAGTACATTGGTGCCCAGCAGCAGTGCCCCCCTAGTACATTGGTGCCAAGAGCAGTGCCCCCCTAGTACACTGGTGCCCAGCAGCAGTGCCCCCCTAGTACATTGGTGCCAAGAGCAGTGCCCCCCTAGTACATTGGTGCCCAGCAGCAGTGCCCCCCTAGTACATTGGTGCCAAGAGCAGTGCCCCCCTAGTACATTGGTGCCCAGCAGCAGTGCCCCCCTAGTACATTGGTGCCCAGCAGCAGTGCCCCCCTAGTACATTGGTGCCAAGAGCAGTGCCCCCCTAGTACATTGGTGCCCAGCAGCAGTGCCCCCCTAGTACATTGGTGCCAAGAGCAGTGCCCCCCTAGTACATTGGTGCCCAGCAGCAGTGCCCCCCAGTACATTGGTGCCAAGAGCCAGCCCCCCTAGTACATTGGTGCCCAGCAGCAGTGCCCCCATAAGTCAGTGTGCCCCGTGGCCCCCCCCTAATACATTGGTGCCCAGCAGCATTTTACTCTTCGGCGGCTTCAGCAGCATCTTCCCCTCACGCGCGCCGCCTCTGCACTTCTGCCTACACGCGACCGCACACAGGCCCTTTTATAACGTTGCGCCCCGTGCGTACTGACGTCACCCGTACACACGGGGCGCAACCAATGACAGGGCCCGGATTTTTTTTTTTAAAGTAAAAATTGCGGCCCTGCCTACGGCACACCAGGCAACATCTCGTGTGTGCCGCGGAACAGCGGTTGAAAAACGCTGATATACTGTATGTGCGTGGAAACAATTCTGTGTTCAAGGTAACAAACAAGGCAATTTATGTCAGAAAATTGCACCTTACTCCATGTGTCATTTTCTAATTTCACACTTACTTTATTTTCAGAAGCGCTCTGGTTAGGTGATACCAATGACCACAATGTCACATTGGCTGCGTTAAATTTTTGCATCGTTCTTCCGCACAAAATTATGCCATAGACCCAGGTTCAATGCCCAAATATAGGCCTTTCTCTGTGAAGTTCCTGTGTGCACCTGAATTGCTGTTCTGACTTGATCCTTCAGTTTCCTGACTTTTTTGCCCTGTTTCTGACTATGTTGATTGCTGCCTGCCTCTACCTTTTGCATGAATACGACTTTGAGCTTTCTTAACCCCTTGCATATCATGCATTGGACTTTCTTGGTTCTGACTTCAACAAGGGTGAAGGCTGTTGGGCCTTAACATGTATGTGTTTGTTTGCTTTATAATGTACAGTGATGCTATTCTTACATATATTCTACAACAGGGGTCCCCAACCCTTCTTACTCATGAGCCACAGTCAAATGTAAAAAGACTTGGAGAGCAACACAAGCATTATAAAAGTTCATGGAGGTGCCAAATAAGGGCTAAGATTGGCTATTAGGTAGCCTCTATGCACACTATCAGCTTAGAGGGGGCTTTATTTGGTAGTAAATCTTGTTTTTATTCAACCAAAACTTGCCACCAAGTCAGGAATTCAAAAATAACTCCCTGGTTTGGGGGCACTGAGAGCAACATCCAAGGGGTTGGTAAGCAACATGTTGCCCCTGAGCCACTGGTTGGGGATCAGTGCTCTACAATAATACATTTTACATGCCATCCTCCAATTAACAGCAAATGCTCCATCTGTAAGGATATTACATACATTGGCATTAATATAAATGAGTCAAATCCAACAAAGAACTAATATTTCTGTAGCCTTATTGTGACTTTGATAAATCTGATATATTAGGAGAGAAGCAACTATACAAAAATTTGACTTCTGAAATAAATAAACACATCAAAGAACCACACTAATAGCAGCTGTTTTACACTTTGTGTGTATAAGTGGGACCTATGAGTGGAAGTCGAGGGAAAATGACAGCTAGAAGGTATGCTTACTTTATGTCCCTTTTCCCTGGTTTCCCTGACAGTGAAGGACAGGTGGATCGGCCTGGTGATAAACACATATATACTAATATAAAGACTGGTGCATACATCTATATGTCTGTGACCTTGGAAATTGTCTTTAATCTTAACACACACACTTTTAATACACTCACCTTGATACACCAATTGTACTTTTTTTCAGTAATTCAGATTAAATTCTACCCTTTCTTCCCCATCTCATATTTTGTTTAATAGTGTAATCTTACATTTTGATAATTATAGGATCCTCTTTCTATTCACTTCCCATCACAAGAGAATCTAATAGTTTACTATCTCATGAACCCTGTCATCTAGCCCAAAGGATCTCTCTGCTATTTTGAAGTACTTTCTCCATAAGATGTATAAAATGACCTTTAGACTTGGCAGATAGCCCTCAGACACTCTTGTCATTGGTCTCTCTAAAGAATGTAGTGGGTGGAAGCCAGACTGTCGGGGGTCAAGAAGGGTTCTGGAGAAGAGGAAGTGAATAGAGTAGTTGTACACAATTTAGCAAGAGAGGCTTTGAATTAAAGGGCAGAAGATGGGCAGGAAGGTGGTAGAAGGATGTGGAAAAAGGATTAAAGAAAAAGGTTTTGTACCACTTTTAAGATGAGCATGTTTAGAGAGAAAAGAGAAAATGGCAGGTTGTTAGTATGGGTATCTGGCAACACACTAAGATTTCACAGCAGAAAGGAAAATAATCAGAGAAATAAAACAGTGAAGACCATGTCATTATTATTTTTATCAGACACTCTAGCTGTATTTATCCAGTTAAAGTCATACCTCCAAGAGCAGGAGCACTAAGGGCCATAAACTGAAACCCAAGCACAAAAGCACAAAGTGCAGAGCCCTGTGTGTAACACCTGCCATAGGCAGACAGTACACCCATGGGTTTCCAGCATCTAGCATCACCAAGCACCAAAGTATATGTTCTGAATGAAACATAACCTTGGAATGTTCCAATGGACCCTTTTTGCTAAACATGTAAGCACATGGTTATACTGTGGCCCACACAAATAAAAGCTGCCCTGTTTGGTCAAATGTTCCCACCAAATGCAAGGGTGCTGGGAGTTGCATCAAACACATGTTTATTAATATTGTGTACATTACAAGCATCCATATCCAGGCAGGTTCCATTCCAAGAAGCAGCAATATCCACATTCCATTGTCATCTAGACTGGTTAAATGACAATTTAACAGAAGCAGTCCCAAATATTTACTCAATGAGCCCTTTCCATTGTTCATTCAACCCTTCCACCCTCAGCCTCATTATCTTTCCTAACACTCCCTTTTACAGATCCAAACCTATTGGCACCCGCTTTGCCAGGTGCTTTGTGCTAGGTCCTTAGGTTTTAAGCATAACAGAGTTCTTTTTCTACCCTAAACATCTGACAATATACAGTACATTATATACAATATACATTACACACAAATAACATTTTAACTTGTCCTTAGGCCCGGATTCATGATGAGTCCACAAAGGCCTGGGCCTAGGGTGGGCAGGGCTGGATTTGAGAATAAGGTGCCCCGAGGTTGACCCCGTTTTGTACAGATCATGGCAAAATAAGAATGTGTATACTACAAAAATGTCTGTTGCGTGTAAGGGGCAATTGCTACTCTTAAAGAATTGTGGTTTGGTATTATTTAAAACTGTCAGGCTTATTACAGCTGCTGAGGACATCAATATATTAGTCCCTGCTATAGTAGTTTGTTAAAAGGGAAATGTGCAAAGGACTAATATTCTGGACTTTTCTGAGTTTTTCTTGAAAACGTTTCACCACTCATCCAAGTGGCTTCTTCAGTTCAAATGACTGGTAGGGAATTCCCCGGTATTTAAACTCTTGATGGTAGTAGAGTCACAGACATCCAATCACAATGGTGTCTCAGGCCCCCTCCTCTGTTCAGGGATGGTTTTTCCAGGTTGGCATAAATGGCCTCTTTCACACCTCTTTCAAACCATCTGTCCTCTCGGTCCAAAATATGCACGTTACTGTCCTCAAAAGAGTGACCTTTTTCTTTGAGGTGTAGATAGACCGCTGAGTCTTGTCCTGAGGAGTTTGCCCGCCTATGTTGGGCCATTCTCTTACAGAGAGGTTGTTTTGTCTCCCCAATGTATAAGTCAGAGCACTTTTCACTACACTGGACAGCATAGACCACATTACTTTTCATGTGCTTGGGTGTTGGGTCTTTCGGGTGCACCAGCTTTTGTCTCAGGGTGTTGCTGGGTTTGAAAAACACAGGAATGCGATGTTTGTTGAAAATTCGCCTAAGTTTTTCAGATGTTCCGGCAACATATGGGATGACTATGTTGTTTCGCCTGCTGTGTTCCTCCCTTCTGTTTGTAGGTCTGGTCTTTCTGTTGGTCTTTTGATTCTGTTCTCAGTAGACCCTTATATTATGATACATATTTAGAACAAAATGTACTCAAAATTATTTAAAAGTGAATACATCATGCTCTATAATAATGTAATATTATATTACATTTTTCAATAGAAGACCAGACAATGAAACACCTTTGGGTATGTACCCAAATTACCATATTTACTCCTGAGTGCTGATTGGTTGGCATGAGTTACTAAGGCTAGGAAAACTGTTACTGTTTCATTACAACCATATGTTCTAATGAGGATTCTTACATTACATTGGGAAAAACTTCCCCTCTGTTAGTTCATTCCAGTCACATACTCTAATGAGAGTTCTTACATTTGTTTACATTCTAAGGGATAATCTGTGCCAAAATAACTTTTTCAATTGACTATTGCATTCCAGTTTTATGTACTTATCAAAAAATAATGGCCCTTTGATGCTTTACAACATGGCATAACTGGCAAGCAGTTGTCTAAAATGATAATCATCTTTTAGAGCATGTTACTGTTTGGTACAAGGTTAGTAGCTATTGGGGAGAACATCTCAGTAGGACTGGACTGGCAATCTGTGGACTGCTGTAAGATCCCACAGACAGTTACTATTTATTGGGCTGGTGGGGGGCCATTTGGGCATCTGTGTATTTGAAATGCCAGGGCCTATTTTAAATCTCAGTCCAGACCTGCATCCCAGTAAATAAGTAAGTCATGCACCTTGCAATGTACAGTTGTAGGTAATAGTATAAAGAATATCTGGCTTATGAAGGCTGGAAATGCAATAGAAAAGATAAGCACCACATGGCATCACAGTCAGTTGTTTTTTTTTTCTGACTCTTATTGATGTCATTATGAAATGTGGATTGAAAAGGTCAAGGCAATACATATAAAACAGTTAAAGGAAAATGGCTTTAAAGTTTATATTGAGCCTGCCTGCCCACCCAAAATTTACTAGCGAGGCAATTTTTTTATTTGGAAACTGGGAAAAATAGAATGGGGAGTGGAATGGGTCAGAACAGGTAAAAGTCAACATATTTATATTGTCACTGGATGCCTTCTTCCATGGCATTTTCAGTACAAGACTATTAAAATCTTTAAAATGATGATATCCACTTATGAATAATTTTCCTTAAGGAAGCCCAGTTCATTATTTCAAACTGAAAACTGAACAAATGCTCCATAATAGTAATGTTATTGTTTAGTTTCCAGACCTCCACCTTTATGTGATTTTATTAATCCTTCACCACACATGTTTTTGTCCCTATAAGAAACAAGAGAAAAAAATGATTCAGTTTTGCTAAACGGCACTATACATGACATAATTAACGTTCTTTTTCCAGTAAATATAAAGAGGGAGTCAGTATACTATGGCAGGAATTCAATATTTATAGTAAGCTTGAATGAAATCATTGCGTATGGTGATAGAATATGTCAATTTAAAACAAATCTGCATATTTATTCTACTAAAGCTCTATGAGAAACTTGAGAAACTGGGGATATGCATTCAGTTATTATTCCTAAGAAAAATGATACTCCGTGACTTTAAGTTGAGCTTTACTTATATGGCATTAAAAACTGCCTGAGTCAAGGTTCAGACAGTTAACATACATGAGGGAGGAACTTCACCCAAATTTATGATTTTGTCCTCTATCTCACAGTCAATCTTGTTTTACTAATTCAGCAAAAAAGGTAAATCAGTAAAAAATAGAATACTTTGGGCTTTATGGATAACTGGTAGGCCAAATAAAGGTCCCATAGCTCTAAACAATATGTACCCTATAGGCAGGGTATATCTGTCATTTTTTACTTCTGTGACAATGTGAAATGCAGGTAAAGTAATGTTTCCATCACAATATTTAGCTTTATTCTGACAATAAACTGACCTATTACTCTTTGGGTTATGGACACCAACACAAATAATTTATTTCTAATTTCTTAGAGGTTTAATAACATTTAGAAAGTATCAGTTATGATGAATTATGAATTCTGTGTAGAATGAATTTAGTTGTACATTTTGCAGTATGTAATATGGAAAACTGCTTTCTTTATAACAAGGATAAATATTTACTAGTCACATTCTAAAGTGTCAAAAATAATATTTATTACATGTTTCAGAGATGCAAACCCTAGGGTAAATGTATGGTTGGGGATCTAGGAATTAATCTCATGGGATCCTATCACTACTTCCAAGGTTGCTGAATGATGACCCGCTACTCACTTGGTCTAAATGTATTACAAGTGAGCATATGCATTTCTTCTAATACTTCAACTACCATTATACCTACTCCTGAGACTGTCTCTCAAGCTGAACCTGATACTACTACTAACCAGTGTCTGCAGTACTAATAATAAAAGAATAAAAACCTAAGATCACAAGGCCTGAAATGAGCAAAAGTCACTGAACATGATGGGAGACACAATATGGGCAACAGATATATGTACTTCTCTGCTTTCAAGAAAACGGCTCCATATTCTCTTGAAGTTGGTTAATTAATCAAATGGAAATTTCAATGATCCATGTTATACTTACATTCAGGGTTCCCGATCTCATAATCCTTGCTGCAAGCTTGATTGCTATTGCCAGAGATGAGCATAAAATGATGACACCCGAAACCAAGTTGATGATTTCAAGAATCAGATAGTACCACTGATAGAAGTAAGGATCTGTACATACATTTGAAAATGTGGCATAAGGAAATGGAAATTTAATTGCATATCCAATGTAGTTGGTTGATGAAACTCCAGCAAAGGTATAGTAACAATATGGGCCAATAAGGATGGAAGCAATGGCCAGTACCAACTGAACTGGTGTTCCGATGACACTTAGTAATGTAAAGATAAATGTAGCTTCCCACTGAAAAGAGACATAAGATTATCATTACTGGGTAGAAAGAATAAATATTTACCAATAAGAACATAAGAAGTGTTAGGGCTGTGGCAGACGGGAAGACTAGTCACCCGTGACAAATCTGCCTTGTTGTGGGCAACTAGTCTCCCCGAAATACCATCCTACCGGCAAGTATGTAAATCGCCAGTGGGATGGCATACGCGTCGCCGCGATTTCACCCGAAATCACGGAAGTTGCCTTGAGAGGAAAGGAGCTGCACTGATACTGTATGTAGACTACATAAGCATAGCCACATTTCACCAGGAAGCAGGGCTAGTAGAAAGGGCAAATGCTGCACAGAAATAGAAATAAAGGATACTTAATAAAAGTTCTTTAAGGAGAAAAAATATATTGTAATACATAGTTCATATGTACTTAGGTAAATGATTTATTAGTTATTTATTTGCATATTTTGGTGCTGTTTTGTTGCTATGCTAGAGAAAATATAGGGCTCATTTACTTATGCAGTTGCAGCATTCAAAGTGCAATATCTGATGTTGATCATCAATGTTTTCTCTCAATTTCAGTCTCAAACAGAATTGTGCGAGTGTTGGTTCGTTAATCAGGTGAACATTCTGGTTCCCATTTTTGGTGTGGGGAAGGCATCACATCGGGCATTAGTGTGTTTATTTGGGCACTGTCTGTTGCATCTGTTGAGACAGTCTGCTGTAGGAACTCGGGTATTTCCTCCATGTCCAGAGTAAAAGTAGCACCAGTGTTTCATCCGTCAGTAGACACAACTGTGCACAGTTTTTGTAACAAACTAATGAATAGTTTAAATATGCATAGTCTTGTGCCAAAAGCACTTGCATTTGTTGTCTCTTGGCCAAAACTGGTGAAAAGGTTTACGTCAAATATTATATCATTAAACATCAGTAAACATGTGTTTTATATACGTTTATGCCCTCACTGTAAAAAGAACTTCAACACTGCTTTAAATGAAAGTTCCATTCTTCAAATCTAAAGGAGGGGGGCTCTGGTGCGCTGATCATTTTTATGGGAAAAAAACACCCCCTATCTGCCTATAATCCCCTCTAATGTACTTGTACAGAGTAATCATGTACCCTCACAAGCGCCTCTTTTCCAGAGAAATAACCCCAACCTCGACAGTCTAACCTCATAGTTTAAATCTTCCATCCCCTTTACCAGTTTAATGCACATCTCTGCACTCTCTCCAGCTCATTAATATCCTTCTTAAGGACTGGAGCCCAAAACTGCACTGCATACTCAAGGTGAGGCCTTACCAGGGACCTATAAAGAGGCAAAATTATGTTTTCATGCCTTTCATGCCTTTATACAAGACAGCACTTTATTTGCTTTAGAAGTCACAGAATGACACTGCCTGGAATTAGACAACTTGTTATCTACAAAAAACCCCAGATCCTTCTCCATTAAGGATCCCTACAACACATTACCATTTAGTGTGTAACTTGAATTTATATTACTTCTACCAAAGTGCATAACTTAGCATTTTTCAACACTGAACCTCATTTTCCATTTTGCTGCCCAGTTTTCCAGTTTTATCAAATCGCTCTGCAAAGTGGCAGCATCCTGCATGGAACTTATAGTTTTGAAAATTTAGTATCATCAGCAAAAATAGAAACAGTACTTACAATCCCCACCTCCAGGTCATTAATAAATAAGTTAAAAAAAATAAAAAAGCAAAGGATATAAGTTGAAAAGCAAAGTATATTTACCAGTGATCTTTTTGTCCATTCTCTGTAGGCCAGAAGTGTAAGAATACCAACAATAAGTGCCTGTAAATGGGAAAAACATGTTAATATTTTGTTATCAAAAATACTTTGTTAAAATGATATGTCACCTTTGGTAGACTTTTCATATAGTACTCTCCACCCATCCTTGGTCTATGTATTTCTTGTCTTTAAATTTTATCAACTCATGTTGCCTGAAGACATTAGGGTTGATTCACTAAAGTGCGATAACGATTATTGCATGCTTTTTTGCGGTAAAACTGACATGGAAAAAACGCGCAATTCGCCAAAGTATTAAGTATTATCGCATGCATTAAGTCGCATATCGTGTGCGTTAAATAGTGCGCATCCGAATGCGTTAATTTTACTGCATTGCGTTAATTCTCGCGCAGAAATGATACTAACGCATGCTTCACAAACACTTAGACGCGCTAAATATTGCATTAGTCTATGCGAAAATTAACACCTACTTGGGGCAGGCAGTTATTATAGAAAAGTACAGTTCATGAGCTTTTGGCAACACAATAAGGACTTAGCAGTGGGATTCATTCAAGTCTGTGTTGGCCCTAGAGTGATGCAGCCGCCAGTTTGCAGGGAAATGGTCATTTTCCAAAAAAGTAGTTTTACGAACATAATGGTGTGGATGGCTAATATGGTGTGCAAGCGATAAGTAGCGCACGTTCGTTAATTAGCGCGCGCGACAAGTAGCGTGCTGCGTTAATTAGTGCACGTTGCGTCAAGTTCCGCACGAAAATAGTCTTCACGACTTAAATAACGCAAACAGCATCGGGAATCATGTGTTAAGACGCGAAAAATTAGACGCGATAAAATTTTTAACGCATGCTGTAAATAGCACTCGTTTTACCGCATATTAGCGAATCAGCCCTATTGTCTCGGAGGCTAGAATCAAACTGCTGCCAGATGTCTTTTACACAACGTTATTTTTGTTGCTGTTTTAACTTGTTTTTTTCACTGTTCCCATTTTTCTGAAAAAAATAATCTGTTACATCCAGTTGATTCTCAGGGTCTGTTTCTTTCGCATGAGAACAATTCTGATTATGAGGTTACACTTGATACTTGTATAATGTTTCTAATGTTGGCAGATTAAATGTTGTTTCCCATGTGTAAAGGGATTGTTCCTTAGTATTAGGGATGGAAAAAATACACAAATGATAAGCAAATGCATCTGTGTCTTTACAGTTACATAGGTACGGTATTGCTGCATCACTTCAGGGTTCCCTTCCTACCTTTGGTTTATGTTCAGTAAGGTCTCTTTGCTTCCTGTTCTTTGGCCCTCTGAGCAGGAAAGTTGTGTTACCTAGATATTGTAGTGAGTTATCCATACACTGGGCTTATTGGGTATTTGCAAAGAGCTGAGCACTACTGCTGTGGATCAGGGTTACCAGGTTTTAGCAGAATCCTGAAGGAATCAGCCTGTTCTTAGCAGTGTACTACAGGATTTTTTTTTTCAATTAAATGTAAAAATATGGCAATAAAGCATGACAAAATGTCACGGCTCTGACCTTTTCAATATTTCTAATCATGAGTTACTGTCATTGAAACTGTATGTAAGTGAAAAAGAACACAAATTGCGTCAAACCATTGTGTTAAAGAAAGGTCAAAATGTTATAGTTCTAGATAACTTTTAGACTAGTTTTTCCCAGCCATTTCTACTGTAATTGCTCAATAAAAGTAAAAAAGAAAATACATGAAAGATATATAATTCCCTTATCATCAAAGACTGGTGTCTACATTTCTTTTCATTGTTGAAAGTTCATACGTCTCCCGATGTTGGAGGTGCTCCCACCATTTACAGGTCAAGAGTCACGGTAGTATATCTGATACTCAAAATAGAACAACCAGAAGGCGACATGTTGCTTATAGAAAAGTACAAGGCATTTTATTTGTAAGGGCTAAACACAATATTTTCAGTGCCCTCACCCCATCTCTGATGAACTCGAGATACAGTACACAGACAAGAATTTGGGGATTCAGACTAATTTGAAAACAAATAATCTGTATATTCAAATCTGCACACATTCAGTTGTCCACCATTTTAAAGTAGCATGACTATAAAGAGAACCTAGCATCAAAAAAATTGCTTCCCCCACAGGAGGTGCAGCTTAATTGTAGGAATGCACCAAATCCACTATTTTGGGAATCCTTTGTAAACAATTTGTGCGAATACCGAACCAAATCTGAAGGGATAAAAAAGAATTGTGTGCGTGTCAAAAGACTTCCAACTTCCCTATTTATGTGACGCAAAGTAGCACGATTTTAAGGATTTAAATCTATTTCACCCAGGACCATGGATTTGGGGTAAATCTGAATCCTGCTGAGAAGGCCAAATCTTGGCTTGTTGTGGATGGGAAAAGATTCCCCAATTAAGGGCAATTCCCCAGTGCAAGGTAATAAATGTGTTCTTCTTTTCCGGCATAGAAGTTAGACAGGAAGGGTTTCTCGTGTAAGGAGTACTAGTACTACTCCAGGTAGTCTGGCAATTCAGAATTGGTAGGATGGACCCCAACGAGGAGGCAGGGGCTTAAGAGCTGTGGTTAAGCCACAGTTAGGAAATGAGAATCAGTGTAGGGACCAAAGGGAAGACCCTTTGGCAGGAAGACAGAATGCCTATCTGGAGTAGGGCAGAGGGGTACTAGGAGAGTACTGGACTGCTAGGACCGAAAGGGGATGGAAATTCCCCTAGGGTTAAGCTGGTCTTTGACAAGTTGGTAATGTGTTTGAGCTTCTGAACTATATGCATGCCTGTGATATATTTGGAACTGATGGTTCTGCAACCTGGCTTGGATGTGAATGTTCCCCATGTTCTGTAATAAATAGTTATTGCGTGAAGTATCCTGTGTCAGCGTGAATCATAAGTGTACTTGTGCTACAGGCTAAATCCCAAACCGAATCCTGGATTCAGTGCATCCCTACTTATTTATTATTATTAACATTTATTTATAAAGCGCCAACATATTCCGCAGCGCTGTACAATAAGTGGGTTTTATACATTGGACATACAGAGTAACATATAAAGCAATCAATAACCAATACAAGAGGTGAAGAGGGCCCTGCCCAAAAGAGCTTACAATCTACTTAACAGAGCCTGTACTCCGGTTGGGGAAAGCATGCCCCCTGTGAGTGCTAAGCCACTTGATGCCAGTGGGCTCCCAGTCTGGGCAGCCATGTTCAGTGTCATGCATGTACATAATCAGTGATGTTACAGATATTGGTAAACACAAAGAGGGCTCAATATGGACCTATATATCCTAGGTACACCTGAGGCAGGGTGAGAGCCCTAAAATTAGGCTCTATACCTTGCACCTCTTCTATAAGCAGTTTGTCTTGCTGGTTGTTTTATTTTGATATTGTACTTTTGATATTGTACTATTGTACTGTTCTGAAAGGAGGGTTGCTGAAGCACAATAGGTGGGTTACTGCCCCAAAGCAAACTTTGCCTGTGACGTTACATAAATAAAGGATAATAAAAATTACCCCCTTATTTCACTGCCAGACTGCTAGGGTATATTCTATCTTAGCTTGTTTCTGTTTGCTTTGATTTTCTGTTGTATAGAACTGTGGATTATGATTTATATATGAATAACAGTATATAAATAGTTTCACTTTTCTATGGCAAATACAGAAAAATTACCAAAGAAGCACATCTAGGATTAGTAAAGTTTTTTCAATATTTCTTTAACTTTCAGAACAAATAACGTTGAGCTGTCTGATGTTGCCACTCTCCCAGCAAGAGGTCTGGCTGCATGCTTAAAGCTCCTGTTTATAGCTCAGTGTGGGGCTATAATTCAATCTAGCAATCTATGGAATGTTTGCTGTAGAGTGACGGGACCCAACTATGCTTCAGTATAGCACTAAACATATCTAGCAGGATTTTAAAACACAGAGACCTCGTGTATCAGGAGGTGACTATTATCTCTGCAGAACTCACAGACCAACACCTTTTCTGTACAGCTGCCTCTACTAGCATGCAATATAAAGAGAATAAAATGTAGGTGTTTCTTCTTCATTGTCTGTCATCGTATACTTAAAACATGAGCAAGATTCTATTACACACTAACAGTCAGTGTGGATGTACAGGCCCGGATTTGTGGAGAGGCCACAAAGGCCCGGGCCTAGGGCGGCAGAAATGTAGGGAAGGCGAGCGGTTGTCCGCTCATTCGTGCATGCGCATTGGGGGGGGGGCCTAGGGGCGCGCCGAAAACAAATCCGGCCCTGTGGATGTACAAGCTTGATACAGCTGGCAATAGGCAAGCAAATTAATGCAGCTTATATTTAAGGTTATGTAGTCATTTGTGTCTTAAATTTTGCTGAATGGGGGATTTAAGTAAAGTAAGTCACTTTTATGAAGATGGGCAGTCTACCACTCTACCAACTCACTCTAGAGGCAGTATTTATTTTACTTCAGTCACCTAATATGAGGCCTGGGCAAAGTGACAATTTCGCTGCTGCCATTATACTGCCCCCAAGCCTCCTTGCTTACCTTTCAGAATTGGGTGAAACTGTGTTCTCTATGCTAAATTTCCTGTTAAACAATGGAAATGTAGCTTTTAAAGTTAACAGGTAGGGCATATTGGCTGGCCAACTGCCCTTTATACTGCAGTGTCAACCACTGTAACCTGCAGCACTTTATACCCTCCTATTTGCGTCTGTAAGTTACCTACCTATTTAGATTGTAAGCTCTACAAGGAAGGGACCTCCATTATCTTATATCTTGGACATTTAGTTCTGGGCAGTTTTTAATGCAACTGTACTTTGTATTCAATTGTACTTATTACTGTACTTTGTATTTACTTGTATCTATTATTGTAAAAAGCCTCCTATTTGTTCTAACAATATATTGTTCTGCTGTACAGTGCTGCATACATAAGTTGTGCTAAATAAATATACAAATACAGATGTGGGAATCTCTGAATTACGGGAAGGTCATCTCCCATAGACTTCCTTTTAATAAAAATAATTCAACATTTTTAAAATGATTTCCTTTTTCTCTGTAATATTAAAATGGTAGCTTGTAGTTGATCCCAGCTAAGATATAATTAATCCTTATTGGAGGCTAAACAAGCCAGTTGGGTTTAAATCAGGGGTAGGGAACCTATGGCTCGGGAGCCAGATGTGGCTCTTTTGATGGCTGCATCTGGCTCACTGCCAAATCTTTAATAAAAAAAAACAGGGGGCATGGCCTGTGCTCAGCGGATAGAAGACGTGTTCTAAGCTTTAGAACACGTCTTCTATCCGCCGAGTGCAGGCCACGCCCTCCTCCGCATCGCATCCGGCATCCTTGGGACCCACCCTACCTTGCCCCGCAGCATCCGCGGCCAAACGTATTGTATGGCTCTCACGGAATTACATTTTAAAATATGTGGTGTTTATGGCTCTCTCAGCCAAAAAGGTTCCAAACCCCTGGTTTAAATGATCTTTTAGTCGACGTAAGGTATGGAGATGCAAATTGTGGAAAGACTCTTTATCCGGAAAAAAATCCAGGTCCCAAGCATTCTGGATAACAGGCCCCATATCTGTATACATACATATGGTTAATAATGTACCCCATTAAAATATATAAGGGTATGATAAGTCACCAAGGCACATGGCTTAATGCCAAATTCTTTTATACAGGGCATGGAACTCCGAAATGACTTCTTATATCCTCATATTTTAGAACAGGGAGTGCATTAATTTTAATAGTACACAAGTTTCAGTTCGGCATGTGACATAAACAACATCACTAACTAGTGATTATTACAAAGCACCGTTATATATTATAATGATATAATTTATAGGATACATATGGCCCATAGTGTAATATAATAGAAATAAAAAACTCAAAGGCCTTGTAAAACTGTTTTAGGGTATTTGTAACAAATACATTTCTACACTCATCAGTCCTACTGTATGTTTTTATGATCTGGATGCTATGTTTCCCTCAATTCCAGCTATTGTTATTTTCCTATTTTGTTTTTAGGTAGCCAGCAACCTCAATTTCTCAGGTAACTGGGAGAGGAAAAGAGCCTACCAAAATGTTATAAATTGCAAAACCCAATCATAATAACAATACAATCGATTTATTAACTGAAGTTAAAGGCATTGCACTTTCCTTACCAGAGCTCCATTCCAGATTGGACAAGCAATCCGAACACTCCATCCAATAAATAAAGGCTTATTGCTGAAAACTGGAAAAAATCCCAAAATTCCTGATAAAATACTTAAGAGGCCAAATGCAATTAGACACCCAGCAGCAACTGGATAGACTCTAGCCATTTTCCCATAAAGTTTCTTTTGAATGTTTCACAGACTTGCAAGCAATTCTGTTACCCAGCACAAACTAATGTTTCTTGGAAACTGTAGCCATGGAGCAAACCCATTGTTTTCTTGTGTTACCTTAAGACACTATTTGCATTTAGTGACTTCCGGATATGCAAGTAGTTTTCTAACAAATAAGAGAGCCTGTATTTGTACAGTGTAGCCAAACAATTTCATCTGCACTTTTCATGTCAGTCATCAGCCACTGCAGGAAACAGATATCTGCCTTCTATTCTCCTCTGACCTCAGATATTAATAGGGAATACAAATCATTTTTTCTGTAAGGGTTAGAAAAAATGTTAATAAATCTGCAACAATGTTCTTAATTATGGACTTGGATCAGTTATTACTGTATTTCTCAACCTGGCAGAGAACATAGAGTTCAGAAGGGGTTTTTGAATGCATCTTTATTGATTTATTTGGAGGTTTAATTAAACACACTTGATCCATCAAAACGAGCATTAAGTGGAATTGTAATTAAAACCAATACTATTTATTTGACAGTGATGACAAGCAGAGCAGATCATTTAGTAATATCTGATGACTTTATAAACTGCTCTGAACAACTCTTCTCATGACTTTTACACCACCCAGAATATTGAATAATGTAAGACGTCTCCAAAGTTTGATTTCTTTCTTTGGTTTTCTTAAATCTGTTGCATCTCTAGAGCTATTCTGCTGCATATAAATGACACTCACCTTGTAAAATAGCCTTTGGGAATTGAGTTAAAGCATGTGCAGAACTAGCAGACGACTTCCCTCTGTGCAGTTATTAAATCTTATTAGAAATAGCTAGATCAATATTAAGAATTATTACATCCTTTGATTAAACACAATAATAATATTTATTTTATTTGCAAATCCATAGGTATCAAATATCAGGCTTATTTATTTATTCTGTTGGAATGATACACAGATGGTCTCCAGTACAGACAGTTGTAAATTCTAATTTTATATCTATACTATAAATACTCTGGTACTAAACTGACACTATTAACTAAAAACATATTTTGGGACAGTAGACAGACATTCCAAATACCTAATGGTGGAGTCAGACACAGTAGAGTCCAGTCTAAATGGCAAATATATTAAAGGTGTTGTTTACATTAACTCAGGGTTGAACTGGGCCATCGGGAAAAAACCCTGTGGGGATAAAACCTAGTGGGCCCCAGCCCTGTATCACAGTACCTGGGAAGACATTTAAGAAATACTGTCATTGGAGTGAAATTACCCCTATCCCTTTCCCCCCAGCAGCTGATCAGCAGAACAATGGGAAGGTAGCAAGATATCAGCTCCCAGTAGATATCAGAATAGCACTCAATAGTAAGAAATCCAAGTCCAGCTTGGGACTCCTGACTGTATTGGTGTCAAAAGAATGAATTTTAAGGCACTTACCTTATTAAAAGTTACATTGGGTTTTGCTGTCTGTTGCTTTGAAAAAGTATTCCGCTTCTACAATGTGAGTGAACAACCACAATATACAATGTGGCGTATTATAGTGCATAACAAGGACATTCTTAGATAACATAGATAACAGCAATACCTGCTCAAATTAATTGCTGAAACTAAGCGATTTGAAATAGTAATAATGATAACAATTGTCTGTATGTCTCAAAATGTACAGATTTTTCCACAAACATATTTTTAATGTTTTTCTTGGGTTCCATTTTGACTGAAAATTACCCAACTGATAATGCTAATACAGATGGTCCTGTCTCTCTGACTACAAATACATAATTGAGCCATTATTAAGCAGCCGTGCATTGTTCTAATTTTGATGTCTATTTAATTCCTTGTTCTGCAACTAGTTCTGGTATTGTAACAAACATCTGGGATCTGAATTAATTTAACAGAAGCAATGCATAATGAATAAAATAATACACATGATTCTAAACAGGAAGTAAGTGTAAATAACAAGCTTAAAAATTCAGCAGATATATAATATCCTGCCACAAAATAAATTCAACACTCACGGTAGAGAAAACAACAAAAATGTTTTATTCCAGTATCAGTAAATATGTTTTTGTAATTTTTTTTTAAACAGTGGCTAAAAGACAGCACTGTAAGTTTGATGCTTATCATAGGATTGCCATTCTATGTTATTTAATACAATAAAGAAAATAGGGAAGCGAAGTCTGGCTAGAAGAGAAGTCTGTAGTGTAGTGCAACACTGACCCAATCACTAGGCTAGATTATATGCTTTGACTTTATCTGTACTGGTCATTGGGTCTCTAAAGGACTGAAGATAGAGGTGTTTGCTTCAGGTCCAGCATATAGTTAGGTCCAGAAACTGCACTTTGCATGCTGTGCCTGCTAAGTAAATGTGCCTTCATATGTTCCCCCTTTGTCTGAGTCGGTTTTTCCAGGTACTTCTGTTTCTGCCCTCACTCCAAATACATAAAAGCAGGTTAGAATTGGCTCCATTGACGAAATTCACCCTAACTTGTGTGGTGATGGGATCTTGGATTTTAAGCTCCACAGTCAAAGGGACTGATGTTGGCGATGAACAAACTCTTCAAGGTGCTGCGTAATATTCTAGTACTTTATGAACATACAATGATAATACTAAGATGAATAGAAAACAATGCTTGTACACCAAAAGACTTGCTAATGATAGAGAATGCTGAGAAGCCTAATACTGTTGCAGAGTAGATGCATGTGGCTCCTAATTTGTAATTCATTGTGCTACCATATTAAGGTTAAAAAAAGACGAATAATAGGACCAGAAAGGTACAACTTAGGAGCATTTTTTCAGGCTCATGGCAAGTTGAATATTTCCTAACTTTTTATACATTTTTTTTAAGATTATTGCTGTTTCTATGCATTTTGAAAGACCAAAGCACAGACTTGATAAGCCTCCATTGCATGCAGCCAGTTTGTTATTCTTCATAATAACTGAGCACGTACTGAGTTAAAAATGACTATTATTCCACCTGTAACTATACGTCAGAAACATATGGATTTTTGTTACGTCAGTTTATCCAGTGTAGGAAGCAGGGAGAGCTGTGAAATCCTGGCCGAGCATCATCAGTGTGTTATTCAAATGAATTTAGCACAGCTGCTGCACAGGAATGTTCTCACAGTAAATGTCCAGGCTGCATCCATGTAATCACCTCATCCAATTATGTTAGCTGAAGCCTTCGGCCTTGCAGGGAAATAGGGCCATAAAGTAGATTCACACCACAACATGCGAAGGATGCATTTCCCTGAGGGCAGCCCACTGGCCAGTCAGTTAGCCCCTCCGATTAGTTCAGCATTCCTCATGCACAAATGCCCAGGAACACCCCTCTGCTGCTCCACACTGCCTGCCAGAACATTTTATTCCGCCCAAGCCTCGCTTCAAACAGATGTGTACAAGCAAAACAACCAAACTCTTACATGGAATAATCTCTGTTGATTCACACACATGCACTGGTTACCGGGGTGAAAAATTCCCATGCACTGAGATGACAGCAGTGAAATGTTTAGGCTTAACATATTGATTATTCATGCCTTTCAAAAGAGTTGGTGGGAACCTGACTGGCACTGCCTGTAACCTTCTTGTAGTAAAAATAGACATTTTATAGCAGAAATAAAGCACTAGCTATGTATACGTTTTCTGTGGGGCTATCCATGAAGAAGAACGGAATAGAAATGGCATAAGCTTTCATAAAAAAGACCATCATATTTGCAAAAGCCTCACTCCAGTTTCATGAACGCTAAGTTTTTGTATACTCTTGGGTTAAATAGTTTTATAGAAACATCCCTTACATTCTGGGAAGTGGAAATCAGGAAAGTAGATTCAATATAAGAATAATTACTGGAGTTCAAGGAAGGTACATTACACAACATTTTTCAGTTTTGTAAATGTGATGTTTTATACGCTTATACGTTGTTAAATTGTCATTTCAGAATGCCGCTTGAATACATTTGGAGTACCAGACTAATCTGGAAAAGTTCCTATGGCAATCGGAAAAACAAATGCAATTCCGTAAAATGATTTTCTTGTTTAAATGAGCAATTGAATCGGATGTAATAACATATGCATCTAAATGCCACTTTTTTTAAATCCCCATCACCATTAAATGATTTTCTGGCATAAACAAACATTGGCCCCACTGAAATCCAGTTTTGGGATAACCCCACTTGGTGAGGTCGCCAAGCGAGCGAATCTTCTCCCGATATCCCCACCTACGGGTGGGCAATATCGGGCTAATTCGGTTCTGTGTCAAACGATTGAATTAGAGCAGTGGGTATGGGCACCCATCGGTTGGGGGACCGCATCAACGAGCTGATACTGTCCCTGATCCAACGAAAAATCAAACCTGCCTGAACGAGATCTGGCCAATTTCAGGCCAGATGTCAGTCGGGCAGTGCCCATACACAGGTCGATAAGCTGCCAAATCGTTCTAAGGGACTGATATCAGCAGCTAGAATTGGCCCGTGTATGGCCACCTTTAGGGCTTATACAGGTGTATTGTTATGCATTTAATGTGCATTTGAGACGCATGTTTAAGTGCACCTAAACACATTCAGTAATTGATCCCATTATATTCTGCTTGGTTGTTCTCACGAGTGTTCAGAATTGCATTTTACTCCATTTGCTTTCATCTCCTTTTTAGATGCAACATGCTGCATTTTCTTGCGCTTGGCACACATTCATACTTCACAAAAATAGAGGGTTGCGTTTGGAACTGCCAAAAAGGCACTTTGGTGCATTTAAAAAACACATATAAATGCAATATATGCTTTTCTGCAATGATCATATGTTTGCAAATGCATTAAAAACACTTGTGAGTATGAGTCCTAACTCTGACACATTATTGGAGCAACTGCCGTTATTAAAACTGGACCAGCTACCTCAAAACCTTTGGTGGTCTGGTTTCTGGCACTTTTTGACCAGATATTGTATATTAAATATAAGGAACAATTGGTGGGCAGAGGCTGCCGAATCTGTTGTGTCTGTTTGCTACAATTCTAACTAATATTTTTTGCATTACAGACTTGCTGTGGTTGATAGGATCTGCAGATGGAGTGCAAATTGTAAAACTAATTTCTAGAATGCAGTTTTTGAATAACACTAAATAGCAAATTTGAGAAGTGCTTGGGATTGAAGGCAAGTGTTAACTCTGTTGGTGGTGATTATCAATTAGACAGGCGATAATGAGCATTTCCAAACGACAATCACCAAATCCAAAAGTCCTACAGCAGCAGTCCTACAGCAGGGTCAAGGTGATTATCATTAAAGCCAATGGCTACAATTATAACTAATATTATTAGCATTACAGACTTGCTGTGGCCGATAGGATCTGCAGCTCGAGTGCAAATTGTAAAACTAATTTCAAGTATGCAGTTTTTTAATGTCAATAAATAGAAAATAAAAAAGTGCTTGGATTGAAAGCAAGTGTTATCTGGCATTTCATTTACAGTCTGCGTTTCGTGACCCCCCAAAACAGACACTGCAGTCTACTTGTGCTCAGGTTCATGTTCAAATAGTGAAATACTAAGAAAAGCACAGAGACAACTTTACCCATGAGTAGTAACCCATTAATTATAAGATCTATTAAGCAGGGCCCTGTTTAGCTCTTGTATCAGTTAAGTGTGATTTGTATGTTCAGTGTACAGTTTATACCCATTTATTGTACAATGCTGTCAGTGCTGAATAAATTTATATTATTAATAATATTAATTATAATAATAACCTCCAGCTGTAATTGGGCAACTAAAGTAACAATATTGGTTAATATTAAAGAATAAAATGTGCACATATTTTGTGACTTTTAGTAGGACAGTATTACATTTTGTAATGACAAGTTCCAGCAAAAACAATGGTAAGTCACTGCTGCAGGTCCAAACATAGAACAAGATGCATCTGACTGAATTAAATCCTAAACCCTGCTGTAGACATGTTTGCTGTATAATTTTTTTTTTCATCAAGGGGTTACACTCCTTCTGGGTGTCTGCACACAAAGGACACGTCTCTCTACTGTGTAGTGGGAACAGACTGCGTACCAGATATGTTAGTGTGGTGCCGCCACCTAGTGGAATCTGGCTGAATACTTACAGAGGGCCTGCACAAATAATGTTACATTTATTAAAAGGTAATTGGACATGGGGAGTTTCCCACAGTTTCGCTCCAACAGGAGTTACAGCTCTGTGTGTGGGCAGCAAAATGGTAATCTAAACTCAGTTGGTGGTGATTATCAAAAGTCCTACAGCAGGGTCCAGGTGATTATCATTAAAGCCAATGGAGGAGCAAATTCCTATAATTTTGTTGCCTGCTCTCCAACAAGCAGTACATCCCACAGAGACCAAAATACTAGAAATCTCCTTGTGTGGATTGCTATAGCTAGTACAGGTATGGGAACCCTTATCCGGAAACCAGTTATCCAGAAAGTTCCAAATTACGTAAAGGCCATCTCCCATAGACTCCTTTATAAGCAAATAATTCTAATTTTTAAAAATGATTTCCTATTTCTCTGTAGTAATAAAACAGAACTTTGTACTTGATCCCAACTAAGATGTAATTATTCCTTATTGGAGGCAAAACAAGCCTATTGGGTTTATTCAATATTTAAATGATTTTTAGTAGACTTAATATATGGAGCTCCAAATTACAGAAAGATCCCTTATCCGGAACACCCCGGGTCCCAAGCATTCTGAATAACAGGTCTCATTTATCACGTAGTTCTTTTAGTCCTTTCACTGCAATATCCTAAGCAATAGCAAGTCTGTATAAGTCCAACAGTTAGGAGTTCTAAGTCTAGCTCCTTTAAATAAAATATTCTCACTCATCCCATCAGCCTATATCCTCAGGGCTAACTACTTTGCTTTTTCCACCAGAATTCCAGTGTATGAATGTAACTGCATGTGTGTACATGAACTGGGAGCAAGATGCAGATAATATTTTTAAAGTTCAGATAAGGTTACTTAGTACAGTAACATGCAATTTTGGTGGAAACAATTGTGGGACTGCCATGTTCAGGGTGGCAATAGGTCCCAGGTACCTGGAGTCAGTTGTTGCACTTGTGCATAATTCAGTAGGAGAGGCAGGACAGATGCTGTGGCATTTAGTACCAGGAAAATGTTATGGCCCAAATGCCTTGTATTATTGACAGCACTGAGTGCTGTCAATAAGTACAACATTTGCTTTCATCTTAGCTTGCAGCAGCAGCATTTACAAATTACCTTTCTGGTCTCAGTGTTCAATTTTTGGACAGAGAGCTGGAGCTGCCATATAGCTTGCATTGGTCAAAGCATTCTCCAAAGACTGCAATGCAGTTTATAGAGAATGCTGAGCACAGAGAAGCAACAAGGCAAATTTAATAATCCACTGAATAAATATTGTGTTCACACAGAAAGATAGGCTTGAAGCTTAAGAGCCATAAATACAACCTATTAAGGGCTTTATAGTATCTCTTTTGGCCACACCCCCCACAACAAAGCTTACAAGGTACAATCACAGCAAGAAAGCTAAGCAGTTACACAGATGTTGAGTTTCTCTTTGAACATAGCCTTAGGAACCCCAATCTGTAGAGGTTTGAAAGTGGGGAACATATTGCACCCTCGTGATTTACTTCAGATGGGCTAAGAAAGCACCAAAGTTAAAGTTGCATATTCTTTTGTGGTTTGCATGTAATGTCACAATTTCTCAGGTGACATTTCTCAGGGAAATCTAGAGAGCAATTGTAGATCACTTCTAATAAAAATCTATGGGAATTACCTGTGAGTATGACACACAGCAACATTTTAACCTGAAAACCTCTTTTACCTATTTTTTAACTGAAGTTTGATAAGAATGTGGCATATGACGTAGAAAGTAATATTCTGAGATTATTTGTAATTGGTTTTCATGTTTTATTATTTGTGGTTTTTTAATTATTTCATTTTTGTTTAACAACTCTCTGGTTTGGAATGTCAGCGGTCATCTGATTGCAAGGGTTTAAAACACAAGGAAAGGTTAATATAAATTAAAAGCCAAAGGCATTGTTTTTAAGTACTTACTGCATATCTAAATTCCCAGATCCCTGCTTGCTTCTCTGAGATATGGTGCTGGCAGCCTACAGCAATGGGAAGACTACAGTGACATCACTGAAATAACAATAAGGAAATAAAATGTAACAATAAGGATATAATTGTAGCCTCACACAGCAATAGTTATTTGGCTTATTTGAAATTTGAAAATTGTCAGAAGAAGAAGACACATCAAATTCACATTCAAAAACTATAGAAATAAATAATGAAGACCAATTAAAGCTTTGCTTAGAACTGAACATTCAAATGAACAGTATATTAATGGGGTGGTCCACTTATAGTATGATAGAATGTGAAGTTGTGAATGTTCTAAAGATCCACCAGCAGAGGTCACTGTACTCTTTTTGTGTAGCAGAGCTCTATTTGCCAATAAATGGCTATTTTAGCTTAGTATTCATGGTTAATTAATGAATTAATTAATTAACAATTAATGCTTTCTGGTTGCTCCCATCGTTCATTTATTGTTTCATTAAAATACAGTTTGTTTAATATTTTTTGCGGTTACGGGGGTCATTAATGTCCAACCAGAAATAAAGAAATTGCTGTACTTCTGGTAATAAAAAAACATTAATCTAGCACTGTACAACTGCATTACATTTTGTAAATAAGGTTTATAATTATACTGCAAACATTATATATAATTCAAGGTAATCTTATTATAGTAGGCTCTAAGTACTAGTTATTTCATTATATCTGGGTGGTGTGTCCTTTAGCGTGTTGAGATGCCCAGAAATGGGAGGGGTGCTAAATCCAAATATTAAGTACAGCAACACAAAGAGTTAATGAGATTAAGGGTGTGTGTGTGACTATCATGTGTTTCTGCATAGACTAAATCCAAATTAGACTGATATCACACTAATTCTCTGCCTGCTTAGAAACACAAATAGAAAAACAGAGCTAATGGGAGCAGATCCACACTCATTCATTGTGTTAAAATACACTGATTGGCACTGTGTAAGCCTATGTTTACACACACAGTGGATTTTGGTGCTAATATCCATATCCTCCAATTTTTGTGGATGGGTGCAGATCCATTCCTATCAGCTGTTTCTCTGCCTGCATTTTACAGCGTAGTGTGGCATTAGTCTCATTCATTACCTCTAAATAATAGTAATAGATCAGCAGTCTCCACCAATATATGTGTGAGTCGGCAGAACATTTATTCAGATGTTTCTACATCCTTTATTCATTTCTTCTTTTAGTACCATATGAGTTTGGGGGGCTATTACACAGGGTAAGTTTTGATCCCCTCTCACACAGAAACATGGTGGTCAAAATGACTTTCCTCACCAGCAGGCTTTTTCCAGTCACTGAAATAGGAAACACTTTGTTTATGGCGCACGCTTGTGCTGTTAGGCAGATATTGATTGATTTACTGGTTTTCCTATTACAGGTATCGGACCCCTTATCCGGAAACCCGTTATCCAGAAAGCTCCGAATTACGGAATGCCCATCTCCCATAGACTCCATTTTAATCAAATAATTCAGAATTTTAAAACTGATTTCCTTTTTCTATGTAGTAATAAAACAGTACCTTGTAATTGATTCCAACTAAGATATAATTAATCCTTATTGGATGCAAAAAATCCTATTGGGTTAAATTAATGTTTTATTGATTTTTTAGTAGACTTAAGGTATTGAGATCCAAATTACGGAAAGACCCCTTATCCGGAATACCCTTGGTCCCGAACATTCTGGATAATGGGTCCTATACCTATACTAACAAATATGCCAGGAGTATCTGTAGAAGGCAATTGTTACCCCCAGTCATCCCCTTGTCCCCACTGAGATTACTTTGTTGTGTGGAATAGTGACTGGGTTGACATGTAACGCGTTGCCAACCTTTCTAGAAAAAAAGTACCAGGCTTTCTATATTTTGTATCAACAATAGAGGAAGCAGACCCCATGGTCAGTATGCATCAGAATGGGATGCTGAGTTAGTTTCCTACTCTGCTGCAGGCCCCTCTGAAGATTTTTTTGCAGAGAGGCCTGGCGCAGAGTAGTTACGCCACTGATTTTTTTTTTTACTATTAATAACATTGGCATCAAACAGCATTTGTAAATATACCAATACCAGGTGGCAATTCTAGTGACTGGCAGTGCAGAGAATTGGAATAGAAATGATGCCTTGTACAGGTATGAGATGCTTGGGACCTGGGGTATTTCTGTCATTTGGATTTCCATACCTTAATTCAGCAAAAAACATTTAAACATGAAATGAACCCAGTAGAATTGTTTTGGCAACAGAGACAGGGCAGGCAATTATTTTACTTTATATTCAGCACTTCCTAGATGTCATTGCATTTATGTATTCTGTACATGTGTTTCTCTTAATAACAGTTATTGCTGTAATTGTGTACAAGCAAGACTGAGAGGACCCCTGACGGGCCTCCCTGACCGATATCTGATCAAAAATTAGCCAGGTATCAATCGGGCAGGTTTGCTTTTCCCCTCAGATTGGGGCGCATCAGTTAACTGATGTGGTCCTTGCTCCAACAGCTCCTATTTCCTTTTGTTGTAATTCAGTCATTTGGCTCTAGGGCCAAATGATCAACTTAGCCTGATATCTCTCACCTAAGGTGGACATATCAGCAGCGCCGGATTTCTAAATGATGCGCCCCGAGGCCGCCCCCATTCGGCGCCCCCTACCGCCCCCACCCGCCGTGCGAGCGCGCATGTTCAAACCACCTCCTCCTCCCCTGCCGCCGTGCTAACGCGCATGCGCCAAAGTTAAAACTCCCATACGGAGCAGTGGGGAGAGGTCCCCATTGCTCCGTATGGGAGCAAAATTTTTAAATTTGCGTGCGGCGGGGCGGCATGCCGTTCCTATGTTTATGCCGCCCTAGGCCCGGGCCTTTGTGGCCTCGCCACAAATCCGGGCCTGCATATCAGGAGAAAGATCTGCTGATTTGGCAAACTCACCAAACAAGCAGATCTTAAAGTGTATGGCTACCTTTACAGTCCGAGTGGTTATTTCTTAAGGGGTTATTTCCTTTGCACCATGCTTTTTGCATTTTGTGTGCTGCACATAGAACAATTGCCAAAACAAAGAACAGAGACCTCAGTACCCAAATGAATACAGTGCTGCCTCCATTCATCAGAACTGTATTCATTAGGGGTTGGCAGGGGGATGGCATGCCCTCCCCTCCCATTTACTACCTGCGCCCCCTAACTTATGTTTCATACAGGTCACAACAAGGCCCTTTACTTACTGCCTGCCCTATTGTGGTATGTATGGCTACTCTGCAATTTAGTGCAGAATGCAGTCAGACCCCAGGCGGAAGTACTCTTTGAATTAGCACTAGGAGACAAACTCAAAGATTAATAAATAAGCCCATTAGTTCTTCAGGGCTGATTTGTACCAATATAATAAGATCTTTGCTTTCATTGAAATATTCCAGTCACCAATATCACAACATTTTTATGTCTTATAAACAATCAGGCATCACAATGTGTATTTTTTTACTTTTACTAATCAATAAAAACACAGCAAAATGTTTCTATAATTGGTAAGTATAATTCCTGATCTGAAAATTTCAATTGTAAACTGACTTAATTGGGAATATCTAGGAACAGTACATAGCTTCTTGCTATTGCTTCTCTGCTAATACTGTCTTTTTAGCAGTATCCATTTTCTATCTCCTGGCTTGCTTGAGCTTGTGTTTATATGATAGATCAGTGCTGTCCAACTGGCGGCCCGCGGGCCGCATGCGGCCCGCGACCCCCCTCTGTGTGGCCCCCCACCTGTCTGGCTGCTTTGATGTGGCTTACTCTTGTGTAAGCTTTGAATGGTATCAGTACTGTGATTAACTGCCCCCCCCCCCCCCTGCATGGTTCTCACCTCAGATTCAGGCTGTAATCAGGCTGTATTGTTTAAATATGTAATTCCCTGTACTGTTCACACCTTTTAATCTCTGCATTGTTCACCCCCTGCAGTGTTCACACCTCAGGCTCAGGCTGTAATCACCCCCATTGTTCCCCTGTTCACACCTCAGGAGCAGTAGAAACCCACAAATAATCCCTGCACACTACAAAAAGAACATATACTGAGGTGGTACTGCAATTAAAATGTTTTTTAATATATAGTTATTGTGCAGACTGTAGGAGCAGTGCCAGCATTGTGTCACTGTATGCTGCCTGTGTGTGCCATACACACAGGCATCATAGGGCAAGCAGAGTATGGCACACACAGGCAGGGTAGGGAAGGCAGAGTATGGTACACACAGGCAGAGTATGGCACAAACCAACCAAGAATGGCAAACACAGTGAAAGTATGGCACACGCAGGCAGGGTAGGGAAGGCAGAGTATGGCACACACAGGCAGGGTAGGAAAGGCAGAGTATGGCACACACAGGCAGGGTAGGGAAGGCAGAGTATGGCACACACAGGCAGGGTAGGGAAGGCAGAGTATGGCAGGTTTTTGCTGTACTACAACCATTAATATGGGTATGGTCATGTGATAACATAGGTGTGGTTTCAAGTGGGTGCGGTTTCAAAAAGGGGAGTGGTCAAAACTGGCTTCCATTATCGGCCCTCCACCACGTAGGTCGGAAAAATTCCGGCCCTCGGTACAACAGAAGTTGGACAGCACTGTGATAGATTGTGACTAGAGAGCTTTCTGACATTCTATTCCATGACGCAGGCTTTTTAGCAATAGTAAAGGATTATGTTTCTTCAGAACTTACAGCACTAAACAGCAAGAGGGCCATATTGGTACCTAAAGGGCTGTTTAAGTATGTGTGTTTTGTACGGCTGGGAGATCTATGCTAGGCCTGCTGAGCATTTTATAACTGGTTATTTTCCTCCTCATTCCTTAATGATTCCCAGTTCAAAAAGTCTGCTCTTTTATGAATCTTGCAGTTTATTGAATAATGAGGCTTATCTCTCATTATCACTGATTTACTCTGCATATTTTCTGTATTCTCAGAGAGAACACAGAAAATAGAATACAGAGAACTGTGCTGTCAGTTCTGATTGCAAACCCTTTAGAGCAGTTACTGGCCAGCCTGTATTTCTGGTTTTTCAAGCATTATAGATTATGACTTACTTTCACTTTATGACTGCAAAAACATCATGAAACGGGTATTTTTTCATGAAGGCGGACTAACATGCAGCTTCTAAGACATCTGCATTATCCAAATCAGATATGAGGTTCCCTAGACTGAAATTAAAAAGTCATTCTTGAATAGGTAAATAAAATCCACTCTCCATCTACTTTCGTAAATAGCTGTATTGACTTGAAATCTTATATCGTGATGTTAAGAGGGTCTCCAAAATTAAGTTTCCCTGTATGGACAACAAGACAAAAGATATTTAAAGGGATTCTGTCATTATTTTTATTTCTAAATTACGCTGTTTACATAGCAAATAATTCACTTGCTGCTCAGCAGTAAAGAGTGACTGGCGTTTATCATAGCACAAGTCACATGGCTATGGCACCCTGGGAAATGAAGAATATGACTAGCCCCATTGAAAATATAAAATATAAATATAATATAAATATTAAAAAATCTGTTTGCGCTTTTAAAAATGGATTTCAATGCAGGATTCTGCTGGAGAAACTGATGCATTGAAAAAAAAAATCCACCAATTTTGCACTCATATGCCACCTATCTACCCTTGGGTTCAAGCAATCAGAATACTCCAATATGGCCATCCACAGATAGATATTCCCAGTATCAAATGCATCTGTCCACACAGACGCAGAGTGAAAACTGTCCCTTTTATGGGCAGATTTTGCTTGTAGAACTCTATGTGAGAAACTGAATAACAGTAGTAAAGAAAGATAAGGCAGCACTAAGTGTGTTTTTGTTCATTTTTTTAAGATTGGTTTGGGGGCTGCAGGGGTATTGTTGTATGAGTGGCTAAGTGTAATTTGCCCATCAGTGGCTGCCTCACTGCTGGAGAGATGCTTTGTTCAAAATGTATTGCTTAGTAAATTTAAACAAGCATTCTTATTTTTTTATAAGACTCTCCATATATCATTGTTATTATTGACACAGGCAGCAAAAAATGTCCTGCTCATTTTACTAAATACACAAAGGCAGATAAATGAGGTTCTCTGTGCCTAATAATGCCACTATATTGAAAATAAATAGAATAAAGTGAAAGCAAACCATAGTTAGAAAAACTGTTTTTTTTTTGTAAGAAATTTTCACACACGTATCTATGTATGGCAATATCTTCCAGTTTGCTAAACTCCATGATTACTGTGATTAAATATGTTGTGCAAGCAAAGAAAATGTCAGTGACATTAAGTGCCTTAAATAAAATCACAGAATACTAAAAAATAGTGATTTCTTGCAGGAATAATACTAAAGCTGTATACAGATCCAGTAGTTGATCCTATGCCTGTATATACCGAGTGAGCTTTCTGTTGACTATTTTACAGAATATCACTATGATTTCTATTTTGATTAGAAGACACAGGTGCATTACTCTCAATCACTTGAAAAAGAGCAGTGTTTTACTATGTAAATGTGTTAGAGAGAGCAGTGTGGCCCCATCCCTTCAGCACAGCACCAAGTCTACATTTTCTTAGCACGCTGGCATTCTAACACTAAGGTCCCTCCCTTTGTCAACTGCTTGCACTGAAGGCCACAGACACATGATTTCTTTGGTGTGCTCATTTCCTGCTTTCTGGGAACCCTCGGCTGCCCGTGCTCCTACATACTGACAGAATCACAACTCAGCCATGCCCACAGAAGCTTTACTGCAGGGGCACTGAGTAAAGTCACAGAGTGAGAGCAACATCTTGTCAAATGGAGCAAATGGATTCCTGAAGGTACTTTACAGAATATATGAAGAAATATTTTGTCTTTACTACAGGGATATAAAACAATGTTGACAAAGCGTGTTGCTGGGAGACGTATTTGCAAGTCTTTCAGCAAGGCACAGGTTAAACATATTCCTAGTGAACAGTGGGAGTACCCTTGCTGACACAGCATTATGTTATTTTTCTTTTGATGAGAGATCTGTGGAGTTGTTTCTGCTATAGTGAGTTCAGTTTATGGCTCCATTTGGCTGGCCACTACTAGCTTTTAAACTCCTGGCATCAGTAGAGATTATAACATAACAGGAGGGCTGTGGGAAGTTATAAGGAAAGCTATAACCAAAGAATCAATAGCAGCTGACTCCAGAAGCTGCAAGCAAATACATACACAACTATATATATATATACATACTGTATACAACTATACATCTATATTTTTTGTAAACAAAGGTCTAGGGAATGTAAACAAAAAAAGCATCCAGAGAGTTAAACAGATATCCTAGATGGTCAAGACGCTATAAGTAGGTCTCTGAGAACTTTTCAAGCAATTTAAGCTGATTGAAATACCCCTTCACAGCTTAAAAGCCCCTGTATGAATTTGCAATAACCAACTGCTAGATGGCTCCTGGTTAAAGAATGTCAGCAAACATTATGGTTATAAACATTTTGCTTTACCTACAGAAAAAAAGCACCCAGAGCAAGACAGCATGACATCATGACCTGGACTCTCTTGCTCCAGTATAGACTTTTTATTTTCCTCATTAAAGTTCTTTCCAAGAACTGCCAAATCTTATTTGTATCCCATCTCAGTTGCAGTTCTTGCCACAAAATCAGGCAGAAAGCCCTCCTTACATCTGATGCTCCAGACTCAAGAGTACATCTTAGGGCAAGGACACACAGGGTGGATTGCCAGCCTGCAAATTAGCACAGGCTGACAAACCACTGCTATGCTTAAAGTTGTGCCTGCACCCAGAAGGACCCAGAATGTGCCCAAAAAACACCAAGGGGCAGATTTATCAAAATGTGAGTTTAGAACTTAATATATCAAATCTCACCCCCAGTCTATTCATCTTTTTAGATTTTTTTTTTAGATTTTTAGAAGCGTATTTATCAATGAGTGAAAATTAGAACTCACCATCTGATAAATACACTGCTTAGAGCAAACTGTTGGAAGGTATGTGAGTATCATGGGACCAATTCTGAGGAAGTGGTGTTACCACGAAACGCGTTAAGCTAAAGAGGTGAATATGCTCTGACCTATTTTTAAATGATGAAATAAATTTATGTTTTTATTCTCAAGTTTTTTCTGTGCTCCGCTTCTCTATCAATTTTTGCCAAAACATGAACCTTTCCTGACATAACTAAGCAGAATATTCAGTCATCCAAGAGACACAATTACCTAATGTGCCTAGAGATAACTGCACAGCACAGTCCTGCAGTCCTGCCTCACCCACATATTGCCCACAATGTCATCTGCTCATTCAGCAACAGCAACAAAACTAAAACTAATCTGGCCAACATTAGCCAGTCATACAAATCTCAGAAAAATCTCAAAAGATAAAACTACTTAGAAAGTACAAAAACATCCTTTAAAGGACAATCAATACCTAAATAATTTTTTTGCAGTACATTGTGAAGACCTGTTATCCAAAGACCAAAAGTAATGTGTTTTAAAATAAATATTTTATTTATTTAGTATATTTGCTCTATGCTCAACTCCATGGACTTCCATATTTTTGCAATATGCCCCTTTCATCTGCCCAATTAGAGTTGTATTCAGTGGTATCAAAACCTGTATTCTTGTGCAGACATAGCTACATACAAGCATTGCTAGGGCCACACTGACCGGGCCCAAGCAACCCAGCACCAGGGGGGTTGGAGTGTGGGCAGTCATTGCCCCCACCACACCACGTAATGGTCGGGGCAATGATAAGCGAGCGTGGACTAGGGGTAGGCAAGAGAGGCTCCTGCCAGAGGCCCACTAAACGTTGAGCTCTAGGCAGGTGCCACTTCTGCCTACCAATAGTTCCGGCTAGGGCCACCCTAGTTCGGTTTAGTTGTGTTGCCAGTGTCCCCTTTCAAATCTGATGATGTGATCAGTTGCTGGGGGTGGGGTGGGGGGTGCTGCTGGTGCAATTGCCCCCACTATAGTCTATCTATATAGTCTCAAATTCCACCTTAATTTATCTGTATAAAATAAATACAGATAGCCCTCCCTATTAACATTTATTAACATTTGTATATAAAGTGCCAATATATTCCGCTGTACAATAAGTGGGTTTCATACATTGGACATACAGAGTAGCATATAAAGCAACCAATAACCGATACAAGAGGTGAAGAGGGCCTTTCCCAAAAGAGCTTACTATCTACAAGGACCCTATAACAGTCAACTCAGTGTCAGGGCTGCTTTAAAGGAGAATGCAAGTCAAAATTTAAAAAGCATACTGCCCAATAGTCCTCCTATTGTTTAGTAAAAATGCCACACTTTTGGCTCACCTAATCAAATATTTACTCAGTCACACTTACTTCACATTTTCTAGAACAGGCAGCCATCTCTAAAAAAGTATTCTCCCTTCCTTTCCCTCCTTGCTTCATACTGCACATGTGTTTCATTCCCTCCCCCCATCCCCTCTGCCAGATCGGCTTCTGATTGGCTGGTGGGCATGTGTAGCTCAGAACAGGAGACAGGATCAAGTTACACACATGCTCAGAGAATAGGAAGGCTGCCACTGGCAGCCTACAGGAAGGACAGAGAGATTTTAGTGATGTCACTGTAGTCTGCTGTAGGCTGCCAGCACCATATCTCAGAGAAGCAAGCAGGGATCTGGGAATTTAGATATGCAGTAAGTACTTAAAAAGAATGCCTTTAGACTTACTTTTAAGTTATATTAACCTTTCATTGTCCTTTAAGGTACCAATGGGTCCAAAACAAAGAGCTCACTGGTGGGCCCCTGCAACTAATCTAATACATTGCTGTTAGGCCTGCCTTCAGGCCTAAGTATTTGAATATTCAGTATTTGAATACATTAAGGCAGGAAATACAGAAAAAATCTGTGCTTACTTAAACAGACATGACGTCGAGGCTTGGTAGCCAATACCACAGTGTTGGGAAAAGATAAACTGTGATCACGAATGACAGCTTCTATTAAAAATAATATACAGGAATATGTTTACCTCTTCCAGCTGATTAAAATGAGAGGCCTGACAATACTGGGGGGTGCATCAGATGAAAAGTCTGATTGTAGGCCCCCAGTCCTGGTAGGCCCTGCGCAATTGCCCCTTTTGCCCATTTATTAAAACTTCCCTGCACAGTGCTAATTTTTAGCATGAGCACAATGTATAACAAAACATACAAATCTGTCCCAAGAAGCCCAACTAATCAATGCTGAAATGTATGCTTTCTCTTTAAATGCAGAATGACTTGTTCGCTGCTTATAGTAACTGCATTAAGTGGCTGGAAAAGCTGCCTGCATTATTTTGTTAGCGGGTGTGTCTCACAGGTTGCTCAATGAATCCGGATGCTTTTAGCCTGCAGTCAGTTTCAGCTGTTCACTGAACACCACCACCTCCTCAAGGCTCTAGAAACAGAATCTTACGACACGGCATTGTCACGCACAGGTAACATGGGAGAGTTATGTCTGTGATTCTGTGCTGCATTGCAGGGTACCAGGAAGCTTGTATTGAGGGGGTTGTTCTCTGTACTATGGCAATGTGACAGGAGTATTTGTGCTTGTAAGAAAGAAAGGGTGCTGCTTTTGATATGTTTCTGTAACTGTCCTCATCTCAAAGTATGTATATATGTGTCTACGTGCAGTACATGGCTGTCTGTAATTACTATTACTGTACTGAGTCATTTGAAAACACTCAAGGAGAGTTAATAAATTCAAATTGTTGGGTTGCAAACTGATTGAATTTCAATGAAATGCATTCAGTGCAACCCTTCTTATCTAGAAGCAGCCCCAATTTTCCGCATGGTCTGCTAACATTATTGAACTGCAAACGTAAATAAGTGAGGCAAGCGTGTGTGGTTTTCCATTTTTCAAAAATAGATGTTTAATTTGTCACGTGGTTGGGAATCAAAACAGACTTGTAGGACTGTGCAGTACAGACCAAGGACTATATTTACATGTATTGCCTCACAACTGCGTAGGCAGATACCTTGCCTAGTATCTCTAGGCATCTGAGGACTTCTGATCCATTAATAAATCTAACTGAGTGGATAATGTTATAGTGGACTATACTTGTTACTATACTACTTGTGACTATTTATTAGTTTTGCTGTTGCTGCTTGTAGCTACAACAGAACTTCATTGGGTCTCTGTCACCACTCTGGAAAAAAATGTGTGTTATAGTCATGTGTCTATGCTTCCCCTCCTCCTAACTGTTAGTTGCACATTTAGTTGCATTAAACTCCCACAAGATAAATACATGCTAATCCCTATATTACTGGAAAAGAAGCAGCAAACGGCACAGTGGTTTTTAGTGTAGGTTTGAAAAATGTCAGCATAGCAGAATCTTTAATAAGTGGATATGGGAAGAGGTGACGTGCCCTTTGTGATGGTGATCCCTTGCATCTGGCTAATGAATATATATATACAATATATTGTATTGGGTGAGGGAATGATTTGTGACCCACATTATACTTTTACCTTTATACGAGTAAAATAAAGAAATCTGTACATCACATAATACTGTATCTATATTTATGCACTTCTATTAATTTTAGGCTTGTGATATGTCACTATGCCTACAAAGGGTAGAGGAGACTCATCATTGAAAAACTTCTAATTAAAACATCTAAGTAGTAACTTTTTAGAAGCCAGACATAGGAGTAAACAACTGAAACAATCAAAAACCTCTGAAATGGCATATAAATACACATACAAACTCAAGGTGATTAGTACCTAAAGTCTCCTTAAAGACTAGAATTGGAAAATTGGGCTTTTGGAAAGGGTGCAGTGCCATTAGTAAACTTTTCCAGGGTATTCAAAATTTACATTTTTAGACTATTTAAAAAATGTTTTGGTGAAATGCAGTACTATGCTACTGTGAAAACTTTGTGCTAAGATGAGAGTTTTGTCTATAGAAAAATCCTAGCTAAAGGCGCACACACTTGTGTGAGAAGCAGCTATTTTTGATTAGGGATGCCACCTCACCCCTTAAATACAGGCCACATATTTAATACTCATCCAGCATGGCTAGTTAGCAATTAATTTAGTTCATAGTACACAGCAGCACATAAATCAGTTTAGCCTGCAGCATGCATTTAAATTAATTGCTAATTAGCCATGCAGGATGTGAATTAAGGGTGAAGACACACAGAGCAACTAGTAACAGCTACTTTTTCATGGTTACTAAACGCCAGAAAATACCCTGCCATAGACAATACTGAAAATTGCCTCTGCTAAAACACAGGTAGAGACAATTATCAGTAAATAATCAGTGTTGTCTGTTTTAGTAGCCATGTCAATTAGCTGCTACTAGTAGCACTAACAGCGTGTCTTCACCTATGTTAATCTTTTCTTGTGAAGTTTTTTAATAAATAACATAAATACCCTAAATATGTGGTCGATATTAATGGGGTGAGGTGGCAACCCTATTTCTCATAGATGAAGAATGTTGTTGGTTCTGAGGTCACGAAGTAGGGTTGCCACCATTTGTGACCTGTTTTTACTGTCTAGGTGACAATCATATGGTGGAGAAAACTAAAAACACAGGTTTAAACTAACGTCAAAGTTTGCTTTGCCTTATATTAAAGGACAAGGAAAGGCTAAGTCACTTGGGGGTGCCAAAATGTTAGGCACCCCCAAGTGACTTTAATCACTTACCTTGTACCCCGGGCTGGTGCCCCTGTTAGGAAAAAACAGCACCAGCCCGGGGTACCTGTAGCGAGCGCTTCCTGCTTCGTTTTGCCGGGACCCCACGACCGGTGCATGCGCAGTAGAGTAAAAAGCCGACTTCTCTGTTAAAGTTCCACTATTCACTCTACTGCGCATGCGCGCGAAACAGGAAGGAGGAAGCGCTGCAGCTACCCCGGGCTGGTGCTGTTCCTAAAAGGTTTAATTCACTTGGGGGTGCCTAACATTTTGGCACCCCCAAGTGACTTTGCCTTTCCTTGTCCTTTAAGGTAGTGGTGCTTTTTGGTCCATTGTAATGTCACAATATTGCCATTATGGGCAAAGCATAGCTGATAGAGTTTAAATACAGGAAATATATCTGTGTATGATTAAATGAATAGAAGGGTAAGATTTATTTATGTTGGGTATGTTCAGGTTGTGGATTTCTCCTGTATTTCACCACAGGGATGCGCAGGACGCAGCTATCTTTATCAGACGTACAGACACAGGCATATCAAAGCACCAACGCTGGTGGAACACAACGTGATGTGTTCAACCTGCGTTTGAAGCTTGGATGCGCCTGTGTCTTTTCTTTCTTTTCTTTTTTTTCTGCTTTTCGTCTTGCACTCCACTGTGGAGGAGCGCAGGAGAAATCTACCACAGGAGAGTGCCAGATAAAATGCTAATGTGTAAGAGCCCTTAGAATGCACTAGAGTACACCACCAATGAATTTAGTGAAAACACTTCTTTTTTAACTGCTTAATACTGAGGGAAGAAATTAGAGAACTGCCATAGAATTAGTAATGTTACTGTACATAAGTCTTAACTTCTGTTGTAGGAAAACATCTCACTGGCTTAAAGGGGATCATGGAGCTCTACCCTAAACAGTGTGGGGATCTATTTTAGGGTCCCAACATATGGTTTAAGGATCCCTGATCTACACAGTGCTTATAATAATCTATCACAGGGGTGGGCAAACTTTTTAGCTCAGGGGCCACATTAATTAACATACGGGCCGGACCGGGCCGGGACAGCGTTACGCCCGGGGCTGCCATAAAAAATTATGGGGCCTCTCAGCTCCTCCCCAGCGACCCACTGCTTCCTCCATCCCGTCCTTCTGTTCCCCGGCTCCCCAGTGCATTCTTTTATATGGTTGCGCCCTGTGCGTGCTGACGCTGTGCGCACGCATGGGGCACAACCAATCAGAGCCCTTCATTCTTTTAAGGGGGGCGGAGACGGCGGGCCGGATTAAAAGGGCTGACGGGCCGGATGTGGCCCGCGGGCCGTAGTTTGCCCACCCCTGATCTATCAGAACAAAGTTAAAAACATTTTGATTTAATGTAATTGTAAAAACTAATGTTTTGGGTAGTTCTCCCAGCAAATGCAATATGATAGCATCTGTCTATTTCTAATGGATACTAATAACAAATAACATTAAAGGCTTCTGCTGGAGCAAACTGGACATACCCATAGACAGGGGATTAAGGTGCCGATACACTAATATTATCATACGAAACACGGTTTTGCAAATATTTGGTGCACGTATGGTGGGTTGATGAGGAGACCGATATCGGCAAAAGCCTTGGATATCTGTTATCTTGCCGATCAGACAGGTCTGAAAATTTTTATCAGGCGCCCGAACATTGGATGTAAGTTAATGCTGAATCGTCAATAGAGATTGAATTCTATTGTTTCTACCTGCATGTCTGACTAGTGGAGTGGACAAACAATCTTTCCTGTGACTAATTGTTGTGGACACCTTTTTTCTAAGTTTAATGGCCCAATGGGGAGATTAGTTGCCTGCAGTTAATCACTAGCAATAAAGTGAATCGCCAGTAGAAAGGCAAATGTATTGCTTTGTTTTCAGACGTCGCACAAAGTTTCCTGCAGGAGGAAACCCCATTCAATTGGAAAGCGACACGTATGCCTTCTCACCTGCGATTTACGATTAGTCACCCATGGTATTAGATACTAATAGCAAATAACTATAATATCTTTTGTTGGAGCAAACTGGACATGCCCATGCCCTTGCCATACACACGGGCAGCATAGGGCAGGCAGAGTATGACACACACAGGCAGGGTAGGGCAGGCAGAGTATGGCACACAGGCAGCATAGGGCAGGCAGATTATGGCACACAGGCAGCATAGGGCAGGTAGAGTATGGCACACACAGGCAGGGTAGGGCAGGTAGAGTATGGCACACAGGCAGCAAAGGGCAGGCAGAGTATGGCACACACAGGCAGGGTAGGGCAGGCAGAGTATGGCATACAGGCAGGGTAGGGAAGGCAGAGTTTGGCACACACAGGCAGCATAGGGCAGGCAGAGTATGTTATTGTAATGTGTATGGCCACCTTTACTTGTAAGTTTAAAGGCCAATGGGGAGATTAGTTGCCTGCAGTTAATCACTGGCAATAAAGTGAATCGCTAGTGAAAAGGCATACGTGTCGCTTCGTTTCCAGTACGGAAACCGTACTACTTTGGAAAGTGGTGTGTATGCCTTCCCACCGGCGATTAATTATATTTACTTTCCACTTTATTGCAGTGGAAAGGCATTTCGGGGAGATTAGTCACCCATGGAAGCCAAGATTTAACTGAGGGTGATTAATCTCCCTGTAGGCCATTACCCTAAAGGTGGCATAAGTGGTAGAAGTTACTGTGCCTCTCAGCAATATAAATCTAGGTTTCTAAGCTTTGGGAGTAAGACATAACTCATAAATACATTTTAACAAGTCAGTGCCCCATTCCACCACCTATACCTCTAGAGACCACAAGCAGATGATGGTTCTGCTTATAGTTACACCACAGCAAAATACACATTTTCATCAAATTATATTTTTCTGCTGCTCCCTGATGGATATTTTTCTCAAAATTCACTTTTTAAACTTTGCATACTAGGTAACTCTGGAAGTTGAAACCAAACAGTGGCATAACAAACGACTGATGAGTTAGAGTGGGATGTGTTTGTCCTGGCTTATGGAGTCATTGGAATGGCTTAAGAGCAACCTCATAACTTATTTTTGCACACACAGAAACCCATAAATAAAAGTTATGGGTTTGCACCTCTTAAGTTATTCTGAGTAGTGCTGCTGTTTTTGTGCTTGACTTTTACAGAAGATTTGTAGTTTGTATACATGCCTTATGGAGTCCCTTGCAGTTTAAAATGAAAGGTAATAATAGCATGTAAAGAATTAGGTCACACTTGGCAGATAAAGTAGTTGTTCTTATACCTCAAGGCACTTGTGTTCCTCAAAAAAAAAGGGTGCGCCAGGAATTGTTTCTTTAAAATTCTTAAAACAATATATTCTAATGTAAATGTATAGCTAATTTTCTAACTCCATTTAGAAACAAGATTATAATAAAGTTATAGCCAATCAGTGGAATGAAAATGTGAACGTGAACCCCTTTGCAGTTTCAGACTATGCTAACATGCTAGAGTTCTATTCTGGCCAGTCAACTTTGGTCAATCAAATAGTTCAAGATGGCTAGACATTGGCTGATCCTCCAAGTCAGTGCTGTCCAACTTCTGTGGTTCCGGCCAGTTTTGACCACTCCCCTTTTTAAACCACACCCACTTGAAACCACACCCATGTTATCACATGATCATACCTATATTAATGGTGGAAGTACAGCAAAAACCTGCCATACTCTGCCTTCCCTACCCTGCCTGTGTATTCCTTACTCTGCCTGCCCTATGTTGTCTGTGTGTTGCATTCTTTGTCTGCCCTATGCTGCCTGAGTGTGCCATACACACAGGCAGCATAGGGCGGGCAGAGTATGGCACACAGGCAGCATAGGGCAGGCAGAGTATGGCACACAGGCAGGGTAGGGCAGGCAGAGTATGGCACACACAGGCAGCATAGGGCAGGCAGAGTATGGCCCACACATGCAGCATACAATGACACAATGCTGGCACTGCTCCTGCAGTCTGCACAATAAGCATATATTAATAAACTTTTTAATTGCAGTACCACCTCAGTATATGTTCTTTTTGTACTGTGCAGGGTTTATTTGTGGGTTTCTACTGCTCCTATAGTCTGAGGTGTGCACAGGTGAACAATGTGGGTGCTTATAGCCTGAGCCTGAGGTGTGAACAATATGGGGATTAAAAGGTGTGCAGAACACAGGGGATTACATATTTAAACAATGCAGGGGGTTTACAGCCTGAATCTGAAGTGTGAACTATGCAAGGGGCCAGGTAATCACAGAACTAATACCATTTAAAGCTTACACAAGTTCCTAGTTCCAAGTTATCTGCTTGGTCACCATTCACTCTTCCATTGTTTGTTTAGGCTGACAACCTGAGTAATCAGAACCCACAGACAAGATGCATTGGCAACTTATATAAATGACAGATCATTTGCATTCCAAAAGGATTGCAGGATGGTCTATCAAGATTTTTATATTTCTTCTATTTTTAATGTGGGCTGTGCCCTGTACTTGTTCTGCTGATGTCCCACAGACAGCATTCAAATAGTTAAGTAGCTGTGTGAAACTAGTATAAATTTGCATGACAGACCCTGGCAGAACTAACTAGAACAGTAAAGCGCAACTAAGCATATAATATTTAATAAGCTCTTTGTTTGTGAGCTCCAGAACAACTGTTGCAAGTACAGTAGGTGGGGGAAAGATATATAGGAAGATAATACCACCTATATTTGGAGTGTTCTGTGGGTACTATTTTCCTAAGCAAATATGTCCACAAATGTAAAAAAGGAAGTTGTTTGTTATCAGGTGTAGGAGGGGGTTGATAAGGAAGGAAGGAATGTGTAGTACAAATAATGATAGATAATACTAACCAGATGCGATATGGGAAGAAGTATTTGGCCAAGAGCCAGTTAAACAACCTGTGAGAAACTGGATATCTCAGCAATTGCCTAATTGTGCTCTCTTTTCTTGGATGGCTAGCAATTTTATGACTAGCTTCTCCTTCTGCTATTGGGTACTGGAGAGCCTTTTATAAATACCAGGATGCACTCTAATATCCTGGTTTGTTGTTTGTACTGGGAAGTGGCCTTGAATATGCACTTATGAATTATCTAGCTTAAATGTGTGTTGCTTAGATTTTGTTGTGCCTGTTCATATGTAAACTGCCTTGACTTCTCAGTTTGGGCAATACAATTTTCTGTGCAAAACTGGCTGTACACTCTCATTCTGCGCTGCCCAAACCTATCTAACTCCTGGCACAAGTGGCATTTGTTACTTTGGCTGTGGAAGAAGTGTAAAATGGATCAAATTAGTATGGATCTCTGTTCTGCTTTTCCCATTCAGCTACTAGTTTGGTAAGCTACAGCCATTTCTCTGGGCAACACTATTCCAAACAGATATTTTTTTACATATTTATATGAAAGACATCACTTATAAGAACAAATGCTACCTCCTCATACTTAGGGGCTGATTTACTAATCCACGAACGGTCCGAAGGTGTCCGAATGCGTTTTTTTCGTAATGATCGGTATTTTGCGATTTTTTTTCGTAAATTGTCGTGACTTTTTTGTAGCCGTTACGACTGTTACGAAAGTTTCAGATTCATTCAAGTTTCAGTATCGTGACTTTTCTTGGGCCAGGTTGGAGCTGCAGAGTGCCATTGAGCCCTATGGGAGACTTTCCTTGGGCCAGGTTGGAGCTGCAGAGTGCCATTGAGCCCTATGGGAGACTTTCCTTGGGCCAGGTTGGAGCTGCAGAGTGCCATTGAGCCCTATGGGAGACTTTCCTTGGGCCGGGTTGGAGCTGCAGAGTGCCATTGAGCCCTATGGGAGACTTTCCTTGGGCCAGGTTGGAGCTGCAGAGTGCCATTGAGTCCTATGGGAGGCTTCCAAAATCATGCAAAGTCTGAAAGTTTTGCCCGCCGTTTACGAGCACTCAATACGAAAAAGTTGCGACAATATACAAGCAAATCGTAACGGTTACGAAAAAGTCGCAACGGCGACAAAAAAATCTCAAAAAATATGAAAAAGTCGCAAAATGTTCATTTCCAATCCGAATTTTTTTAATTCGGATTCGAATTCGTGAATTAGTAAATCAGCCCCTAAGTTTATTGCAATAACAGCAGTCAAATAAAAGGGAAATTGGGTAACTGTCTGACAGTGGGATCTTGCAACATATATTTATATCCTCATAATTCTGGGCAAACATAAAACATTAATTATCGTGTAAAAATGTTTACTGTTATTATAACTATTAGAATTAGTCACCTTTAGGTAGATTTTGGGGAGCCCCATTACTGGTGCAAAGTTGAACTGTAAAACTCAAGACACTCTCACCTTTTGTTTAACTTCAGCTCCCAGCACCTCCCAACAGTTAAAGGTTTTTCTTAAACATAAAGGACTCAATCACCTGCTTTCACCACACCCTACCTTTGTAAGAACATAATAAGCCTGCAAGCAGCAAAGAGATGGAAAAGATTTTACCTCTGTCCCACCTTCAATTTTCTGCTCTATTTTAATGCAAAGAGTAAAGACAGGTTTCAATACAGTGTAAGTATAATATCCCATGTGCCTAGTCCCAAAAGGAGCGGCTGGCCAGCATGCAACCCCTTAATTTTTGATATCCAAGGCTCGGGCCTTTGTAGCCTTGCCACAAATCCCTGTCTGGATTTAATTATATACATATATAATACACAAATTAAATTGATGTAAATTATATACTGTATATATAATTGGTGCTCAGTGTTTTAATTTTTATCCCAACTCACTGAAATGTATATTGTAATAAATAGTGGTTTCCTGTTGATCACAGTCTCTGTGACCAAGCCTTTGGCTTCGTAACTTTATGTGGTCATGAAACTTCTCAGTGGCTTATACTGTCCTTATATTTTACAATAGGGATAAATTATTCACTATATAAAGTTTTAGTGATGTAATTGCAATCAATGCTTAGTGGTGTAATGTCACATAACTCACTGAAACAAATGTATAATAAAAGTTCCATCTGAAAGATTTAAATATTCATACATAAGTGTCCCCTTGTCACTTGAAGTTACTATATACAGTATATTTTTAATAGGGATTTCCAAGCAAGCTTAGTATAATCAAGTGCCTTGTGCTTTTTCTGTAAATAAACATGGTGCAATTAATCCAAGGCCAATAGAAAACTCCCTAACATTTTGGCACCCCAAGTGCCTTTCCTTCTCCTTTAACTTTGTCTTTTTGTGCCAGACATAAAGCTATCTATACTAGCTAGTAGCACTGCTGCCTTTTTTTTTTTACTCACAATTTAAAGGTTGAAATCCAAAAAAAAAAGCTTTAGCAGGTTTGCTGCAAAACATTTATTATGGGTAGTGGTAACACAACATGTTTCGGGTCAATACCCTTTATCAAGTACACTTGATATATATACCTGCTGAAGCTATTTTTCCTATTTTTTATTATTAAAAATAATAATAAAAAAATGTGTGTATGTATATGTGTAATATATACAGTGTATATGTGTATATATATAACAAGAACAATATATACAATTTTTTTGATAACCATAGGGAATGTTTTCCCTATTTATAGTGAAGTAGAATTAACATTCTAGTTATTTCCTATATGTTTTTCATATTAGTGGTAGCAGTTAAAATCTCTCACATAAGCAACCACACTCACAAATCCTAATTAACAGTGCCCTCCAGTGGGCAGACGATAATGAAACAAGAAACGACTAACTTCCTTACAAAATATCTTAGCTGAGAAAATAATCCATACAAAGAATATATCCTTTTCCTAATCCATATGGCCCTTTAACATTTTCAGTGCTGGATGACTATGCAGATGCAATAGAATAAGCACACTTTTTATTCATATTTTAATGGAGATTTACATCCTGTCCCTAAAATCTTTTATTGGAAGCTATACACTACACTGTACATAGTGTGAGCCATGAAAAACATTCTCACTGAGTAGGGAAACTCAGGGCCAGCCCTGGGCAGCACGCCACCCAGCCGCACCTAAAGTTTGCTTACACATAGAGCACTGTGGTCTAGGCGCACACCCCCTGTGCTCGGGGTGTACAGTTAGGGGCATATTTATTATGCTGTGTAAAAAAACGGCAAGAAAATTCGCCACACATTGCCAGGCTTCGCAGTGTAAAAATGGCGTAAAATCAGCGTAATTGTTTTACACGTTTTTTCTTCCACCGGAACTTATGAAAAAAACGGCGTAATATCCGGCGTTCAGATGGCGATCTTTTCCATTTATGTTACACAGCTTTTTACTCCGTTTTTTCGGCGAATTAGTTTTACACAGCATAATAAATACGGCCCTAAGTCAAATGATGCGCATGCGCGTGATCCTGCACTGCACAGAAATCTGGCCTTGAGGGAACTCTCAGAGTGCATTCATAAACCCCAGGCTCATATGCTGAACAGTTTAAACATAAATCCATCTCCTTTAATTAAATCCAATAAATTCACGATACTTGAACTAGACCAAAGTTGTGAATCCATTAAGGGAGAAAAAATGTGAAACTGTTTAAACATATGGTATTTTTATTTGGACTTTCTAGAGTCTACATGGCATTCACATATATTCAAAACAGATAGAAATGTTGAATATGAATCTTTTTGTGGTTGCAAAAGGACTGACCAAAGGCTATACTTATGCCCACTGCAAAGAGTTCCCCTTCAGTAAACCTTGCAAATAAGGAAGTCTACTAAATTGGAAGTTGTATGAGAAACTATATGGGGTTGCATAGGTTTCTAAATAATCTGTTCAGGGCCGGAACTAGGGGTAGGCAGAAGAGGCACCAGCCTAGAGCGCTACGGTGGGGGGGCGCCAGGCAGGTATTCTTTTACCTACCTCTAGTTCTGGACCCGTTCCCCTCACTGCAGCGGCCCTGACAACCCTGCCACCATGTGTGCACGCATTGTGCGCTCATTTGCGCATGCAGACACACATGGGGGCGGGGTTGGATGGGGCGGGCCAAGCAGACCAGGTTGCCTTGGCCCAACATGGAGTCTGTTCAATGACAAACCTTGGGATTTGGCAGTCCTCTGTGCTGCACAGATATCAACCTAGCCTTACATTGTATACCTCATCTGAACTGCAAGAAATAAATGTATGTTTTTACACAGACATACCTGATTTCACTGATTGAAGGATAACCACGATAGGCTAAATCTGTTCACTGGGACCACCCTCCCCCCTTCCATAAGCTCACAGTGTAACAGTATAATCCTCTCTAACCTTGTTCCATTGTGAAACTATGGATTCCCTCTGCTTTTCAGAGAACATGTGCAGATCCCACTATTGAAAGTAGAAAGATGTCAAGTCCCAGAGTCCGTAAGTGGATCAGTGGATCAAAGTGAGGGAGGGGTTGCATTACACTGTAAAATGAAGGGGGTGGATGCAACCGGTGAATGCATACAGGTTAGGATGGTTTCCGTTCAATCAGTGGAATCGAAGATGTCTATTGATGAGCGAATCTGTCCCATTTTTCTTTGTCAAAAAGTTTGCAAAACGGCTAAAAATTCTCAAAATGCGCATGCAACAATTTTTCTCACATGTGCAACAATTTTTACACGCAACTTTTTTTCTCACTCCAAAGACATTGGAGTCAATGGGCATTTTTTTTTCTCACTGTTGTCATGCACCTTTTTTTTTACGCACACAATTTTTTTATGCTTGCAATTCACTAATGTCTGTGTAAAGAAAAAAGTTGGAATTTATATAGTGGTAATGTAATTCTACATAAGCTCAAATGAATACGCTCAAGTCAAAAAGGGAGGTATTTTTCTCTTTGAGGGTGAACTACCCCTATAAGTTTGACTGCATTCTTCCATTTTTACAGTTATTCTTCATTGACAGAAAGTATGCAAGATGAATGTGTAAGAATATCAGAGAACCACGTGCTTTAACACTACCAGCTGTTTACATCATTTATGAAGGTTTCTATTTATTATGGTTTTCCATTAATAAAAAGAAACTGCTGCATTTGTTCTGTTATCTCTTCTCAAAACCAACATTGTTCTGTATCTCTCATTCTATGGGGAGCCATATTTTTACCACTAGATTTTACAAGATTTGGATATAAAGAGTTGGTTTCTTTCAGCACAAAAGGAGTAAAAACAACAGCTAATACTGTCTTTGTTTCAGTGTAAGGGGAGGCACACTACAAATATGTTACAGTGCATAGTATATACATAGTCACAAAAGCCTGACAGCTTGTAATTGTTACGGGTGTGAGGGAAGTGTGCTGCAGGAGAGGTGGTATGTTGGACAAGCAAGCATTCTGAGAGCCAAGGAGGAAATGTTTAACAGGGCAGTAGTCTGAAACATGCAGCTCCAGGTACAGTATGATAGAGGTCACTATCAGAATCACTGGCAAATTGCTAAGAGAAAGAAGTGTTGTTTATGTATGGGTACAGTGAGAAACGGCATGTGGCTAATGTAAGACTAATGCTGAGGACCACCAGGCTGTCATTTTATAGCCTGACATGCCACCAAGTGCTAAAGGAAGCACATAATACCTGACACAGCAATTCATCTTTTGGGGATGTAATAAAATTGTCACACCCATAGGGGCACATTTACTAACCCACGAACGGGCCGAATGCGTCCGATTGCGTTTTTTTCGTAATGATCGGTAATTTTGCGATTTTTTTTCGTGTTTTTTTTCGGCGTCTTTACGATTTTTGTGTAAAAACGTGAGTTTTTCGTAGCCATTACGAAAGTTGCGCAAAGTCGCGATTTTTTCGTAGCGTTAAAACTTGCGTGAAACGTTGCGCGCAAGTGTTAACGCTACGAAAAAATTGCGACTTTGCGCAACTTTCGTAATGGCTACGAAAAACTCGCGTTTTTACGCAAAAATCGTAAAGACGCCGAAAAAATCGAAAAAAATACGAAAAAGTCGCAAAATGTTTGTTTCCAATCGGAATTTTTCCAATTCGGATTCGAAATCGTGTCTTAGTAAATCAGCCCCATAGTGTTGCCGCTTAAAGAATATTTTTTACCAGGTAACAACCCAACATACCCAGTGCCCCTATAGCATTTATGAAATGAGGAACCCACCTTTCAGTGAGTGATTCTCTGGAGCAGAGATAAGGGGGCCCCGGAATAGAGCGAGGAAGGAGTTGAGGGCACGGAGCCATGACAAGGATAGGAAAAGGCCCGGGAAGGTGTTTGGTGCTAGGGAGGATGGGTAATGTAGTCCAGGCAGGGATTGGCTAAGAGAGAACAGAGAAGGAGATAAGCGGGGAGGAGCATAAGGGGAGGTGGCCATTTTGGTTTAACAAGCTCCCTCCCTCCCGGATTTGAGGAAAAAATGGGTAGTAGTAAGGAAGAGGTGAAGTAGAGAACTGTAGTCGCAGCCGAGGATCCCAGAGGCAAGCGGAAGGTTAGGCCTGAGGCTAGGTATTACAGCCATAGGTCGGTGGTAAATGAGGCTGTGGGGGTTAGAGTAAGGGGGTTTTAACCTCAAGGAACTGATTGTGAGGGGCAGGTACAGCTTCCCCAAAGCAGCCTTCAGCGGCTTATTGTTATTTTGTTGTCAAGAGATTAAGATATGTTATTTAATTACATTAAGATGTTATTGTTAAATAGGGTTGTGTGGAATAAGGAAAATGTTATAATGTTGCAAATAAACGGCTGCGGCCTTTTCTATCCACAAAATGTTGCCGTGTGAGTGTGTTCGATAAGGGGAAAAGGAAAAGGGTAAGTGAAAAGGGGTGAAACAGAGGGCCACAAATTTGATGCTGCCCTTGTCATGGGAGAGCTGGTATTCAGCAGGTTAATCAGGTTGTTATGCTAGATGGTGATTGGTTGCTACGTGATATATTACCTCTTATTTGTGATACACCATGTCTTTACAAAACAGAAACCTTTGTAGAAAGATAGAGTAAAGCTAAGGGAACTGTGAACTGACTCAAGTGTTTCCACAAAACACTGTGAGGAAAAAGTTACCCAGTTATAAGAAGCAGGATTACTCCAAAAAGCCCAATAAAAGGAGGTGGTATAATTCTCAAATTAATACAATTTAGGGATAATAAATTGGTTGTGAGCTTTAACTTATTACATACAGTATATGCTCCAGACTGACTGACTGTAAATAAATACATGAATAATAAGTATGGTTTGTAAGTAAAAGGGCACTTCAGTTGTCCTGGAAAGCTGAAGAAATGCCTGTCTGCTTATGATCTTACAACAGAGACTGCATGAAGTTTTATCAGATGCAATAGCTGTTACATAAGTTCCAATTTGTTTTAATCCACCACACCACTCAGTCCATCTTCAATTAGCACTTAAGTAACACTAGTGTTCCTTTGCTTTTGAGTTGACAGCAGGAAGTGGAAGTTGCACCCACCAAGCCTTGCATAATAACACATTTTGCAGACATTTCACAGTAAATGAGAAGCTGCATATTTGACTCTTCGCTACTTTTCTTAGGCTTTATTTTAGTTACAACTGAAAACAACAGTGTACCTACATCCTTTCCAGTATGGCAGCACTGCAAATAGATATATCTATATTGCTAATTAAGACTGCAGATGCTCAGTTAAATTGTACGCTTGTTGGTGAAGGCATTCACTTGCTACTTTTAGAAAATCGATATTTTGCTGCCATACATATTTACTTTAAAATACATAGATACAAAATGTAAATAGGGGATAATGTACACCCTGTTGCAGTTTACAGGAATATAAAGTCAATACAGAGTTTTATGACCATAGACACAAGGCTACAGACTAAGGGCTTGTATAGTTGCCACTTGTCCAGTTTTTTTTTTTCTTCTCGGAGCTGTTCCATTTAAATCTGTCTGGGTTTCAGAAATGTGAAACTCAATTAAAAATCTGGCCAATTGCTGCCTCTGATGTCTAAGCCCCACCCATATTTGTCACATACATGCCCTCCTGTCACTGCTCCGGCTTTATGTCATAGGTCTGTGTTTTTTGTCAAGGGTAGAAGGTGGCAACCCTATCCTTCCCCCATGTAAAAAAGCTGTGGACTTGGCAGAATTCTGTATGGCTTCTATGGTCAGATTTTTTGGCATGTATTAGATGGCATGATTTTGTTGGTATACAAATCTGTATTACCAAAGTGTAGCTTTAAATGACAGGATAAGTTGTGTAAAAGTACATCTTCAAGGTCACTAAATTCATTTTGTTGTGGGACCCAGCAGTTGTTAGAATTCAGAAGTCACTGCTGTGGAATTCATGGGGTTTACAAACCCAAATCCTTTCCTTGTAACCCATGACTTTTAAGCTCTAGTCTAGAGGACTTAAGGCAGTGCTGATACTGGGGGTAGGCAAAAGAGGCACATGCCTAGAGAGCAATGGAGAGGGTGTGTAATTCCCACCCACCAAAAATGTAATTACATGAGTCCCTCTGCTCTGGTAAGGGGGTGTGTTGGCAAATGTAAGGCAGGTGCAAAAAGGTACTTGCCTTGGGTTTCAGCACTTTTTATCCCAGCTCTGAGTGATTCAATTCCACGCAGCTCTGAGTGTTGACTGAATGTATGAATGACTACACATTGACTTTGCCCACATATGGGATGCCAGTGCAACAGCCAGATGCTGCAACATTCCAAATGCTACAGTTACCACTTTTTTAGGTAACCTCTGCTCTAAGCTGTGTGAAAGTACACAAAGACACATTTAGGGGCTGATTTACTAAGACACATTTTGCGATTTTTTCGGCGCCTTTACGACTTTTCGGATTTTTTCGTAGTGTTAAAACTTGCGCGAAACGTTTTAATGCTACGAAAAAATCGCAACTTTCGGAATGGCTACGAAAAACTCGCGTTTTTTCGCAAAAATCGTATTGGTAACGAAAAAGTCGCGATAATTTTCAGAGAAAATGGCAAAATACCGATCATTACGAAAAAAACGCAATCGGATGCATTCGGACCGTTCGTGGGTTAGTAAATGTGCCCCTTAGACTTGATTGAATACAATAAGGATCATTTACTGTGTGAAAGACGGGGTAAAAAGTGTAAAAACAAGCGCAATTCACTTTTTAACATCAACTTAATAAATTCCCACTGACCACTTTGCTCCAAATTGGACATGGTTGCATTCAAAACTGTTGGAGCTGATATTTCTGCTGCTCAGTTTTAAAATGACACCGGTGTCTTTTTAGCAATGTATTGCTAGTTCCCTTGCTATGTGACCAATCTACCATGCACCATGGTGTGTACGTGTGTACTTTCACACAGCTTAGAGCAGAGGTTACCTAAAAAGTGGTAACTGTAGCATTTGGAATGTTGCAGCATCTGGCTGTTGCACTGGCATCCCATATGTGGGCAAAGTCAATGTGTAGTCATTCATACATTCAGTCAACACTGCGTGGAGCTGCGTGGAATTGAATCACTCAGAGCTGGGCTAAAAAGTGCTGAAACCCAAGGCAAGTACCTTTTTGCACCTGCCTTACATTTGCCAACACACCCCCTTACCAGAGCAGAGGGACTCATGTGATTACATTTTTGGTGGGTGGGAATTAGCAAGTGAGGGAATACACCCCCTTACCAGAGCAGAGGGACTCATGTGATTACATTTTTGGTGGGTGGGAATTAGCAAGTGAGGGAATACACGGTTATGGGTTAAGTTGATCCAGGGACTGGTCCGATTGCAATCTTGGAGTCAGGAAGGATTTTTTTCCCCTCTGCGGCAAATTAGAGAGGCTTCAGATGGGGTTTTTTGCCTTCCTCTGGATCAACTTGTAGTTAGGCAGGTTAGATATAGGTATTATGGTTGAACTTGATGGACGTATGTCTTTTTTCAACCCAACTTACTATGTTTAATATGTTACTATGTAATAAGTTATTTTCTGTCACAATATTGATAGTTTTGAATTGCATTGTTTATATATAAGCATTTACTTTTTTTTGCCTCAGTTAAATCATTTAACCCAACTCTGCTTGTAAAACATTTATTCTTATTACCATTTTATATTTAGCCAGACTAGATCGCTGTTTTTTTGTCATTAAGCAGGTAGAAACAATGTAACATGAGTACCAGGGATGACACTTTTCTATTTAAAGGAGTAGTTCAACTGATATAATGGCCTATTCTTTCCAACATTTCAGTTGGTATTCATTTTTATAGTATTTAATATAATTGCCTTCCTCTCTTGTGTTTTTCCAGCTTTCAAATGGGGGTCACTAACCAGGCAGCCAATAAATTATAGCTCTTTGAGGCTACTATTTGTCACCTTTATTGTTTTTGTTACTTCTTTCACTTACCTTCCTATTCAGACCTCTGCTATTCATCTTTCAGTCTCTCTCTCAAATTACTGCCTGGTTGCTATGGTAAATGGGACTCTTAGATGCTGAAATTCCAGACTGGACAAAAAACTAAATTAAGTCCGCCACAAAAAAAAAAATATAATTGCATATTGTCAAATATAACTGTCCGCATCCTACTATATGTTTAATTAAAGGTGAATTACCCCTTTAAGCACAAATAGTAACCATCATTTTTCAAAAAGTGGGTCAACAAGGATAGCTGAAATAGCACTTTTTAGATTTTTGCAGGGCAGAAAGGGGGCAATTTCCTTAAACACATACAGAAACAAGGCAAAGCACCAAATGTTCCAAGTTGGGTATGAAGGTTGAGAAGGAGAGGATTATTTGAATAAGAAAGGAGAAAGGGCAAAGAAAAAAATAGGCACTTAGGCATCCATGAGAAAGTTAAGCTATGCAAGTAGATCACGTTAAACAGAAGTTTCCTTATGAGGTGACTTCAGAAAGCCAAAGTGACACATATGTTTTGTTCTACAGGAGTTGGCCATCTTGAAGTATATTTCAATATATGGACAAACAATCCCTGTTTTGCTTAAAGGGAAGGGCATATATATGTAGCCCACTTATGATTATATGTGGCACTACCTGCTGATATATCACTATACTTGGCGCTTTCAGGAGTCCTGAGCCCCGCTTACTATGGGGGAACAGCTATTACTTTGTACTTTGGCGTGCCTCCACCCAGGATAGGGATAGAATGAACTATAACTCCCCTCCTGGGACATTGATACTGTACTGCAGTGTGGGGACTCCCAGCACTCCTGGCACCTTGCCCCCTCCCTGGGGTAGTTGCTTACCAGGCAGGTGGATCCTCCAGATATGCAGAGACAGGACACTGGATGAATGCTTAACCAGTGGAACTTATTTATTGTACAGATGTATTAGACAGGTAGGTTGCATACAGGAGCAATGAGGCAGTCAGGGTATACTCCCTCTTCCTTAAGAGACCCTCTCTCCACGAGATATTAGCAGTACTACACGCCAGATGATTCCCTTTAGAGGTTCCCTCCGGTACTTCTCGCCAGAAGCCCCTCTCTAGGGCACTTCCCGGTACTACACGCCAAGCGGACACCCCCTCAGCAGACCTCACCCCGGTACTTCCACTTAGATACCCCTGGATTAGGCAAATCTCCTACACTTAGCACTTTATACCCTGACTCCAGCTATGAGTGCTGGTGGATCTTAATCCATTAAACCTCCTGTCGGGGCCACGCTGCCCAACTAGATAACCTGTCTCCCACTCCTAGAGTGGTCTATAACAACTCTCTAACTGTCTAATGCTGACCTGTGGTGTACCTCTTATCCAAGAGGGGTCCCAGGCTGAAAGACCTGCAGGCACATGGCTGCACAGCCTTATATACTGTGTGCACCCAGTGGCCTAACTATAGAACTGCAGGGAAGCTAACTCCCTGTTAACCCTTATAGTGCCAAACCACCCAAGGTGTCCCACTACTAAAGTGTTACCCTCCCTTGGGGTATATCCTGGGGGTAACCAACCTAGGGGACCCAGATTTTGGGGATCCCTACATATAGAATATTATATAAATATTGAATATTATATATAATAAAATGGGTGAGTGCAGAGGATCCCTTGTTATTGTCTATATGAATTCTGTGATTCTGTGGTCACAGCCTCATTGCACCCCCACTGAATGGTTTAAAACGTAATGGTGAGCACAACTTTATCTTTTATTTTGTGTGAGCTACTCTCCCATTAGCTGTTGCTAGGTGGCAATCTCCCATAGAACAAAGAAGAGTTTACAGGGATCTATGACCTACAAACAGCATTTGTTCTAGGGATAGGATTGCCACCTAGCAACAGCACCCACCCATGTCCCACCCTTAAATTACATCATGCAGTTCTTTCCAGAATTTCTACCAAAAGTACTGAATTTCTCAGTGATCCCCAACCAGTGGCTTGTGAGCAACATGTTGCTCACCAACCCCTTGGATGTTGCTACACACTGTGAAAGAAAAATTGATGTATATAAGGAACTTGTTGGTGAATAAGCCATAGAGTTTAAACTGGATGCTGGGATGTAAAACAGGTGTCTGTTTGTGATGGACTGTATATTAACTAGTTTCCTCATCTAGGAAGAGCACTTGTTGTGTAATATATTCCTTGGCAGGGAAAGGAAACACCTGGCTGGGTTAGCTCTGACTAATAAGAAGCTGGTTCTGTTCCAGCCAGGGCACTACTACAAGTAGTTTTTATATATGTATAATTTTTTTTTTTTTTACAGTAAGGGTTTCCTCTGGAATTTCCAGACCATAGTGGGTCTGAATGTCACTGGGACAGAGATTGGTGACATATAGAATCAATGTAATATTCTGTTGAATATGTCACCTCTGTATAAGTGAAAAAGGTTCAACACTCAAGAGTTGAGGGACAAAACTACAGTATATATGTGGACAAAGTATACAAAAATATTTGCCCCTCTGTACACATCCAAATTGGCACATGTAAGGATTTGAAAGTATTAACCAGCGCTTTGTCACCCACAGGAAAGGTAATGCAATGTCGTTGCATTTAAAAATGAAATGTCCCCTAAAGCACTGGCCCAAAGTGGTTAGTACCAGAAGCAAATTGAAACAATTTACATATTTGATCCCTTAGGCTATTGGCATACACCAAATAGTTTTAGTGCCACTGACCTCTAGTAGCAAACAGCTTCAGTCACAATGCCCTTGTCCTCCTGTCACCATCTCTGACATTAGTACATGAAAAGCACCATATTGGATATGAGGAGCAGTGACAGTCAGACCTTGGTGCCAGAATGCTCAGTTGAGATAAAATAAACTCACATAAAGTGGACAGCATTTCTTTATTACTTCCAAGTTTTAAACATCTTTATGTAAGCCACCAACACAGACAAAAAACAAGTTCTGTCAAGTGTCTTAAGGATTATTTTGTTGTCTAGCAGTGAGTTGCTGCTGAGGAACTTGTAATTTGGAAACTGTACTTTAGCTTTTTGGGTGCTGATTGCTGTACATTCTATAAACAAAAATATTATTTCCTGTCAGATAATTAACATGTTTGGCTTAACTGGTCCTTTAATATATCCTAGTTGTCTCCTCTTATATAATACATGAGATTTTTTCTTCATGTACCAGTGGTGTTGGATTACTCATAAAATAAATTAGCAGCTTCAGATATCTACCCTGCTAATGTTTTAATGGAGTGTTATTTTTTTTTTCTTTTTGTACAAAACATTTTGAGCTAATATAGAATTTTAGTTACTTCATGCAAAATTTGTTCTTATCTAAAAAGTGCTATTGATCTTAGAGCTTAGGAACGTTGTATGAGTTGGGTTGGGGCCAGGCAAGAAACTTTGTGTTACTGATGTTTTTGTCTATAAATCAGATTCAGATTGATGGAAGAAACTGACAGGGAGTCTCCAGCAAGCATGGAATTATCTGACGTAGCCTGCTTTGTTGAAGAGCAGGCTATACAGGCAGAGTGAGTACAGTGTTCAGGTGGCTGGGGCTGTCATAATGGGAGGAGGGCCACTGGGATTTCACAATCGACATCTCTACAGACGCTAATGGATATGCTAAAGCATACTCTCATAGCACAGCTTAACTAGTTTGTCCTGCCAATGCTGCCCTATGGCCAGAAATTAATAATGTTGCAGCATCTAGTGTGTAAATAAATGCTGAGATGCTGAATCACAGATTACCTATAAACCATATGTGTTTTGGGTCATATACAATCTGCATTAAATTTAGTGAATACTAATGCATGGAAGGATGCAATGATCACCGGTTTCGTGTTCCCTTCCAGCAGGGATGCTGGGGTGATTTATTTTTTTAAAAGACCTTCATTGTTTATACCAAATAATGACTTGCTACATGCTATACAGAGCTACAACTGCAGTCCTATGGTTTAAATGATTGTAAAGAAAGGTCACCCATAGATTAAAATATTACTGTCCAGAACTCTCTCCACCAGCAGCAGTGGAACAGGGTAGCTGGGATGTCATAGCAGGACCTATTGCATTTAGGCATCTTAGAAAAGGCTATGCAGGGCCACCAAAATAAATGGGTAAAAAATTGCATTTGCAATGTGGGACATTAGCCTTTACATCAGAAATAATTTTGGAATTAATGAAGCAGGCACCTTATTTTGATTTGCTAAAAGAGCTCAGAGAGTTAGCAATTGGTCTTAATTAATAATTAATAATTTTGCTTTTTATTCAGCAGCTCTCCAGTTTGGAATTTAAGGAGCTTGTTGCTAGGATCCAATTAACCTAGTAACCAGGCAGTGGTTTGATGAGAGACTGGAATTTGAATCGGAGAGGTATAAATTGAAAAAAAAATATGTTACAATAACAATAAAATTGTAGCCTCCACAGAGCAACCGTTTTTTGGCTCCTGGCGTCAGTTGACCACCATTTTAAAAGTAGAAAGAGTCAGAAAAATGCATTAAATAATTCAAAAACTATAACAAATAAAAAGACAAATTAAAAAGTTGCTTAGAATTGCCCATTGTACAGCATACTAAAAGTTAACCTAAGTAGGGTAAGGAAAGTACTTCTAATAATTTGGTGTGTGGGGGGGAGGGTGGCTGTAGGGGTCACAATAGAATGTTTGCCCTGGGCCCAAAAGTGACTTAAAGCAGCCCTGAGGTTATACATTGCATCAAGCTAGAATCCTTTTTCTCGTATTAAAAGGCAATTTTTAATGTTCTGACAATTTTTTTATATTGCGTAGGATTGCTGTGTTTGTACATTTCTGGAGCAGTCTTCCTTTTCTCTGTATTTCTTGTTTGTTTTGGCCTGAATCTCAGGAATGATACAGTGTCTCAGAACTGACTTTTCCATGAATAGCACACAGAGCATCTGCTATATCGTCAGTTCAGCTGCTTTATACGAAAATAGACATGCAATTGCTGTAAAAACATTCAAACCAAAACAAATGCACCTCTATTTCAATATTAAAAATGAAATCTTAAAAAAGAAAGAAATACTTGAGATACACTAGCCTCATTACATTTATTCAAAGAAGACCAGGGCAGACACTCATAAAAATGTTCAGTCCATGTTAGCTTTTGTATAAGAAACAAAGTTCACCATGTAAACCACTATTGGAGGAGGTTAGGAGTTGGCTCAACAGCAAGGGACACTAGATCAATATATCCAAGATCTGCTGGCTTAAAAGTATATGATACCGTCCTCAATTAAAAAAAGTGTATACTTGTAAATGAAAACAAGTGGAGGATGTACAAGATTAAACACAGTTACAAAAACACATAGCCCCTTGGTGCCTGTATAACAGCTTGGTGATTGCAATGTACAACACATCTTTAGTTATACTGTTCAATTCCCCATTATGCAAGGACATATTTGAAGTGGTGTAGGTTTCACATAAGATTTTCTTCTACATATTGTAAGTATGTACTAGTACCCCACAGGTGCAAAAAAAGTAAGCTTTAGCCTTATCATTGGCTGTCATTGCCTTATTATTGGCCTTGAATGTTGCTCCAATTGGCCTCAAAGTAGGTGCTCATTTTTGAATTTCTGGTAAGGAGGCAAGTTTTGGTTGCATAAAAACCAAATATAATGCCAAATAGAACCTTCTGTAGGCTGCCATTCCACATTGGGGCTATTAAGTAGCCAATTTTTATTTCTTTTTTGTTTCTACTCCCAGGAACCTTATTCATGCTTGTGTTGCTCCCCAATACTTTTTCCATTTAAATGTGGCTCACAGGTATAAAGGTTGTGGATCCCTGCTCTAGAGTGTAATAATAGTTAAAGCTACAGAGTTTGGGGGGGTGATTGATTTTGTGGTTCTAATGAGCATTGTATTTTCTGGTACCCATGTGACTGTTAAGCAAAACTAAAATAGAAAGGTTGATGGCATGCACTTAGGATGAGAGCACTTGACGAACAATACAAAAGCACAATCAGCTATGTTTATCCAAAGATACATTTCTATTTACTTCACTGCTATAAAGAAAGGCTTTGATTTTATTTTGCTATGAGTGTGGCAGCAATAAGAACTCTGGCTGAGGGAGTAGAAACACAACATCCCAAAATTTAAAGGAGAAGGAAAGGCTAAGTCACTGGGGAGTGCCAAAATGTTAGGCTCCCCTGGCTGGTGCTCCTGTTAGAAGAAAACAGCACCAGCCTGGGATACCTGTAAACTAGCGTCTCCTCTTCCTTCTGCTGTCTTCGCACACTTGCGCATGCACAGTAGAGTGAAAAGCCAAACTTCAACAAAAAAGTCAGCTTTTTCACTATACTGTGCATGGGCTGGCCCCCTGGATTTAGGAGACAGAAGACAGAAAGAAGAGGAAACAATTGCTGCAGGTACCCCCAGCTGATGCGGTTTTCTCCTAACAGCAGCACCAGCCTGAGGTAAAGGGTAAGCGATTAAAGTCACAGGGGGTGCCTAACATTTTGGCACTCCCCAGTGACTTAGCATTTCCTCCTCCTTTAAATGTTGGGAAGTTGTGTTTCTAGTCCCTCAGCCACAGTTCTTATTGCTTCCACTCTCAAAGTCACTGGGGGGGGGGGGGGTTGCCTAACACTTGGCATCCCCAAGTGATTTTTACCTTTCCTTCTCCTTTAAAAATTTAAATACAAATAGAATGTGTATATGTCTAATGGGATAGAAATAAATGGACTCATAGGGAACTAAAAAGAGAAGGTCACATAAAGCTAGTTTTGGTCTCATAGTGGCTATAGGAAACCACAAGCTATAACAGAGTATAATAGTGTATACATTTAGCAAAGAAAGCAGTGATGATTTATTAAACATTATATTTTGTGCACATTCAATACATAGTAGGTACATGCCACTGCTGTAGCTTTTACCAATGTTTTCTTTGGAAAAGTAAAAAACCTTTCTAGCTCATGTTACTCCAGTTGTAATTTTGCATAGATCAGTGCTTTTAATATCGATGCTTAAATTAAGTCTTTTGGGTATATTACTTTTTCCAAAAAAGCTATGTAATGATATTTCATGTATTTAGCTAGACAGACTGTAGTATAAAGAATTTTATAATAACCATACCTTCAGTATTAGAGTAACACAAAAAAATAAGTGCCTAAAAGTAATTACAATATAATGCACTGTTACTCTGCACTGGTACAACTGGCGCCTCAGAAACACTACTAAAGTTTATCTGCTGTTTAGCTGCAGGGGCAGCCATTCAAAGGAGAAAAGGCACTGGTTACTTATCAGATAACAGATAAACCACCATTGTACTCTACAGAACATATCTGTTATCTTCTGTGTAACCTGTGCCTTTTCTCCTTTTTTCCCAGCTTGAATGGCTGCCTCCATGGCCACACAGCAGCTTATTTATATAAACTATAGTAGTATTTCAGAAGCAAACACATATTTTAACACAGCATAAAGCAAAGTATGAGCAATCCAGCCACCTCATTGGCCACAGATTAGCGCAACTTTCCCTTTTGAATGCATGAATCCTCAAATCAGATAAAACAATGGAACATTATCTGATATATATCTAAAAATATCTAAAGATCCAATGGCTTATCTATAGATGAACCAGCCTGTTACATCGGCAAATACCTAAGGTTGCTATTTAACCCAAATTTGACTGGCCATTTTGTTTCATTTGCACCATATTGCCCAATCACCTGGGCACGTATGGATTGTCACATCAAATAGTAGAGGTTGTAAACAAATGCAGACAGTTTTAGGAATTCGGAAGTCTGACATTATACTTGAAAGCATTATGCCACTCAAATCTTCTAATGAGACATTACACATACATACACTGAATTAGCGACATGTTTCTACCTGTTCCTTAGATTAAATCACTTGCTTTATCAGTGAAGAACATGCTTACTCATTTTATTTATATTGTAACCTATTCTGTTTCAACTTTCTTGATTTATAACATCCTTGTGCAACTTTCCGTTGCCACCATCCCACATAACTTATCTACAACCTTATGTGAATTGCCTAGAAACATATGTAACTTACATCTATGTATCATGCAATAAGCAGGAAGGTGTGTAGGTTTTAAAGTTAGGGCAAACTATACTGACACCAAATAACATAAAAAAAACTAAAAGGAAAATTATACCTCCAGAATGAATATTCCAACAGACAGTCTATATCAGGGGTGGGCAAAGTTTTTGGCTCGGGGGCCACATTGACTCACAGGCGGGCCAGGCCGGGCCAACGTCCTCCCACCAGCTCCCCCCCCCCAGCATCCTCCATCTCCCCGACCTGCGGCTCCCTCCATTGTTCGACTGCGTCTGTTTCCCGGCTCCCCGCTGCATCCTTTTTTATGGTTGCGCCCCCTGCGTATACAGCACGCACGAAGCGCAACCAATCAGGGCCCAGAAATTATTTAAAGGCACCCAGAGTCTGCGGGCCGGATTAAAAAGGCCAACGGGCCGGATGTGGCCCGCGGGCCGTAGTTTGCCCACCCCTGGTCTATATTATAAGTGACCTATTAAAGAATATATATATATAATCAGTAAATATTGCCCTTTTACATCCTTTCCCTTGACCCAACATTTAGTGATGAGCTGTGTGCTCCCTAAGAGATCACATGACCAGAAATAATGCAGGTTTACCTGTAAAAGGAAAAAGTGTGGAAGAAAAAGACAGAACTCTGTCCATTAATTGGCTGATGGGGCCAAACATGTATGTGTGCCTTGGCTTGTTTGCATGCACTCTGAATCCTATGATACCAAGAGGCAGCCCTTGATTCTTAAAATGGCAATTTTCTATTTAGTAGTGCCCAATAGAACATACTACTAAAAACTATATTGTTATGAAAATTGGTTTATTTAGCTGAAGCATGGTTTTACATATGAGCTTGTTTATGTAATATATTTTTATAGAGACCTACATTGTTTGGGGGTATAGTTTTCTTTTGAGGTAAAGTATACTGCCCAAAAATGAACTGACTTATTAGCACATAAATTAATAGTTTTTATTTATATGAGCTACTACTGACTTATCATTGGTCCTCACAGGAAGATCATTGGGCCCCTAAACTTGTGCAATTTACGTAACTTGCACAGACACATACTTTCTGTTACAAGTAATGACAATGCAGAGCAGTGTGACAGGAGCAGGGGGTTGTGTAGAGTTTAACTTTAGGGCAAATTCCACTGACCCCCAATGAACTGACTGACTTATTAGAGTATTCATAATATAATATTTATATGGACTACTTTATAGAGTAATATACTGTTTATATTGGGATCTATTTACTGAATTATATGAGCTATTTCCTACATAAACTTTTCAGCTGCGGATTAACTAGTTAGTGGGTACCACAGCAAAGTCATTGAGCCTCTAAATTTTGGGAACAAGGCATTTTTCCATATATTGCAGCTGCTTATCAGCCTCTTCCCACAGTGCTCCTATGGTTCTTGGGCCCCCAGCAGTTGCAGGATCTGTTACCTCTATAACAGGGACGCTGCTGCCATGAGGCAAGTTGAGATACTCTCTGCAGGCAGCAGTGCTATACAAGTTGCCAGAGGAGGCAAAAAGCTGCTCCAGGTAACTTAAAGAGCCAAAATGCAGATTTTTGAATTAGAATTTGGTCTCTTCTAGTGCAAAGAGCGCAATAGTGCTCTCTGTACTAGTGATAAGGCTCCCCTCTGATACAAAAAACTATGCACGGGGGAGCAAGGGGGGCAGCATCAACTTGGCTGCCATGGCAGCTAGGACCCCTGAGGCAGTGCTGCTCTATAAGGATTATGGGGTTTGTATCACATTGTGTAGTGCATACAAAAGGGTGTATAGTCAAAAATATTGGTACTACAGCACTTATGTTTATGGGAGCCCCAAATAAATTGTGATTAAAAACCCGAAACCATCAAACTTTTTTCTTGCAAACGCTACCAACAAAGTTGATGATTCCTGCACCACATGTAAGGGGCATGGCAAAAAATGATGGTACTTCATGCTTGTGTTCCTGAGGGTGGGGCAAATAAATTGCATGGGGGGGCCACAAAGTTTCCCATGGCGGCTGTGGAGATCTCAACTAACCCAATGCAGCCTCCTGCGTGTACACTCTAGCATTCCTCTCCTCCCCCACCGTATGAGATGCAGATGAAGTGGCTGCCTGCTGATTTGCAATCCGACTCCCGTCACCCATCTGTTGTCCCATCCTCTCCTTTCTCCATTGTCTCCAACTCTCCTCCTCCTCCCTATTCCTGAAAAAGAAACTTATACGACCAAAATTATGACTGTCCATGTTATATTGTTGGTCCATCAACCTAGGCCTCCTTTGCTAATGCCTATGTGACTTCCTCAGATCATAACTACAACCCTCACACTCTTCACAATAGTCCCCATCACAATAAGCATCCTCATAAAAATCATCATCATGGCCATAGTACTCCCAACCTTGCAGACCACCCCCATACCTGGGTCTCAAAGTGTCCTGCACGTATCTCGGTCGGCCATTACCTCTCAGATGTGTATTGCAACCCCCTCTTGCCCAGCCTCGCCCGCAACCCCCCCCCAGGGACAGGATCAGCCTCCATGCCCCACTCACCTTCGTCCGATGCCTCATCCAACTCCTCTCCCCTTTCTGTGCTGCGCTCTCTCCCACCTTCTGTCTTGGTGGCCGTGGACTTCTTTTCCCAGCGTTCACATCCCCCTAATGTCCCCCTTCCTGCCTCTCCCGATGTGGTCTGATCGCTACCCACATCCCTTACTCCCCCTCTTGGGACCCTTTCGTGGTTTGCGTTGGTGGCAGTGGCAGCCTTTTTCCGGCCTATTCCCCTCCCTTGCGGGCCTCCGAACCCCCTCCCTTGTTCCGCTGCACTTACCGCGCACTCCCCTCGTTCCTCGCCACCTTCCGTAACCCCTCTGCCATCATCTGGAAATCTTCCGCAATCCTGTGGCATCGCATCATTTCTCCTCACTACTTTGCCAACCCTTCCCAGCACCGGACGTTTGGAGTTCCTCTCCTCCTGCAAAAGATACCTCACCTTCCTCTTCCGCGTGGTTCCTAACAACAGCTTCCCCTGCTCCCCTCCATCCCGGAACCTTTTTGGCCGAAGAATCTTCCTCCTGGGCAATTCCACTCCTGCACCAAAGGCATCTATTATTCAAGCGAAAATCACTTTTGCTTCTGCTGAACGATGCCTGCTGCTGATGCCTGCTGCCTGCACGGGCACCGATCCTGAAACAAGAAACAAGTAAGAATGTATCCTTAACAAACATACATCCCATTACATACCTTGCTCTGCCTAAGTCCCCTCTCCTGCCCCCTCCCCTAGCCCGCCCCTCTTTTTCCCTCCGCTGCTCACCCTTCTATTGTTCTACCTGGAGCAGGCCGGGGGAGGGAGCAGGTCCTGCCCGAATGACCATATGGCTAAAGGGGGAAGGGGTCTCAGCCAAAATTCATTTCAGCCCTATTTGGGCTTCATTCCCACAAAGTTTCCCATGGTGGCTGTAGTAGCCAGTTTAAGAGTGAGTTATTTTTCTAATAATACATTCTGGCTTGCTTTGCATATAGGTACAAGTTCTATGTGCTGTAAGCTGCTGGTGCTGCGTATACACAAACACGTAGTTGCCTTAGTAATCCGATTCTTGGTCACCTTTGCTTAGGAAACTGACCCAATGCAGGTTGCCACAAGCTCAGATAAAGAGACTTGGGCACATCACGCCCCCGGTGACATCACTGGCAGTGCCTCAAACTTATTCACTTGCTCTAATAGGCTAATACTTTTAGAGGGTGTGGCTAAATTGCAGGGTGCCTGTGGGGAGTTGGCTAGAGTCTCTAGTCTGCCGTATGTGTCAGTCTGTAGGTGCGGGGCTGCTCGCTGTGGTAATCTGTAAAGCTGCTGAGGGTTGCGTGTGAAAAACTTTATCCAGGAAGAAGAAATCTCATCACTGGCACAATGTGCTTTCTCTCGGCACAGGGGCCAAAGGTTGGTACAAGCAGGAGCAAAGCTGCACGTATTATAAATGCGATGAGGGTCAGTCACAGTGCAGATTTCTGAATTGTAATGCTGAAATTTCCTTTTAGATCCAGCCTATAGCCCTCAGACTCCAAATAGAGGGATGCAGGTTGCATATCCCAAGAGGCAATGACACGTTCTGCTAATATTTTGTGCTGCAGGAAATCTTGTGACTGCAGTCTTTTTGTTAATAACTTTATTTTTAGGTTTTATTGGATTTATTGTTCCAATTAGCTATTGTTTAGTGTTGACTGATTCATTCAATTTTGTTATGGGTTTTCATTTTCATACATTTTAATTATCCGTTTATTTTAAGTTTTCCTATATTTCTTCTTTTAATTAGTATAGGAAAAATATATTGAAGAATAACAATAAGAAACATCCACTGCACACGATAAAGCATATAGGTTTTTTTTTTAAAGTTGTTTCATGCATTCTCCTGTTGCCATAATAGATTTATACATGTGGAACAGAGCATATGTGTGATTAGTTAATACTTGTAGGTCACACAGGAAGCATGTATTTGTCCAGTGTATATGAGGGTATGCAACTAATAGCCACTTTTTCCTCATCCTGCACAACATGCATATGCATATTAATATCTGCTTCATTTTAATCTTGTATTAAACTAAATGTAAATGCTTTGGGCAGTTTTAAGAAGTCTTTTTTTTCTCCTTTTTCCCCATGATCCGGGGATATTAAAATGTGAACCTAAGGCATCATCTTTCATATTCATGAACAAAATTAGGATGCACCTTCCTTTTATTATTATTATAAACAATAAAGGCTATTTTGTGCAGAACCATCCTTGTTTTCATATAGATGAGCTGTAGGTGCTCTACTAATTGACACGGGTTATACTGACACTGAAAGAACCCCTTCTGGGTCTATATTTATGGCATCTTTCAGGCATTTTGATAAATACAACCACAGTGCTATATACTTACCTTAAAGTCTTGAAATGCAATAGTGCAACATTTTATGGGATATTACAAAATCTCATCCTCCTTGTTGGAATGTAAAATCTGTTCGGATGAAATCTAAGTTTTCTTTTCTTGATTTTATGCAACAACATCATATGGTCTATGTATTTCTATTGAAAATACACTGTAGGAAACAAAAGTCATTCTGCTTTAAATGTGGCAGATGAAAAATGTAGTTGGCAGACCAGATTTTAATATTATTTACATTTTTTTGAGACTGCAGCTACATTCAACTTTTGAGGACTTCCGACAAATGATCCCATGTAGTTTGCTCCTTACGTTTATGTTCTATTTACATGTTTGCAGGGAATTTTCTAGTAAAACCATTCCCAATATGTGACAGCCCTGCTGAACAGTCTTGTAAAGCTGGCCACATTCGATTTTCGATCTTTCAGTCGCACAAAAGATCGTTCCAACCCTCCACTGACATTCAGGGCTGAATCGTCGGATATGGAGGTAGAAACAATAGGATTTCTACCTCCTTCTGTCGATTTAGCCCTGAAGGCAGATTTTGCTCTGACGCCTTCAATGGTGAGTTGTCATACACGCACCGAATATCATGCGAAACAAGGTTTCGGACGATATTATTGGTGCTTGTATGGCCAGCTTAAGACTGATGAATTGTATCACAACATCCATTGAATGGGGGTAGCCAGGAATTCCTACTCTGAACGCAGTTATGCTTGTTCTGTTGGTTTTGCAAACCCCCAACCTTTTTATCTCTAAGCCATTGTTTTTAGTGAATTCCTTAGCTATTTTGTATCTGCAACTTTGGTTCAAAGTTAGCGGTAGCAGAAATAATGCAAAATTTTGCAATGGAGGTTTAACACATCTGAGCTAATTTATGAAAATTTGCATTAAATTGCAAGTACAAAAACATACAGGAAGGTTATCTGGTTCCTGGTAAAATTTGACCAAATGGTGTGTGGATGTGATAGGGACCATAGACTGTACGCTCCAGTGGAGCAGGAACTGATGTGAATTATGCTCAATCTCTGTAAAAGTGTTGCATAAATGTGTCACCACTATGTAAATAACAGATAATAATAATAATAAAATACAGCTTTTAACAGCAATTAGTGTCTAACAGTCTACTGCAATTAGAACATTGATAACTGCACATGTGCAGGTGCAGAATAGTACCTATGTCTGTAAATGGGCACTATCATATATACCTTTGTATGGGGCATGGCAATTTTAATATTTCTATCCATTTAATAATAATCTAATATTGCTAATGGGCTGCCACTGAACACATTCACTTGCTGGAAGATGATGTCAGTATGTGATATAAATTTCCAATTTTCTGTTTATTAGATGCTCTAGTTCACAGAAATAGGCACGGCGCTTCGAGAAAATCTCTCTGTGGCTTACTCTTTATGTAGCTCAAACGTGTGCTCTTATTAAATTATTGGTGTTAAGCGGACTGATTGTGAAATATGAGTCGGTTAAACCTATTGTGAATACAAATTTAGTAGAATGTACAACACTGATTTGTACTTTTGTTTTACACACTTGGAGACTTTACAAATACAAGGCAAGCTTTCATTTTGCAGTTGCACGCAGAGATGCGTCAAAATCTGTCTGCTTAGTAAAACTGTACATACATCAGTTCACTGCATTTATTACAGCAGCAGGATGCATTGTGGATTTTATGGTGGACAACCTGCCTATGAGGTCCAAAGGCCTCTACTTGTATTGTAATCTGTTAACATATGGCACATAGAGATAATAGGTCACAGCAAAAAAAATGTCTCTGCACCATGAAAGAAAATGTGCTTACCCCGGGAAACCAATTATACCTAAGCATGCCCACCTTGGGGCATTTTACTAACCTGTTACACTTCCCATTACAATGAGCTGCAGTTAAAAGCAGGTGTCAGTAATGAAATTCTCAGTCACCTAAATCACTGCTTGATTGATGCACATATCCAGAAATAACTGGAAGTGCATTGCAAATAACATTCATTAATGTTTAATGACCTTGCCTAAAGTAAGACATACTTACATAAATAGTGACATGGCCCCTGCTTTTAGTTATGGCTAAAAGGATTATTATCTCTAAAAATGACCTTTATTGCAGCTCCCCATTGATCATTTCTGGTCCATGGCTGTTACAGATGAGTGGTAGGCATGTCCTAACACTAATTTTTTAGAAGCACAGTAGGATGTGGGCATCCGATCACGGATCACAGATTAGGCTGTCTGCCTAATTGGTGGGGATTAGCCCTGTGTGTCGCTTGCCTGGAAAAGCAGCCAGCAAGAGTTAGAATGGTTAACTGGCACTAACAAATAGCATAAACTTAATAAAGATAAAATTGATAGTATACATCTCCATGGTTTATTCTATAAGTATGGCATGCAGAGTACTACACAAAGTTAGATCTCCAGCGTCTGTTGTAATTAGCGATTATTTTACAATTTTTTTCATTGCTGACTAATAGAACTAACTGCAGACTATTATCTATAAGATTTTTAAATCTTAAAAAGGCACATATCATCCTAAAATTGCTTCCCATATTAGAGGTGCGGTGGGTCTTTTTAAAAAAAGCAGTGCTAGGCTGCCCACACTGGAAGCAGCCATGTTGTGGCACTTGCATGCGCATAATGAGTGTCACAACTCGCTCGTTATGTACATGCGTGAGACGTATCCACCAACCCTACGTCTCACACACATGCGCATAATGAGCGAGTGTGGAGTCTAGATCATGATGCACATGTGCGCCAAACAACATGGCCGCCTGCACCAGGAGCTATTGTTTTCCTGAACCAGAGTGTGGGCTCTGTTAGCAATCTATAAACAAAATACACAATTATATAAAATATACATGACTCTATGTTTGCAGATATTTACTTTATTTATATTTAAGAACTGATAATGTTATACAACTTTTGCAGATTACTTTGCAGTGGTAATTATAGTGGGATGGGGAGAGTTCATGAAAAGTGTCTTGCATGACCTGTTGCACCAAAGGCAGTTTCCTTATTGCGGTTTATACTGAAACAGTGAAGGAGTTAATGTACCAGCAATAAGTAGTGTTGCTATGAGACTAGAACCCACTGCTTCAAAGTTTCAAGTATAGATAGATTGTAGCTGGTAACCATAATCACAGCAACTACCATGTAGAATATATTGATTGCTTTGCTTTGGATAAGACTTCTAGACAATGCAGATTGGTAACAGTATCAGTAGTTATACATTTTTGTACCTCTTTCTGCAGGGTTTAAATACATTAGGATTAAGCAATCACATGTTATTGCAGTGTATTATCCAGCAATGCCGTATTGTCTCTCTCTAGGGTTGTAGCCCAGGACAGAAATAAACAAAATTGTAATTTTGCAAGGAGAAATTGCATTATTTTATTTACTTTACTCCTGTACTCCTAGGGGTTTATTCAAGCATTTTTTATATGTTTTATTTTGTAAATGCAGCATTTAATTTCTAGTGTTTAATGAATGTTCTAAATATTACTGGCGCTGTGAAAAAGTGTAACATTTATAACTGTATACTGTACAAGTGAATTGTGGCTGCGTTTTTATGCACTTATACACGGTTTTGCAGTGAAATCTACAGGTGCATGCATTTAATCTAAAAATTGTAATTTGTATAATATTTTGGAATGTTTTAGGGATGCTTTCCTGATCTTAATCCCATAAATTAGAATTCCATACTCCCTGTGTCCTCCATTGCCACCACCTGATGCAGGAAGCAAGCTCAGATCAGCCAATAACCCATAAAAAAAATGACATGCTTAAAGACACACACTGAGGACTTTCCTGAATGTAGCTTTAATACCCAAGGCCATTTTGGTCAAATCTACTGTTCCCCTGTCTGCTGCACACCTCCACCTCTATTTTGTTCTTAGAGCTGGACAGGTGGTTGGGCTGCTGTATCTTTATGCAGAGAACACTTATCATGTAAACTCACCTATGGCCAGCTGACGTTATATGAGAACAAGAAAATGCCCTCATATTTAAGGAGACATAATTTGCAAAAGCCATAGGGCACTGAACATTCTGATTGCCTTGTGGTTTTGGGCAATAATTGCCTCTGCAGGTAGCCATGATATGCCACACTGTAGTAACATTTCCTGACATTAGCTTAAATATTTGTGCTGAAGTATGTTATAAAAGTTACATATATTCAGCTAACTGATCTTTCTTCTTTTCAACTAATGGTTATAGACGGAGTCTCAGTGAAACATTGCACTAAGCAGTTACAATGGTTGTAGAGGGGGAGGAGGACATGGTGTTCTTGGAGCGCAGCTTGTGGCAAGTGCAGTCAAAGAACAGACCCAGTGCATTCCTTCTGTATCACTTGTGTTACTGGCTAATCATACAAACCCTGCTGTGAGTAAATCCACGGAATGGCATGGACAACATTACAGTACTGTTGCATTCTAGCTTGTCTTCACTGAGATCGTTTTTTTCACTATAGCCCTGGCAGGCACGGAATGTTTCCAAACATCTATGTGTGATTTTTAGCAAAGGCTGACCAGGATGGGTGGCCTTAGTAACCAGTTTTAATATTGATGGTGAAGTTGAAGCCTGCACCTAGGCAAAAATGTAATTATTACTTACTGGACATGAGTATGCCATCTCCAGCTATATCTTATAAGCTGTCAGCTACAACTTCCAGCATCAATTTCCAGCTTGAGCCTGGGAGGTAGAACAGCAGGAACAGATTTGGACAGACCTGATTCAGTGTAAAGCTGGCGACACGTTAAGATTTTTAAAGATCTTTTCATTATGATAAGACCAAGCTTATCGTGAAACATTCACATGATTCATCAACAACAATAACCATTTCAGGAGATATGGTCTAGTTGAAGCTAAGAAACTATGGTAGCTGCCTGCTTGGTCCTGCAAACAGTTGGACGTTGTTAAAGGAACAGTAACACCAAAAAATGAAAGTGTATAAAAGTAACTAAAATATAATGTGCTGCTGCCCTGCCCTGGTAAAAGTTGTGTGTTTACTTCAGAAAGTCTACTATAATTTATATAAATAAGCTGCTATGTAGCCATGGAGGCAGCCATTCAAAGGAGAAAAGGCACAGGCACATAGCAGATAACAGATAAAACACCATTGTATTCTACAGAGCTTATCTGTTATCTGCTATGTAACCTGTGCCTTTTCTCCTTTTTTCCAGCTTGAATGGCTGCCCCCGTGGCTACACAGCAGCTTATTATATAAATTATAGTAGTGTTACTGTAGCAAACACACCAGTTTTACCAGTGCAGGGCAACAGTGCATTATATTTTTATTACTTTAAAGCTCTTTCATTTTCTAGTGTTACTGTTCCTTTAACGACAATTTTCTGACCAATGTCGATGAAAGATTGCTAGATATACGATCGTTTGGTGCATGCTAACCTTATAATAATTGTCGGATCAGAATAAATTGGTGGCTAAGTAAAGAAATATTGTTACGTGTATGGCCAACTTAAACAATCTGCTTTTGGTAGATTTATAATGTTTGGTGTGCAAAGTCATGATTAGGTCTAGAAACCAATAGAAACAAGGTGTTTGTTTCCAACAGTGGCATAAGTCTTGGGGTCTGAGTTCCCCTGCAAAAGATATTCACCACCATGCACGACCCGCAGCCTCCCCTTTCCCTGTGGAGTCTAACCCCACTGTTGTTACAGTACTGGCTCCAAGTAGCAGACCCATAAATTCTTTCTGCTGAGTGGATTGTATAAGTCACTAGGGCTGGATCTGATATTAAAGGTGATCTGATGCCACAAGGAGCCCCAGGAGCTGATGGCATGGCATGGCAAGGTGCAGAGTGCAAAAAAAACCAAAAGCCATCATATTTTTTGCACTTTGCACCCTGCCACACAATCAGTAAATTACCCCTTATATCTTGATCTGACCATATAAACATTCACTGCTCCACATCTGGGGTACTCACAGGCTTTTTGGTCCAACTGTAGACATTGTTTCACATGGTGATTTTTTTTTTTAATTATGACCCCTTCTGAACACACTCCTGTACAGGCCAGTTTTATATAGAGCTCTCAATATAGCTGTCAAGTACCTACCATGAAGTATGGGGTTACTAATATTACTGTCCTTACTTTCTCGGAAACAGCAACAGTTGTATTTATGGTGATTTTGTACAGTACAGGGGCAGTGTCCCACACCAAATGACAACATAAGCTAACCTTTACTGCAAGGATAATTTCAATATACAGGTATAGGATCCCTTATCCGGAAACCCGTTATCCAGAAAGCTCCAAATTACGGAAAGCCTGTCTCCCATAGACTCCATTTTAATCAAATAATTCAGAATTTTAAAACTGATTTCCTTTTTCTCTGTAGAAATAAAACAGAACCTTGTAATTGATCCCAACTAAGATATAAATAATCCTTTTTGGGGGCAGAACAATCCTATTGGGTTTAATTAATATTTTATTGATTTTTTTAGTAGACTTAAGGTATGGAGATCCAAATTACAGAAAGACCTCTTATCTGGAATACCCTTGGTCCCGAGCATTCTGGATAACGGGTCCTATACCTGTACTATATTGCTCAGGAGAGTGTGGCTTATTCAACAGTAAGCCTTGAGTAAAAAATTTGGTATTATAAATAAAGGGGATAAATTTGACTACAATATCCATTAAACAAGGCATGTAGCACTGCACGCATAATACATTTTAAGACTTACTGATTTGTTTTGCAGTAGTTGAACATTGGGCTTCTATATTTGGATGGCAGAACACAATAATTGATTCACTGGTGGCCACTGGGCACATTTGAACATAGTCAATAATCCATAGCAACAAGGCTCCTATCTTAATGGAGCTTAAAACAATTACAAATATGTGTAGACAGACTGAGGTCTTGATATTAACTAGTATCTACCTCATACCAAGTGAATTCTGGCTAAATGTGCACAGTGTCTCACCCCCCTGCTGAAGTTACAAGCTGTTCAGCTCAAATTGTAATTTTCCTTTGTGAAAAGTTATAACATTTGCATGCAAGGGAAATAATAATGGTGGAATGATAAGTCACGTGGTTGCCCAAAGTGGGTAAGGCTACTGGACTCCTGAAAACAGCGCAATATTTTTTTATTTTTTTTTAGATCAGTTAATTTTTATTGTCCAAGTCCCACTACAAATTCTGAAAGGCTACTCTATGTGAAATTCTGGAAAGTACTCTGTATGGCTCTCGTTTTTTACAAAAAGAAGTGTTAGGGAACCAAGCAGAGTAAAACAAAAGAGCTAAGAGCTAAGAAAAGCACTTTTTTGAAAATCAAATTAGAAAGGCACAAGTACAAACTCCAATAAAGAAATTAAGGAAATATATTGTTTCATATAAGCCATTTTTAATCAAAAAGGTATTGTGAGGTCTTATCTGATAAAATCTAAGCTATTTTTATTCAAACAGAAAACGCAAAACATGGAGTTAATCATTGACTTGCTGTTGGTTTGAAGGTCTGACTGTTTTGCTGGAGGGTTAGGAAAAGCCTGGTACGGTATATTTGTACAAGGATGGTTCTGAGGATCTTAATGATTCATAGTTACAATGGTCATTGTTTTTGTGCTCATTCTTGAAATTGATAAATTGATTGATAAGGGATTTACTTACTTATGCCACATTTTCTGCTTATTTTGGTATATTGATTGCCTTGCCTTTAAAGGAGACATGTTGGATAAATGGGTAAAACCCTAATTTTGTAGGCAATTATGAATAATATACGGTGCTGGTTTCACTTTGGGCCAAATATTAATCCTCTCTGTAAAAATGGCCCCTTTATTGGAGCTCCCTATAGGTCCTATCAGTTTGCCTGAAAATGGCCCCTTTATTGGAGCTCCCTATAGGTCCTATCACTTCTTTGACCATGTTTGAAATGAAGAGTGGGTGTGTCCTAACTGTCCATGCCAAAAGCACAGTAGGAGGGGTAGAACCAATCACAGCCCTGCACCCACACAAGCCAAGACAGTTCCCTATCAGGTCAGCCTAGCTGCTGATTGGTTCCTATCCTACAGTGCAGTGTACTGAGGGCCGCCGGCCCCCCTGCACATCCAGAGAATTCAGCCAGCAGGAAGTGGAACAGATGGGCGGGGCTAGTAGGGTTTTGGCAGAATTTCTCAATACATCAGTCTGAAACACAACTTTTTTAAGCACAATCCTTCTATATTTAGAGGAGTATACTTCACTGGTACGTTCTTAATTTTTATAGGATATGTCTCCTTTAAAGGAAGACACACCAGTCATATTCAGCCTTTTGTCCATGTGAATCTTGCTTATCTTTTATTTGATGCAGAGGATAATGGGAGAACCCCATCTAAAAGCAACCTTTGCAACTGATCCTCATTTTTTCTCTTGTTAAAAGAAAACTATTCCCCCGAACAGTGTAGGTCTCTACAAAAATATATTTTTTAAACAGCTCATATGTAAAACTCCCCCCCCCACCTGGGATCATAATGTTCACAGTGCACACAATTAAATCAAGGACACACATACATGTTAGGTCATATCAGCCAATTAATGGCCAAAGTTCTGTGTACTCCCACACTACTTCCTGTTACAGTTAGAGCTGCATTATTTCCTGTCATGTGATCTCTGAGGGAGCACACAGCCCATCACTAAATGGTGGCTCAAGGGAAAGGATGTGAAAGGGCAATGTTTAGTGATATCACTAAAAACTCTGAATACAGATAAAATTGTGCTTGTCTAATACAGTGTTTACATGTATTTCCATTGCACATAGAAGAGAAAAAGATTGGGTTATCTCCTGCACAAGTGAGCAGGGTACACATGCCTGCGTGAATCAGTCTTTGAATGCATATAAATTATTTTAAATTTCTGGTGACTATCTCTCTTTAAATACCAGTCGGGTTATCAGTTCTTTCAGTCTGTCTGTAATAAATCTAAGATAAATATGATTTGCTTGCATTAGTCAGACTTCTTTAATTTAGGTGATTTCCTTTAAAGTTCACTGTCAGTTTAATCAATCAAGAAATCATTTACATGATAAATGTTTTAGTCGCGCCAGTTTGTGTCAGACACCATATTGTTATGTGGAAGAAACATCAATATTTTGTAACAGTTTATCATACTCGCTAATGATCATAGATAACATTGTCAGAACCACCTTCATGAAGCACTGTTGGAATTTCTGATGCAAGCCCTTGGGTCAGTTATCTATGTATTACTTTAGGGCTCTGGCACACGGGGAGATTAGTCGCCCATGACAAATCTCTCTTGTCACGGGCGACTAATCTCCCCAAACTACCATCCCACCAGCAAAAATGTAAGTCGCCGGTGGGATGGCACACGCTGAGCAGGGGATTTCGGCAAATCGCCGAAGTTGCCTTGCGAGGCATTTTCGACGATTTGCCGAAATCGCCTGCGCAGAGTGTCGCCCGTGACAAGGGAGATTTGTCACGGGCAACTAATCTCCCCGTGTGCCAGAGCCCTTACCTCCACTAGTTACTAGGTTAATGCTAATTGTCTTTAAATAAACATAAAGGGTCATTTACTTTGGCAGAAGTGCAAAAGCACAGTAAAGGTGGCCATACACAGACGGATTCTGGCTGCCGTTATGTGTCCTTTAGACCAGTTCGGCAGCTTATCGGGCACTAACGTCAGGCCTGCCCGACCGACATCTGAAATCGCCCAGATCTCGATCAGGCAACTTTGAAATGTAGTCGGATCGGGACCACATTGGCTCGTTGATGCAGTCCCCCAAACAGACTGACGCCTATACCATCATCAGTTTGCCTGAATTACCCTATTAGCCCTATATCGCCCACCCATAGGTGGGGATATTGGGAGAAGATCTGCTCGGTTGGCATGTACCTTAATGGGATGTTGCCCCCGGTTAAATCTGCCCTACTGGTGGCAACAAATCTTCCAAAATGCCATCCCTTTCTCTAACATGAGAATCAACGCAAATAAATTACATTACCTGCAGCAATTTAGCTTAATCGTGGGGAACTGCTTTCCCTCCTCGCAAGTTAGGGAATGGGTATGGGTGTGTGGGAGAGTGAATGCCTATCTCCCCCTTCCTGCCCCTCAAAATACAGCACTGTGGAATGTAGGCAGAACTGTTTTTATGGGGGCATAGAAACCTGCTGCAATTTTATTAGGCAGGAAGACAGGGTGCAAGAAAATAGTGAATTGCACCTGGTTTTTTTTGCACATTGTTTTTCTAGTTCTAAATGAACTAGAGTTTATTCACCTAAAATGTTCAAGTAATCGGTGCTGACATGGAACTTTCCTTTGTAGGAAATACCATGTTAGCCATTGAAAAAAAAGTGTGAATTCTCTTTTTTGCACCCTCTTGTTAACCCCACCCTATTCTGTCTTTGTATGTATAAATGTCTAATAGTACAGTTTCATATAATGTAAAATCTTTAGTCCTTAAGGAGAGATATAGTGGTATAATTTAGCATAATCTTGTCATCGGTGGCCAGCGCCTAACAGCAAAGCAGCTCCAGACACAGTCAACGCCACTGAGGTTAGGGAACTCAGACCTTGCTAGCTCCAACACTGTGCGCAGCTTAGGTTTACTAATTGATGGGGAATTAAACTTCAGGAGCCAAATTTCAGCTGTGGTGAAACATTCCTTCTTTCACCTAAGGAATATTGCAAAAATTAAACACCTCATTCCTTCTGAGGTTCTTCCAACCCTAGTTCACGCCCTTCATCACATCACGACTGGACTATTGCAATGCCCTCTATGCAGGCCTTCCAAATAAAGACCTACACCGCCTGCAGCTAGTACAGAATGCTGCTGCAAGATTGCTAACAAGCCAACCCCGCAATTGCCACATAACACCAATCCTTTTGCTCACTACACTGGCTACCCATAAAATAGAGAATCCTTTTCAAAATTGGCATGCTAACATTCAAATCCCTACATGGCCTAGGCCCCGGATACCTGAAGGACTTGGTGCAACTACGTCACACCTCCCACAATCTTAGGCTGATGCCACACGAGGCGTAGGGCTGAAATTTTCGGCAAGCGGAAAAACGCTTGCCGAAAATTCAGCCCTACGCCTGCTACTTGTGCCTGCACCCGAATGAATGGGATACGCTCGGGTGCAGGCACATGTAGCCGATATACGCATGAAAACGCGAGACTTTGCATTCTCTCGCGTTTTCGTGCGTATATCGGCTACATGTGCCTGCACCCGAGCGTATCCCATTCATTCGGGTGCAGGCACAAGTAGCAGGCGTAGGGCTGAATTTTCGGCAAGCGTTTTTCCGCTTGCCGAAAATTTCAGCCCTACGCCTCGTGTGGCATCAGCCTTAGATCAAATGGATCCAATAATCTGACCACCCCCAGAGTTCAATTGAAAACCTTTGGATCCAGAGCTTTCTGTCATGCTGCCCCTACCCTGTGGAATGCCTTGCCAAACGGAATCAAGACAGCTCCAACCTTGGACACGTTTAAATCAAAACTGAAAAGCCACCTGTTTAGCCTGGCATTTATGTCCACATAACTTTCCTCTGCACACATAGATATGTACTGATTTGAGACAAGCTTATGCGCTTTGGGTCCCACGGGAGAAAAGCACTTTACAAATGTTTCGTTGTTGTTGTCGTTGTTGTAAAAGCTTGCAATTTGTATTTACTCGGTTATCCAATAACATGTTCACAATGTGAAAATTTGTTTATTGCACACGTCTGCAGTACTGACCTCATTTATGTCAGCTGGAGCCACAGGAGGCAAATTAGTGTTTTTGAGCTTGCTGAAAATAGCTTCCAATGGGCACTTTCACTTGTTGAAGTCTGTCTTCCAGCATCCTTTGCATTCAAACAGAAAAATTCTAATCAATATTCTACAGCACCTCCTGGGAAAACATTCAGTGGTTATGTTGTTTCATTAGTCTTTTGGATAATTTTCCTATTGGTGTGGTTTTTTTTCTCACGGTCTCTGTGGGGTTGGCTTCATGAGACTTTTCCAGCTTTTGTCTGTTAGCAACTTTATTTTTAATAAGGGAAGTTGCACAACTATTATGAAACAAGCACTCAGATAAAGGCCACATTTGCCATAGGAAGTTTGTCATTTTTTGCACAGCACATCGTTAGAGGGAAGGGAAGGGGCATCAGCCATTTTAGATGGCGTTTTCAGATTCAGAATTTGTTGCAGTTTTGTCCTATAGTAAATCTTGAAAAAGTTGCAACTTTTTTTTCCTGCAATTTTTAGCGCTAAAATATCAGAAAAAAATGCATCCATTAGTAAATGGTCCCCTTTGTGTAACAACCACAATATTTGCAATAAATTAACATTTAAGGGGACTACCTATGAAATGTAAATTTAAATTTGATTATATTGGTCTATTGTGACCCCTTAGAGAATAAATGATTCTAATGTTATGTTCCACCCTTTTCTTTGTATTTTTTTTGTTATGCTCGATTTTGCCTTTTACATTGTCCATCCCTGGTTCTCTTTTTACTTTGTCCAGTCATATGTAGAACTGAGAAGACCAAATAAAAACCGAGGCAACTTAATTTAACAATTACGTTAATCTTCTAACATTCACTTGTTTTAGGGAGTTGTATGGAACTTCATCTAAGATCTTTACCTGTTTAATAGGTTGGATGAGTCCATAGATAAAAAAAAAATACAATGCAGATAGTCTCCATGTATGGCATATACCTTAAAAGTTTTCCAAGGTGTATAGTGGCTATAGACAGCATGTAAGGCTCATCCAGTTGCGTTCATGAGGGTGTGCCTTTGCAGATGCTTGGCCTGGCACGTCTCTTTATAATTGGCTGATTGCCACATTCTGGTAGACTAATTTCTATTTCACTGACGGCCAAATGTAGAAATATGAAGACACTGGGCATTTGTCGGGCGACTAATCTCCCCGTTTGCCAGAGCCCTTAAAATGTGCCTTAATTGCTATTTATTAAGCCTTTCCAAAAAAAACAGAGTTTTGGGCTGTATTCACCTCCCTTCATCAAAGTGTGATATGATTATCTATGGTGGCCTGCCAACTCTGACCTATATCCATGTACAATGGATATTGGGCAGCTCCTATTCGCGTATTGCTGATCAGATTGCCCTGCTCTTTTTGCGAACAATAGAACCGTGGCCATACATTGTGGCCCGCCGTATTCCATCCATTTACCATGTGGGTTGATTGGTTGAACAGCATAGCAGATTGGTCCATGCGTGGCTGCCTTGTGACTCCATGGAGATAATAACTAGATGATTGTTAAAAGCTAATTTGTCTTTTTAGCACTTTTCATGGCAGTTGAAGGTAAACATGTTCAGCATCACACATTTTCCCTTGAATGCATATTGTCATGGAGACAATCTGTCACAAATTTCCCAAAGATTAATCAAACCATCCGTTAATTTGGAAAGAGAATTAAAATGTTGGATTAACAAAGTCTGCATATTAAAGAGACATTATATGCCTAAAAACAACTTTTCCATTAAATTGGATTTGTGTTGAAATTACATTTTGCCTGTTTTAATTGCAAAAAAAACTTATTTTCCTATGTTTTGCCATTATAAAGTACTAATTTTAAAGCTGGGCTATGTTCACTGAACTTAACCCCCTCTCTTCCTTTATAGACTGGGCACTTTGTTTAACAGTAGATAAGGAGCCCTTAACAAACATCTCATCTCCTCTGTTTTGTATAAGCCATATTCATTCGGCTCATAAGCGCACCAGAGGCGACCCCTTCCTGCTGATGTCTGTCAGGGATATTAGTCGCATGCGGTTAAATCTCTGCTTCCCCAAAATGCCTTTCTGCTTGTCAACAATGTGAATCACCAGTGGAAAGGCATATTTTTTGCTTTGTTTTTCTGAAGTTGTGCAAAATTCCCTCCTGCAGGCAACATCACACAACTTCAGGAAATGGGGAGATTAGTTGCTGTTCTGTTGACCATTGGTCGCATGAAAGATCGTTCCCACCCTCCACTGACGTTCAGGGCTGAACCGTCAGATATGGAGAAACAATAGAAATTCTACCTCCTTCTGCCGATTCAGCCCTGAACGTAGATTATGCTCGGGCGCCATCAGAATTTTTTAACCCGCCCGATTGAGGAGTCGACCGATATCCGCAGCCTTTTGCGATATTGGTCACCTCGTCGAGCCGCCATACACGCACCCAATATTGTACAATATCATCGGTGCGTGTATGGCTAGCTTTAGATTAGAGGAATGATTTCTTGAGCAAGCATAATATTCAAGGCTATATATATATATATATATATATATATATATATATATATAATATATAAGTATAGTAAGGCCTGTGTTTGGACCAAAACATCAGCCTCCCAATAAAGTATCTTTGTTTCTTAAGTCCTGAGTAGGGCGGACCCTTACTGTACTTTGGATATCTTCAACTTTGGACTGCACCCAGGCCAGCATATTGGACTTTCACGTGAGTGCCGGACATCTGTGACTTTATATATATTTAATGTACAAGTCCTAAAATTAGATAAAGAAAACCTACTTAAACAAATTAAAGAAAAATTATTATATTTGGTCATGTATTTATTGAAAAAAAATTATCCAATAAAATATCTGCATATGGTGAAAGTAACTGAATCCTTAGGATTATCATATAATTTGAAGTCAATGGGATGGCATTTGGGTGTTTGTGGGAGACCCTGTTTTATTTTTAGCACAGGGTTCCAGCAAACCCTGATCAAACATACAACAGATTTGTTGAATTGTATCAAGGCTCGAACAAAGGAGGCATCTGAGGACCTCAGTAAAAGAGTTGTTAATGCCTACAAGGCTGGAAAAGGTTTGGACTCCACCAATCAACAATCACACAGCTTTATACAAATAGAGGAAATTCAAGACCGTTGTTACCCTTCCCAGAAGTGGTCAACCATCCAAGATAATTCCAGTTGCAAGGCATCTAATAGTCTGAGAGGTTACAAAGGAACCCAGTGTAAGTTCTAAGCAACTGAAGGCCTGTCTCACATTGGCCAATATCAGTGTTCATGAGTCAGGAGAACACCATCAGGAGAACACTGAACAGCAATGGAATGTATGGCAGGGTAGCAAGGAGAAAGCCACTGCTCTCCCCCAAAAATATTGCTGACTGTCTACGGTTTGCTAAAGATCATCGGGGCTGTGGATTCGAAGTCGGAGGCAATTTTGGGTACCTGGAGTCGGAGTCGGCAAAAAATAAACCGACTCCTACTAAATTTAAATGGGAATAAAAATAAAGCAAGTTTAAATGTCCCAATTCACAAACAGTCATAATTAATTACTTCTCTGCTATAAGAATCAAGCCCAATGCACACAGTGCATAAACGAACACGTTGAGTGACCATGAAGCATGTTTTCATTGACTGTATGAATGTATAAAATACATTAGCATATTAAAAACAGAGGAGTCGGAGTCGTGGAGTTGAAGTCGGAAGTATCAGAAACTGAGGAGTCGGAGAATTTATCTACCGACTCCACAGCCCTGAAGATCATGTGGACAAACCAGGATGGATGAAGCTCCATTCACTTACTTTTGCCATACACAGATATGTATTTGGATCATTATTTTTTCAATAATGACCAAATATAATTTTGCTTCACTTGTTTAAAGAACATGTCAACCCCAAAAATAATTTTTTGCCTAATAAAAGAATTAATTAATTCTGCTATTAAAAGTAGTGTCTGCTTGTCTATTTCTATTCTCTGCCTTGCTGGCTCTGGCGTTGGAAACAATGTAACAAATGCCAGCAGACTTTACAGACCTGACTTGCTTTAGGAGCCTGGCACTGGCAACATTGTTTAAACCAGGAGTTTAGCAAATGCTGCTTTCAATAGCAATTACATTTAAAAATAACTTTTAAAGCACTTATAATTTTTAATAAATTGATATTGGAACGTTGCTTGGAATTATGTTTTCTTTTAGGCAAAAAAATAATTTTGGGGGTTGACATGTCCTTTAACTAGGTTTTCTTAATCTTTTATGAATTGTTTGAAAATTAGATGATGTTTTAAGTCACATTTATATAAAAATATAGAAAATTTGAAAAGGTTCACAAAATTTCAAGCACCACTGTGTGTGTGTGTATGTATGAGAGAGAGAGACTGACTTCTGCTATCAGCTTCCAGTTGCAAACCATGTCTCGCCACCAGTTTTTGAACTGGGTTAAAAAGAGTGGAGGGATGCTATGTGCTCTACTCGTAGCATGGCATGCCAAAATTAAGCCCACCCGCCAACACTTTCTGTTTTTGCCTACGTTAAAACACAAGTGTGCAGTGTACACTTTTAGTCATGGTACAGCCATTTGGGGAATTACATAGGCTGGAGGGTGGTGCAGAGTTCACTCTTTAGGCTATTCAGTGCCTCTGTGGCTGTACTGGTGCTTACAATTTGAGGGGGAAAAAAGACAAGCCATTAAGTAGGAAGTAAGAAAATGCTGCCCGTGCATGATATGTATTTAAAAGCATGCGGAAGTGCAGAGCAGCAAAAGAAAGTTCCAATATTAGAATTAAAAAAACATTTTTGGGACTCCATACTATTGCATCCTCCCTGGGGGGATTCTATTTTACAGAAATAAAGAAGTGGATGGATGGCATCCTTCCCTAATTCCAGCACTGCTCACCACTTTATAAATCTCTACCCCTTTACTTTCTTGGATAATTCTTTTGCTCATTCTTGCCCACCCCTTTCTGTAACCAAGAAAGGTGCCTTGCCCACCAAACTCAGACTGCTATTAGTAGCAAGTTGTAGGAAGCTGTTTAGGGCACACACATGTAAGCGGCTACTGTGGGATAGCTTCCATAACCCATGCTTTAGATTGCCTATACTGGAAAATAATGCTTTGCCTGAGATTCTAATTCTATATGCAGTACTGGGTGTGTATTGTAGTGATTGAATTGAATTGTGGATTACATACCCTTTCTACTTTTCGTGTTTGAGTTCATTTGTTGCTTATTCTCTTCTGAACAATATATTCAGATTTGATTATGGGAACTCATAGAGCAGGGTGCTCTAACTGTTGATGGCACCCTAGCTCTCATTTTTTTGCTTTTTGAATGTGCTTTTATCTTATCTGTAGCTAAGCTGTTGGCCTGTTTACCCTTCATTTATTCTGTGCAAAGGTTAAATTGCTTTCTGTGGTAACAAATATCCTGGTATTGATGCTGTTTTTCTTTCATGTTTTGAGAGGCTGAATGTCAGGGCAGCTTTATTACCATGGCACCAGCTTCCTTCTCCTGTGAGAACCTACCACTTGTGTTTTTCAGGCTAATGATCTGAATTTTGTGTCAAATGTTCCTTCAGGAGTATAATCTGGATCTGTAAGCCTGGAGAACAGCAAAGAAAACAAAAATGATTCTTTCTATTTATGATGGATACAGGAAGTCCTTATAAGAGCTCAGTGATTTTCTAATTGAGAAGCATCATTTTTTAAGGCGCCCTGCGTGTTTAAAAGGATGTAAATACAAAAAAAAATATTGGGTTTTCCTACAGTGCTGTGTCTTTATGCTGTGTGCATGTACACAAGCTTTTATTTGCTCGTTTTGAATATTGTTATTGGGACATTTAATAGATCATTGAAAGAACAGGTTTATAAAGCTGTCCTGCCTCATCTGATTGCTCAGGAAACTCTGGAAGTTCAGTATATAAAATTTTATTTATACACACATTAGTTATTAGGAATTAGTTATCCTTTGGGGCCATCACCAATATGTTTTAATTTATCATTATTGGGTCAAATGGACAAGTAAGTGGACAAGTAAGTGTCCATGAATGCTCTGAAACACATTGGAGATAGGGTTCTAAGGGCAAGGGCACACAGGGCGAGTTGTGAGCCTGTGGATAAGTGCAGGCTGAACGTCTGCCCCTGCTCTATAAAAAATCTTCTATTTGTGCCTGCACCTGAAAGCACTGTATCCACCTGGGTGCAGGAACACGTCAAGTCTCTGTTGGCGGATATGATGTAGTGCATGATTTCTTATAGAATATAGTGTCACTTATGTCAATAATGGCAACAGCATAATTTGGTACAAGTTCCTTAATGCATACCTTCCAATATTTGGAAAATAGAAAGAGGGACAAAAAGAAATGCCACACATATTGTGGCAAAAAAATTTTGACCACCCATTTTTGTGACTACACCCTCTAAATACCACTCCCAATTTACAAAATTTTGCAGGTTATTTAAAGTTTGAACACATTTCTGGGGGTTTTGGGGTCTTGTTTTATGTGTTTTTTACAGTTTTGATAAAAAGGCTGAAATTACCCTTTAGGCTGAAAGTCTCAGTTCCCCCAAGGGACCTGTTTAGCTAATTAGTTACAATTGTATTTCAATGCAGGTGTAGCTTGTTAACTTTCTGGGCTCTCTGCCCTAAAGCCCACTTATTTAATTAAGTCTGAGAAACAATGTATCTAAGTGCAGGTGAAGCTTGTTAAGATTTCTGGGCTTGCTGCCAAAAGCTACTTTTTGATTAAGTTGGTATGTTTTTCAGTGTTCAGTGCAGGAGATCAAGGGGAAATGAGGGACTTTTCAGTAAGAATCCGGGACTGAAGTTTTGCTGTTAAAGTACTGTCCCTTGAAAATCGGGACCGTCGGGAGGCATGTTTATGCAGCCCTGGAATTACTTCCAGCCTGTACTTTTACTGCACTTCATCAGAACATGCTCAGCCAGCACTTTGGTGCTTGCCAAAAGTAGGAAGGAGCTTGTATTTCTTACAAATACCTTTGTTTATAACATTGGCATGCTTTATTTTTTGTCCATTATAGCATCTTATGCTTGCGCTGGGTCCTGCACCAGTGCACAACAATATGTATTAGTTCTGCGGGCTGACATGCCTGGAACACAAGGGATTTTCTGCCATCAGTGTCTGAGAGATAGTTGCTAATTGCAAATGTGTTTAACTGCAGAAATAAAGCTGAGGGCAGCCATACATGAATGGATGCCAAAAAAGGGGCCATATATGGCACTATCACAAAGGTAGCAAATAAAGAAACTTCACACCTGCTCAATGAACCTTCTGATATTTATAGTACATAGATATTGATTGGGACCATTAGGGCAGCATATATGTACTAAATATCATACTTTTTAGTATGATGATATTATCAGTACTTGTATGACTGGCTAAAAGGGGACCTGTCACCTTAAGAAATAATTCCAAATTGTTTTCTATTGTGTTTGTCAAGCAAAATAAACTTTACTTACACTATATAAATTATTTTAATCTTATTTTCTTCAGCCTTGGAATTCACAATTGCAGCAAGCTGGCAGGGGCCATTTTGTGGACACTGTTATCAAAGCTGGCATTGCATCCTGCCAATATCTTGTTTCTGTGCCAGTATGGGGGGACCTGATACCCATGTCCATGCACTGGTTACAAAATTACATGGTGAGGAGGGAGGGGGAATGTGAGGAGGGCTTGTGAGGACAGCTGGGATTTTTAAATGCTTATATAATGGGTATAGATGTGGTAATAAAAAAATGATTTGGGGTTTCATGTTTAATTTGAAAAGAACTTTTATTATACAGCTTTTTATGTCTGGGTGACGGGTCCACTTTAAGGCTCTTACTGGTCTATGTTGCAGTCAGGGTTTTCCCAGAAAGATTAGTCTTACAGCTGAGACAACCTTGACTCTATTTGCATTGATGAATACAGAAAAGTGCTCTTGTGCAACTTTTTGTCCAGAATCCTCCCAGCTTGACTCTGTGCAATGTTGTGAAGTTTAGGGTGTTCTCTCTGCTTAATGTATTAAACATAAATCTCTTTTGGTCTAAGATGATTTACTGCCTTTTAATACATGGGGTATGTGCATACCGCTGCATTCAGCAATTACAACCTTTAATCTTTTTTGTAAAGAAAATCAAGTTTAAACAATTGTTTTGTAGCAAAGTTTATTATTCCAATGAGCAGAGCAAGGATTATCTATTACCATAGAATTGGAAAGTAAGTACAGAAACAATAAAATAACCATATGTTTTTCAGCTGACTCAACTGATTTCTATCTTCTTTCCAACAGGCCCTTGTGTTGCCAGCCTGTTAGTGTGCATTATGTCTCTGAAACTAGAAAGATCTATAGATTCCTCTGCCCTGCATAAAATTGCAGCAGACATGAGCAATCTCATAGAAAGCCTTGATACAAGTGAGCTCCGGTTTGAGGGAGAAGAAGTGGATGCTGACATCACAAGTGACACCAAAGTTAGTGGTAGGTAACTTAGCATTTACAGTGTGTGTGTGTGTGTGTGTGTGTGTGTGTGTGTGTGTGTGTGTGTGTGTGTGTGTGTGTGTGTGTGTGTGTGTGTGTGTGTGTGTGTGTGTGTGTGTGTGTGTGTGTGTGTGTGTGTGTGTGTGTGTGCAAATATTGGCATTGTGCAGTCTCTTGTGTGTACCATGCTTGGCCTAGAGACTTTAATGGCAACATGGTTGCATAGGGATTAGCATTTTTAACATGCAGCAATGAGGAACAGTTCTGATCAGAGTATTGTCTACATTAAAGGAGAACTATACCCCCGGCTATAAAAGCCCCCTTAACTAGCACTCCCTTGACCCCCCCTCACCTCTCCCTTATCACATAGTTTCTAACTTTAACAACTGTCCCTATTGCTAACCCCAATCTAAAACAGCAGCGTACCTGGCCAACATCATCTTTGCAACTGAACACACTTCGGGTCTCACCACCGACACGGACCCTGTTTGTGCATGTGCAGTTCAAGGTAGCAGAAAATCAGCTTCAACTGCACATGCTTGCAAGCAGGGTCCATGTCAGTGGTGAGACCTGAAGTGTAGAAGACGTCGGCCAGGTACGCAGCTGCGCTACTCTGCTGTTTTAGGTTGGTGTTAGCAATAGGGACAGTTGTTAAAGTTAGAAACTATGCGACAATGGAGAGGTGAGGGGGGTCAAGGCAGTGCTAGTTAAGGGGGCATTTATAGCCCAGGGGGTATAGTTCTCCTTTAAATTAATATTTTATGTCTGTGTTTGTGTGAGTTTCCTTTTTTGTGCTCTACTGTTCTCCCACAACATTTCTGACAACCAGACCTGATCTGTGGGGGAGGGGGGGTTTGGGCCTCTGAGTACTTAAAATGCCAGGGCCTGTTTGTATCCTAGTCCAAGTCTACTGACTACTTGTTGTAGTTGGATTTAAGCAGGCAGTAATGAAAGTAATACAGGAAAGCAGCAAGCAGATTTCTTACCATACCAGAAACACAATAATAGGTATGTCTGTAGGCCACCTATTAGTAAACACTTAATGCAGCTGTAATACAAAATATAAATATGTATTATATACGAGAGAGAGAATCTGAAAGCGTGTTGCATGCTCAGGGACCTGGTGCAAAAGAAAAAGAAAAATTTTATTGAAAAAACTCCAGGGCTGTTATTTTGGTGATGGGTGTGCTCCACTCTGTTCTTGTTCTCTCTCTCTCTCTATATATATATATAAAAATATTGCTGTTGTAGTTTTAAAAATAGTGAGTGCATTTCTAATATAGTTAATTTAGTATGCATATTTTATCAGCTAAATGCCTTGGAATTTAATGGTTCTTTTTGTGTTGCTTTTGTTTAGGTGCCTGCTTTCCATTTTCTGCCATCTATCACACAAAGGGATTCAAAGACGCTGACCTTCAAGCATTTTTAATTGGATGTCCTATAAAAGTTCGGGTTTTGGAAGTTGAACGTTTTGCATCATCTTCTTCCTCAAAGGTGGACACGTTTTTTACGTCTTGTAGTACAGCTAAAATTGTTTATAAAATAAGTTGCCTGCTTTACTCATGTTCATGTATTACAGAAATAAGTCTCCATAGCATCTAATAATCAGTGTTGTCCCATTATTTATTTTGGTATGGTATTGATATGATAAAATGAGTGGTCGTATTCTAATGCAAATAGTGGCTAGCCCTTATTTATGTGTTCTTTACAGTTATTTAAATGTTTTGTTCTGCCAGCTTGAACATTAAAGCTGATTGCTGGGGCTTAATTACCTTAGCAACTAGGCAGCAGATCACAAGTAAGATTAGTAGGGGAGGGTCCAAATAGAAATATAAGATTTAAAAACAAGAATGACAATAACACTGAAGCCTCAGTCAATCTTTTTTTGGTTGCAATGGGCCAGTCAGTGACCTAGAGAACCAGATTGTATTCCCAGTTATGACATAATCATAGTAGTCCTTAAATAAGTCAAAAACTCATCAGTTTAAAGGTATACTTCCCTTCTAGCCATGTTTCAAATCCCTAATTTTAGAGAATGGCCAAAAACATTGTTTCTTAACATTGGGTCTCCAAATGCTGTCAGACTATAACTTCCATACTCCTCCAACAAATTGTCAATGTAAAAACACACTTGGGGACACCTTAATCAAAGTTCGAAGTTCGAATCCCGCAGTGGGAAAAATTCAGATTAGATACAATAATTTCTGATGATCGCAAATATCATGAGAATACTTACGAAAAAATCAGCCCCCAAAAGCTTCCCTCACCAGCTGCAGGCTGGTTGCACTGATGCAAGTGACCAGTCAGACTTCATCAGGTGTGTAACTGCCAGCCACAAATTCTCAACAGCGATATGCCATAGATTGTCACATGCAAATTCAGGGTAGGATGTGCATGTGCACATAGTTCTCCTATTATATTAGAAAATAGTAGCACCTATGGCAACTACTTAAACATGGTCCCCAAATGTACATGCACATATCGAGCAGTGGCAGCTTGTAGGTATATGATTTGCCCATACAGAGAGTGGACTGTGCCAGCACACAGCTTCAGTGTGAAAAGTTTGTGCGAATACACCAAAAACTGCCTGTGCCTCAGGGCCGAAATCCACCCACTGCACTTTTAAAATATACAGTATTCTCAAACATGAATATGTTTAACAATAGCAAAATGTCTATTCATAATTAGGGGCCTATTTATCATGCTGTGCAAAAAAACAAAACAAAAAAAAAATTATAAAATTCTTTCTTCTATGGCGCCCGATCAAAATCTTTTAACCTGGCCAATCGGCAAGTCGACCGATATCAGCAGCCTCCTGTGATATCGGTCGACTCACCGACTTGCCATACACGCACCGAATATCGTACAAAATGAGGTTTCATACGATATTATCGGTGCATGTAAGGCCAGCTTTAGTGTCCTACAGTCCTGTGCAAACTAGCCTACACATAATTCAGGGCCTGTAGTAGAATCCGGACCTTGCATTTATTAAATATTTAATTCCACTATTTATACAACCTATGAGATTCTCTGGTACAACAAGCTGGCAGAATATATTTTAAATTAAATGCCACTCATCATTCACTTAAGATTTTTAAAAAATGCTTGTTTGTGCTATATATGTAATACTTCTGTTCAATAGCATACTCTTATGCAAACAGGTTCCTTTGCCATGGGAATTGTGTGGGCATTATCATGTATTTATTGGCCAAACACCACTTATAACTGTTATTTTTAGAAGTTGTTAATAATAATAAGCATATCATAATGAACAACTAAAACCTGTAATTAAAAACATTCTAAGTAACGATATTGCTGAGTTTTATTTACAGTCTCTAATGATAATTGAATAAAACCCCCAAAACCTTTTTTCCTGAGCAACTATTCATACTGACTGCATATGCACCATGTCTTGTATGCATTTTGTAAATGTTATGTAATAAACTGACTTTTGTTCTGTGTTTTCCTTCAGGCACCAGTTCTAAATATCTATACAATAGAACTGACTCACGGAGAATTTACATGGCAAGTAAAGAGAAAATACAAGCACTTTCAAGATCTCCACAGAGAGCTGCTTCGGTACAAAGCGTTTATCCGAATCCCTATACCCACCCGAAGGTAAAAATGTCTTGTTGGAACAGAATTTTTCATGGCTCACTGTCAACAGATAAGTAATTTTGCACTTTTGTACCCCACTAGCCACACAGTAAGAAGACAAACAGTTAAAAGAGGAGATGTAAGGTCAATGCCAAACCTTCCACGAAATGCTGAGATTGTCAGAGAAGAACAGTCTTCAAGCAGAAGGGTACTCTAAAACAACTACACTCAAACGCTCTCTTCATGTATATGTCATTCACAAGCAGGGAATGCAGTTATCCATCATAGCAACAACTTTAATTTTTGGAGTTTACTCCAAAACAGCTCAACATTAGCCCTCCTGCAAATAATGACAATATGCCATATACCATCACTATCAGTACTTTTGTCTTTGGTAGTCCTGGTTATGCCTCTCTAGTAAACAACTATTCATCCGCTATAAAGTCTGTAAAAAGCACAACAGTTCTGATGTGTGTTTGAAAATCATTTGCTAACTAGTAGTCATTTTGTTTGCCTTTACTTTAAGATGTAGTATGTTTCTTTTTAATGACCACAGATGTTAGGGATGGTCTCTAGCCATATGCTGGTACAGACTTGTCCTCTGGGTGGTAGTTTAATTTTGGTACAAGAATGTCAGGGGTACATATAGTGAGCAGTAGTCAATTGTAAGAATTCAGACTTTCTGTAGAAAGTTCATTTAGAAGGGGATGCACTGATTGCATTTAATTTAAAACAATGCTGCCCATGTCATAATAAAATAAAAATACAAGCCAGAAGAGTTAAATGTTTTTTTGTGAATTATTTTTATACACAACCTGTTTATTGCACAAAACTGGTAGCATTCTTCTCTTATATTTCTATTGTTGTGCTTCCTAGCTATAATCAAATAGTGATAAACCCATCAAAATATTAAAACTTCATGGAGTATTGCTGTTTTCCTTTGGGACTTGACATATTTCTGTGTTTGTGCATGAATGAATTTACCTTGTTTACTAAACAGATGGGTTGTGTCCTGGGATAACTTTTTCTTTTTTTTTTACAGAAACAGTTGGAAGATTACCTATCGGCACTATTAAAAATGCCCATGTACAGAAATTACCATGCAACTGTAAGTCTTGAATTATTGTCTACATGTGATTTCAACAATGACATGGTCAGTTTTATATCTTGAGCTAGCATATGTATGTCTGACTTGGAATATCCAATATCCCTCCAGCTTTTATTAAACTCCTATCATTCTGCATTTACAACCATAATTCATAAGTATTGCTTCCATTAATTATTTTATGTAATCTACGGTATGGGAGGCAAGGTGGCTATCCACATTGAGTTTGTATGTTTTTCCTAGCCTGTGTGGGTTTCCTACCATACTTGAGAAGCATGTTTGAGGGTATATGAAAATTAAAAATTAATCCATATGTGTGTGCAATTAAGTTTGTTTTGTCATGAAAATTATTTGACAATAGCAGTAAGTGTTGGTTTTTAGCATTTATGGAGAAACACATAAACCCAACCATGGCACCTGCTATTAATATTAACTGGTGGTTTCAGGCTTTCAGGCTATTGTCACCAGTGCAAATAACTGATGTGCCATTAGTCTTAGGGCATTGTCACACACAACATTTCTCAACAGGTCCACTGGTGTAAATACATTAGCAGGGAATAGACCAATCCACTCCTATCCATCCCTTCTTGAGTGCACACTGACAGGCAAGAGATCAGCCTGACAGCAAACAGAGCGTATTTTGGTGAGAAAATTAACTATTTTGCATTTGCATTCTAAAACCTGCTACATGTGCACACTGACAGTCTTCTACACAAGACAGGGTGGACTGAAGCAAGTGGCCTTTTCTCCACTAGCGTATATATGCCAGCAAAGAAAACACTGTGTGTGCCACTACCCTAGTATGCTTGTTATGCTATGTTTCTCTTTCTCTTGTCTCAGCAAATCACTGGTCTGCCAGTTTGTGACATAAATAACAATACAAGAAAACAACTACTCACTCACTATGGGTATACAGACAGTTTATGACTAGAAGGAGGCAGATTGAAATATTTTGTTATGCTAAATTAAAAAAAAAAAACACATTTTTGCAATGCTAATCTAAGAAACTAAACATGTGAGTGACATGCTTACTGAAAACAAATGTATTATTTTGGCTAAAAAAGATTCCTTTGCAGAATATGAAAGTTTTTTTTTTCTTTTTTAAGAGAGAATTTATTGATGTAAGTCAACTGTCTTTCATTCATGATCTTGGACCAAAGGGCATGTAAGTCTTATTGGAAACATATTTGTTTCTGTTTTCTCTGCTTCTTCCATCTTCTGTCTCACTGTTGCATCATGAGAAAAAAAAGTGGTCATAAATTGAGACAAAGTAAAATGGTCTATGGTAAAATTTGGACTTTTTTTTTTTTTGTTATAAGCTCATAGCAGATTTGGTGCGTTACTCATAACAAGCTAAAGAAAGCAAGTTATTGATTCCTAAATCTGTCCATACACCGACCGATAAAAGCTAATAGATCTGTCTGTCTGTTGTTGCATTGATGCAGTTTTTGTCCAATGGGTCTCCTTAAAACCTGCTGTATGAGCCAATCCTTTGCTTCAAGACAAGCAATTGGGCCCAGCATGTGGGTGGTCAAATTGGACAGTAGTTCACTTATTTGGAGTCCTTGCCAAACAAGAAGATATCAAAGTGTATGGCCAAATTTACAAGTATTTGTTTAATTCACAATTGTAATATATGGAGATTTGACTGAATACAGAACTACATCTGAACCTTGCTTTGCTTTTTAAAAAAATATATTACAAGTCCATTAAAAAATTAATGAAAATGTTATTAAAAATGTATTACAAAATGTATTAAAAATGATTAAGCATTACGTATATTTATTTATTAGTTTTCTTGTTGTATATAACCTTCTTATTTGTATTAAAGACCTTTTATAATTGTACCATAACTCCAGTTGTGCTGTTTTTGTAGTGAAGGAACGATAATGAAGAGATCTGGTGGACACAGAATACCTGGTTTAAACTGCTGTGGACAAGGAAGTGTTTGCTATAGATGGTCAAAAAGGTATTGTATGACCCACATCCAGCATCCTGGATCTACTACACATAATTAAATACTTGAAACTTTTATATGTTGATGGTTCGCCTTTAGGTCTTCTAATATTATAATTTTAAGTAGATTCATGTAGTATATTCATGTATATAAAATACTACGCGTATATATATTATTGTGTGTGTGTGTACCCCCTATTGCAAAATATAAGGATACTATACTATTATTATAAAAACATATTGAGAATAAAAATTATTTAGGTTCAATGGGCTGGGGCAATTACTGAAAAATTAATGGTTAATCTGCATTATAAATTAGATGTAAGGTATTAGTATGTTCTTGCTTACTATATAATAGAAATGTGCTTTTGTCTTACCAGGTGGTTGGTTGTAAAAGATTCATTTCTCCTCTACATGAAGTTAGACACCGGGGCTATTTCTTTTGTTTTACTGGTTGATAAGGAATTTAGCATAAAGATTGGCAAGAAAGAGACTGAGACCAAATATGGTTTACGAATTGACAATCTTTCAAGGTGGGTTGAAATACAGTTCAAATACAGTTTCAGTCTCATACAGTATCATTTAGCCAGGCCCTCCTTAGGTCATAACAGGATTACATATACATAAATAACATGTTATTGTCAGCCAACTTGCCATAGCCATGGCATGGCCAAAATGAGTTGGTGCTTTGTCCAGTCTGATAAAAGAAGTTAAAAAGAAAAAAAAAAAAATGCTGATTTATTTTTATATATCGAAAACTAACTAAATTTGTACTTTGGTGTAAAGGGCCTGGTATTACTGTAAAATAATTTAGTTTAGTTTAAAAAAAGTCAATACATTTTTTGAGTGCAGTACTTTGTGTTTATATTAACTTTCTCATGCTTTGCTAGAAATGCACAGTAAAAATATCCCTTAACACTTTGATAGAAAAAGTTAATATTTGTTTATACACCAAAATAAAAAAACACCCTAACTAAGCCTAATACATTAATAGAAAACACTAATATTTCAGTTGACCATACGTGGAATATTGTTTAATGTACGTACCAAATTGAAAACAATAAAAAAACCTTGTCTGCAGAAAACCACAATCACTACACAAATTATGTAATAAGATAAAACAATAATGAACACAAATGTTTCTCCTATTAATAGTATCATTCAATAATAGGCACTCATTTTCCTCCTGGCCTAGTTATATACTGTATAACATATATAAGTTCGCTTGCTTCCTGTGGATTAGTTACTGTGGGTTTTTAGGCCTGCCAACAAGTTTGCACCTATTATTGCATCCTCCATCTCTCTAGCTGCAAATAGCTATAGCATCTTTCCAAAGCTAAAATAGCTGTGCTGTTTCTGAGATGCAGTTTATTTTTTTTTGCTGTAGCATTTGTATATCCTCACTTTTAAATTCTTCAGCAATACAAATAAGTTGAAGATGTGGGGGCTGAAGTAAAGGCATTATAAAGGATCAAAATACACAAAAGTTTCATGGTCATACTAGACAAAATAGAAACAAAATCTCAAACAAGTTGTTCCATTTGTATGAAGTACACTACTAGCAAGTAACACTCAATGTACTATAGCCCTTAAAAAAAAAAAACAATTATATAACTTTTTTTTTTTTTTTTTGAAGGACCTTGATACTGAAATGTAACAGCTACAGGCATGCCCGATGGTGGGGTCAGGCCATTGAGGAATTTGTAAGAAAGAACGGAAAGAACTTCCTTACTGATCACCGATTTGGTTCCTATGCAGCTATTCAAAATAACACACTTTCAAAATGGTAAGTGCCATGTGATGTCATAAGTAGAAGGACATGCATTTAAGAAGCCCAACTAACCAAAAATGCAGATCAGTAAGGACCAAGCAGCAATATACAACATGATCATAATAAACAGGGCCCCCATATAAAATTTTCATTTTTTCAAGTTTTTGTTATTTCAAACACTAAACAATGCAAAATTGGAAACAGAAGCACTTTTCTTTACACTTGAAGTGCACTCAGTGCGCTTAGGAATGATAATCACATAATTCCTCAGTGTAAACATCACAATCGCTTTCAGTATTAAGAAATAAACTTGGAACAGCTCATTGACCTGTGATTTATGGGCCCAATTTGCATTAATGTTGCTGCCAAGAGCTAATTGGCATATAATATTGTTGCAGGGTGGTGTTGGATATATAATTACAAGGAAACAAAAAAAGTTAGGAAAATATGCAATGTATGAGTATCTAGAAAACAAATAAAGTGTGCCACACTTTGATGTCCCTAACCCTGATTTGCCATTATATGCAAAGGTAATGTCTCTATAGAAAGATGGCTTTCCTATCATCTAGGGCTAGGCAATTATATGAATGTAGAAATGAAGGTACTGCTAAATTACAAAGCACTGTACTCAATTTATTTGGTTCTACCCAGTCTTGCCTTACAAGTATACTGAAAACAATATATGATATACTGCTATTTGTTCAAAATGTAATAAAATGTTAGAAAAAAGTTATAATATGGGTGTTTCCATATATACATATATATATAATATTTTAAACTAATTTCCTCTGATTCACTGTAGGTATGTCAATGCGAAATTTTATTTCAGTGATGTGGCCGATGCAATGGAATCAGCAAAAGAGGAAATTTTCATCACAGATTGGTGGTTTGTATTTTACATTTGGGTTTAAAAACAAGATATTTGTGCCCTTGTTTTGAAGTTGAAGTTTCATTTTTTAATGCAAAATATGCACTGCAGAAAAACCCTAACGTAAAAAAAAGAGTTCTCAGCCAGTGTTTCGGGTAATCCATTTAAACACCATTTCATTTTACACATGTCTGTGCTGTGGCACTGTTCTATAGAAAACCTAGCAGTTTGGCTAACTTGGTGAGAAGTAGTGCAGGCGAGAAGAAAGTAAAAACAACATCTCCCAGAAATTGCACAACTTAAGATGCACATAATGCATAACTTTTGGACTGAATTGAATACTGAATTCTTCACCAGAATTTTGGCCTAATATCAACTCAAATATTAAACTTAATTTTGCTTTTAAGTACAAGCCTTCTTGCACTTCTAGCACTCCTATCTTGGTTATCCTGAATGACATACAAGATATGGGGAGAACCAGAGATGCCTAGGTCCCTTTAACTTCCCACATGTACATACATATATTCAGAACTGAAAGGCACTGCATGCAAAAACCATGTTCTATCAGTACAACAAAAAAAAAATATTTTCCACGTAAATTTCAGTACATGTATTCTGCCCTAACAGTCCTGACCAAAATCTTTATTTATTGGATATCGGTTGGATCGTAAATTGAAACTGCTGGAAAATCTCACCTGCTTATGCACCATATACTGAACATATATGTAAGTGTATGGTGCATACTGTGTATCCTAGAGCAATATCCTAGAGCAGAATTCAAGGCTCTTGGATGCAATCCACTCATCTCCATCATGTGTTGTTTTTACTGTGGGGGGATGGCGAGCAAGGGTGGGTGGCATGCCTTGGGTGTCACTTACACAGGGCCTGGCAGGAATTAGGGGATACAGTTTTAAAGGGCCCTTAAGTCCTTAGTCTCCCAAATAGCAAAATTTTAATTTTATATTCTATGGCATACGATACCCAATTGCCTGCTATTCTAATAGAAATGGCTGTATATAATCAATTTTGTATTTTATCTTCACTTTTTATCAATTAAACATACTTTTCCACATTCCCACATAATTGTGGTTAAGTTTCTAATAAAAGAAGTTCCCTTTGCTTTAATAGCATGGCCTTGTGATACAAAGAATTTCCTACAAGACTTTTCCCATAACATTAAGCAGGCTGTGTCGGCAACCTTGGCAACTTATCAAACTGGACCTTGTGAATAAAGGGCTCATTGTCACATGGATCACATATGGTCTGGGCTGGGACTCTTCCAACATTTCACCATCTTAAATCTTATTTTAAACAGGAAAGGACAAAAAATAATGAAATATGTTTGCTTCTTAAACATAGGATGACTAATAAAAAAATGAAACTACACAGTATATAAAGCTAAAAAGCAAATAATTGACCTTGACCTTGTCCAATTCATTGCCTTTAAATTTAAGATTGTAACTGTCCCTGAGGCAGGCACTGATGCAAATGATGAACATTTTCTGTAAAGGCTAATAGATTAATACATATTTTGCCCCCCATTCACTTGAGGTGCCAAAATGTTAATATGTTTTCCCTAGCCTGGTGTTTCTTTATAGGAAAGAAATGCACTGGCCCTGGTATAAAAAAGTAACATATCACTGCAACACCACTTTGTTAGGTTTCCTAGTTGTCCCATGGCAGACTAAGACTCATGTAGGCGTAGTAAAGTAAGATTTTCAGATTTTAATCTACTGCACATATGAGAGATCCTGAAGGCCTGTATTTAAACTATATACTGCATATACCGTCCACAGTTGCTACTTACTGCTTCAGATGACAAAAGAACCAGGGTAATTTTAAAGGCTTAGCAAACATGGCACATACCCAGGAATTGTAGGTGCTATCTGAATCTGACAGGTTTTGTTCATTTTTGTTAGCATTATTAAATTGAGATTCTAGATGATTGCAACAGCTATTCCTATTAAAGAAGCGGTAAAAGTGGCTAGAAAAAAAAAAAAGAATAATTACATTCTGCTGATTTCTCTATTAGTATTATAATAATTTCTAAGTATCGTATCCATTCTGTCTTTTTCATATAGGTTTTTCTCTCTTATACCTTATTATTACTATTTATGTATTTAGTGCTGTCACAGATTACACATGATTCACATCAGTCCCCACCCTAATGGAGCTTACTTACAAATTAGATCAGTTTCCATCTTTTTTTTTTTTTTTTTTCTTTTAATCAGGTGACACTTGCTTTCTGTGTTTTATAGGGTCAGTAATAGAAAGATGAGCTTTAAAAGTAGTTAAAATGTGATTTCTTCATTAAACTTATTCACTCAGTTCAGAACTAAAAATTACATTAGTATTTGTCAGCTCTCTTACTTATGTATTCAGTGCTTGTCCCATTGTTGTGTCTCAAGGTTGAGTCCAGAAATCTTCCTAAAGCGTCCTGTTGTGGAAGGAAACAGATGGAGACTGGATTGCATTCTTAAACGAAAAGCAGTGAGTTCCTCTCATTTCTAAGATAGAAAATACCAGCGATATAGAAAATACCAAGATATTTTTTTGCCATTCCTTTTGCTTCACTCAGGTAGGGGGTATACATACAGCAGATTTGCCAAAAAAACAGGAGGAATGATATGTATGTAATCCATTAGCAGTATTTTAGTCAAACCATGCTCCTTTTTTTATTACTTTGTGATGTTTGATCTAACCTACCACCCAGTGCTCTATGCAGTGATTTATTGTTTTGCAAGGTTGACCTATCACACAGGTGATATTGTACCATAAGCATCTAGGCTGTCCTCAAATCATGTTGTGTAATGCTTAGACTGAGCTAATTTACAACAAATGAGAAATACTTATATAATGACTGACCAGCCATTATACAGGTACATGAGAATGCTCATGTTTGTGCAACTCAGATCTCAAAGAACTGGGCTGATAACCATACAATTAGCAAGTAAATGAAAAAAAAACTGGGTTGGGAGGAAAAAAAAAAACTAAAAAAAAAGAATAAAGCTAGCAATGCTACGTTTTAGGGCTCATTTACATCCACAAGTGCAGTGAGCACAATGCAAGTTTTTTTTCCACAGAATTCCAGCATTGTTGCAAGGGGGCACTGTGCCTGATACTCTTGGGATAAGCTTGTATTGGGTCCCAATTGCTAGAATTAACACAGCAATCTGTGCAGTCTGATCATTGGCCTGAAAGGATGCATTGTTTTTGGTGACCTGGCTAAAAGAGTGGATCTTACTTTTTATTGGCTATTTAACAGAGAACTGAACGCTCCCCTTCATTTTTAGCCTCATTCCATTGACCCTTGGGTTTCTTCATAATGCATCATTGATAAAGAGAAGATCAGTCCCCTGTATCACAGTGAAAAATCAGGGGTTGATAGCACTGCTGTATTTGTGCTTGCAGCTGCCTTAAAGGGACAGTGCACCCCCTTGTTCAACAATTACATTTAATGAATAGGGCTTGTGTTATATTTGTTTCTGTCAAACAAAGGAGTACATAATATAAACAGTTATAATCAAAATTGAAATGAGAAGGCTTCTTTCATAAAGAAATAAAATCAATCCAGCTGTTATTCAGTACAACAAACAAATGCCATGTGCATGCCTTGTCCGATATAATGCCTGATTTTTGGAGGACAGCTTAATATTTCATTACAGTACATAATTCCACTGTAGATAAGTAGTATTATGAGTAATACCTCAAGTATTTTCCATAGAATAAAATTATTTGATCTTCATTTTTTTGTGTTTTTCTGTTTTATAAACTAAATACCACAAAATATGGTCTTGCTTCAGTATAGTGTCTGTACAATAAATGGTCCAAGGTGATGCTGCTAATAACGTGTGTCCTCTTCACAGCAACAAGGTGTAAAAATATTTGTTATGCTGTACAAGGAAGTAGAACTTGCTCTGGGAATCAACAGCGAGTACAGCAAGAGGACACTGCTACGTATTCATCCAAATATCAAGGTACAAGCTGCAGTACTAAAACATAACCTTTTGGCAGATGACTTACCCTATACGTTGTTCTTTTACTACATGAGATAGTAATTTAAGTTACATTTGGAAAAGGGGAAGACTTGGCTTACGTGTTCACACAACACAACTGGAACAACAGGTTGGGCAGGGATTTCCATAATTGTTTGCAACACACATGCAGTTTATTGGAAAATAATTTGCCTTGACTTATTATATATAATGACTTATTTATTTATAATACTTATTATAAATAAATAAAGCTGACTGTGAAGGTCTGACCTGACTTTATATACTTAAAAATCTATTTGGCGGGTTTGAATTTCCTGTTGGAATCAAATCAACATTTTAATGTGTTCCTTTCCCGATGGACTGCATTTTTAGCAATTATAATATGATCATTGGCCCAAGAGCCAAAAGATGTGATCAGCCATATGACCAGCTTTACTTAAAGCTAACCATTTTATATCCCCTTATGCAAATTTCTTGCCTCTTCTGTGTAATAATTTAAAACCTGAAAGCACTGGCAGATACTTAACTTGATTATGGCTGCTAGCTGTGCCAGGTAATCTGATTGACAAATAAGTTAAGGTGGCCATACACAAGAAGATTTGCTTGTTTGGCGAGTTCACCACGAGCCGATCTTCTGATATGACCACGTAAAGGTGGCCCATATTGAGCTAATTCTAGGGCCAAATGATCAAATTACAACAGATTATGGTTGGGTAGGCCCGTCGGGGGTGCCCATACACGGGCAGGTAAGCTGCCAAATCGCGCTGAAGGACCAGAATTGGCAGCTGAAATCTTCCTGTGTATGGTCACCTTTAGAATATGAGTTAGGGAATACTTGATTATCAACTCACGACATGAAAAATCATGTCCTATAAGTTTTTCCATAACTTGTTTGGAGGGATAACATTAAACAATCCATATTATATACATTTCACAGTACCTAGGGAAAATAAGCAAAAAAAATAAATTCTGAGCTCACATTGCCTTAAGATTATTATCTAGCAAAAATGTGATTGGTGTGGACTTTGCTTTACTCCTGTCACACCTCATAATTATGATAACTGAAACCTTTACTTTTATCTAGTGAACAAAGTTTGCCTTAGTTTTATGTACCTTTACACACTGTTTGTGTGTTTTAATGTCTTTAGGTTATGAGGCACCCAGATCACATGTCTTCCTCAGTGTACCTTTGGGCTCATCATGAAAAGATTGTTGTGATAGATCAGTCTGTAGCTTTTGTTGGAGGGATTGACCTAGCCTACGGAAGATGGGATGATGATGAACACAGACTAACTGATGTTGGCAGCGTTAAGCGAATTGTAACAACACAGTCAACAACTGCAATAAATAAGGTAATCATCTTGAAAACATCTGCAACATAAAGTTATATAAAACCATTATTACAAAACACTGAGGGGGAGATTTATCAAGACGTGAATGCTCCGAGCTTATTTGCGCCGATTTTTTCGTGTGCCCGCGCGACTTTTTCGGACATTTGCGCAGCTTTTTTGGACGCTTGCACGAAAAATTCAGAAAAGGTTCTGCCGCTGTTTACAATAGTTCGGTACGAAATTTTTGTGCGTTTCGGATCGCCAATACGATATTATCGTGACTAATACAATTTTTTCGGAAGCATTTTCGTTATATTTGTGATCTTCAGAAATTATCGTATCCAATCCGAATTTTTCCCATTCGGGATTCAAACTCGTGTTTTAATGAATTGGCCCCTGGTCACTATATTAGAGTATTATAGTAAAATTATTTGCTGCGTGGAACATTTAATCATTTATATGAAGATATTCCACAATTTAAGTGCTATAAATCATAGAATTTAAAGAGCTAATAAAACACCACAAAGTACCAAATAGCAGAATGAGCCAATTTACTGCTTTAGCAATAGCTAAAAATAGCATATGTGCCCACATATTCCCTTTATTGTTTTTTTTTTGTTTTTGTTTTTTTTAATAACCCATTTAAAGCAACACACATTTATCATCTGATCCAGAATAAACCATATAGAGACAGAGTATATGTCTGCTAAAGCATTTGATACAGAACTACACAGGTTACTGACTAAGGATATTGGACTGTATCATAATATTTGTACTTGGAAAAAGAACTGGCTGTAGGATAGGCTTTTATCTTTTTCAACCCAAATTAACTATGTATTTAAATAAAATATGTTATATGACAAGCTGTCATAAAAATACCTCTAACTAAAATATGCAAGAGAAATATATACAATGTTCTGTACAGTCTCATATTTAATCTACAGGGAATGCTGACTTTAAGGTAAAAATCTACACAAACCCTTTTTATTAGGCTCATGCTGAACAATTTACCCTTTGTTTTTGTTTTTTTTAAGATCTCATCTGATTCCACTTCATCTTTAAATGGTGATAACAGACCAGAGAAGAAGAAAAGTTTTGAAGTCCCGGCCAAGAAAGATGAGGATGCAGTGGATTCTTCAAGAATCAGAGGACTGGGAAAATCTAGGAAATTTGCCAAATTCAGTCTTTACAAACAGCTCCACAAGCACAACCTTCAGCATGCAGACAGTGTGAGCAGCATAGACAGTGAATCGCGTAAGTGTGTCTTTTCTGTATGTTATGGAGGTATTTAGCTGGAGCATTATATATTAAAAAGTATATGGAGCATTTTATATTGAAATGTTTATACGGTGGTTATAACTGTGATGAGTATTTAATATATATATACACACAATTCTACTATATCATAGAGGCTGTTAAAGATTTTTACTTGGAGTAGTGCATTTACATAACCAGTATGAATGACTTTATACTTTTGGGAGCCCTGTTTAAGCACCAGTTTAACAGGTTAACCAGTTTAGACGAGGTTTAGACAAGGCCACCAAACAAGTTGATCTTTGCCTGAATTGCCCACATGCTTAGCTAAATCAGGCTTATCATAACAAGACACCTATGCAGGCCTGCTGGGAGTGGAACTTTTTGCAGTCTGCATATGGATCAAATCAAAATCAAATAGAGAGTTTAGGATCCAAGGGGAGAACTGAAATGTGATCCAGCTGGTCGCCACAGTGGTTGCAGTAATTTGCGCAGATTTCTAGTAAATGTTCACCCCCTGTTCTAATCTGCATCCAACTGTGGGGCAATAACTTACTGTATAAAGTGATTTTCTAAATGAAAGTGAATAGGTCCTTATGTTAAGGCATTCTGTACATGATTGCAGATAGAGGATCAATTCGCAGTTTGCAGACAGGCGTGGGAGAACTCTTAGGTGAAACACGTTTTTGGCATGGAAAGGACTACTGCAACTTTGTTTTTAAGGACTGGGTACAGCTGGACAAACCATTTGCAGGTAAATTGCTCTTAGAGACTTTTTATTTGTTGCATTTATCATGCATTAATTCCATTTTTAACATTCAGTTTATGATAATGGTATAGCAGTGTTTTTCTCAAAGGGGCCTAATTGTAAGTACCCACGGAGCGGTTATGTCACCCATGATAGATCTCTGCTGGTGAAAAGCCTTTTCGGAGAGCTCTATCGTGGGTGACACAACTGATCCATGGGTTCTTACCCTAAGGGCAGTGACAAAAAAAATTACTTTGTCATCCAGCATAATTATGAGAAAATGCCTTCATCCACACTGAGGTGTTCTGTAAAGTCTGTTTGCTTTTTACAAAACTGCCCTTATGTCTTAGTGAAGGGGATGTAACTTTGGCAGGGAGGCTGTGTACCATTAGTGAAAAAAAATTGACGCTTCTTATATAATATACCAATATCTATATTAACTGTAGATCTTAAGGTCACAATAGCCTTGGATATTATGCTTTTTCAAGGAAATTATACAAGTCACTCTTAAAAACATAAGTAGAATCTGCCATCAGAACATTACCAGCCATCCAAAACCTCACTACCCTCAATGTGAAGAACCACCTACACTGCTTCTAAGGGGTGGCCTCTGGTGTGCTGATCTTTTGTATGGGTAAGAAGATCCCCCCCCCATCTGTCTATAATCCCCTCTATTGTACTTGTAAAGAGTAATCATTTCCCATTGCACCTTACCATAATTGTGTATTTTTGCTTAGATTTCATTGATCGATACCAGACCCCTAGAATGCCATGGCATGATATTGCTTCTGTTGTACATGGAAAAGCAGCACGAGACGTTGCAAGGCATTTCATCCAGCGATGGAACTTTGCTAAAGTATGTATCAAATGTCCCTTTCTTTCTACTGCAACAGCTAGGCTGCTCATGCATGCTCTCATCCTTGACTACTGTAACCTGCTACTAACCGGCCTCCCTAACCCATCTTTCCCCCCTACAGTCTATATTAAACACTGCTGCCAGAATTCTCCTCCTCTTATCCAGGAGATTTCAGGCCCTTCCCCTGCAAAAGTCCCTATCGTGGCTTCCTATTAAACAAAGAATATTTTACAAACTCCTTCTCTTAACCTTCAAAGCCCTCCATTCCTCTGCTCCTCACTACATCTCTTCCCTTGTGTCTCCATACGTTCCTGGCTAACTCCTTCGTTCTTCGTAGAGCAATCGTTTGGTTGCGCCCCCCCTACTACTGCTATTTCCCGCCTTAAACCTTTCTGCCTTGCTGCCCCTTACATTTGGAATGCCCTCCCTGATTTCCTCCGGAGAGAATCCTCCCTCAGTCTTTTTAAAACCAAACTAAAAGACTTCGTTTTGGAACACTCACCCAGCACCTGACTAGCACTTATATTGTAATGTCACCCACTGTGACCTACAGCACTTATATTTGTGTCTGTAAGTTACCCTCCCATCTAGATTGTAAGCTCTACGGGGCTGGGACCTCCATCCTCTTGTGTCTTTGACTCTTATCTTATTGCAATTGTATCTTTTATGTATTTGTGCTTATTGTAATACTTTGTATTTATCTATTATCTTAATACCCCTGTTTATATTAATGTATTCTACTGTACAGCTCTGCGTACTTAAGTAGCGTTTTATAAAGATATACAGATATACATAGATACAAACTAAAAGGTACCTAAGTGAATATATATAATATATAAGTGCTTATTCTACCTATTAAATGCTGTTTCAGAGCTGTAAGTTGTGTTTTATATATATATATATATTTATTTTTTTTTAAATAGATCATGAAACCAAAATATCGTTCCCTTTCCTACCCATTCTTGCTTCCAAAATCTAACAAAACTGCCAAGGAGTTACCCTATCAAGTTCCAGGGTCTGTGCATGCACAAGTACAGGTGAGTCAGGCATTTCTCAGGGGTGTCTGGGCTAATCCAAGTTATTACAAAAACACATCTAGTCTGGTGGTACAGAACCACTTAGAGAACAAAGCCCATAAGTGATATTCTAGCTCATATTGCTGTATAATTGAAAACATGCAGATAACGTACATTTTTATATATGTCTCCATTTTAATTAATACATTTTAAATACAAGCTTCATTTTAAAATTCCTCAGCCACAATTAATAATAAATACTTTGCAATCACAGTTACAAAAATTCATATAATGATTTTTAAGTTCATTATTGTGCTTTTATAAAATCCTAAATTTATATAGGCAATTTATTTAAGTCTCATGTACAACGGGGAGATGAGTCGTGCGTGGTTAAATCTCTGCTACTGCAGGCGACTGATCTCCCCAAAATGCCTTTCCACCAACCACAAAGTTAATCACCAGTGGAAAGACATACACGTTGCTTAGTTTTCATTTCAAGTTGCCCTGGAAACCGAATGGACGGTTATGCCTTTCCACCAGCGATTCACGTTGTTGTTGGAAAGCCATTTTGGGGAAATTAGTCGACTGTAATAGTCAATAAATAATAAATAGGTTTCAGAAAGGGGATCTATCAGTAATATCCCACTGATAAGTCCTGAACCAAATATAAGAATAAATTGCAAAAGTTTTCAGTGGAATAAAAACAACAACATTTATTGGCTCAAATAAATATGAACATAAACAGAACTCCTAACAAAAGCATACTATACCAAAACATGACCAGGTGCATCCTAATCTCCTAACGCGTTTCGCACCATGTGGCGCTTCATCAGAGGAGGTTAACTGCAGGCGACTAATCTCACAGTGGGCCATGAGCCACTGAGGGCTGACACATATAGCTACTTGTAGCAGCTACTTGTCATGGCTACAAAAATAGACAGTGCAGATAATTTACTGATGATTGTCTCTACGTGTGTTTTAGCAGAGGCTTTTCTCAGTATTGTCTATGGCAGGGTATTTTCTGGCATTTTGTAGCCTTGACAAGTAGCTGCTACTAAGTAGCTCTGTATGTTTTAGGATGAAAACTAGTAGCAGCAACTTGTCGTGGCTGATCATTTACTGATAACTGTCTCTACGTGTATTTTAGCAGAGGCAATTCTCAGTACTGTCTATTTTCTGGAGCTTAGTAGCCATGAAAAAGTAGCTGTTACTAGTAGCTTAGTGTGTCTTCGTTGTCATGGCTGACTAATCTCCCTGCAATGCCATCCTACCGGCTAGAATGGAAATTGCCGGGGGATGGCATACACGTCGCTGCGATGTCCCGCCATTGCCCGTTGTCTTGAGAGACATCACAACCACACGTATGCCATCCCACCGGCGATTGAAATTCTAGCTGGTGGGATGGCATTGCAGGGAGATTAGTCACCCGTGACAACTAAGATTTGTCACAGGGCGACTAATCTCCCCATGTACCCCTGCCCTAAAGGTGGGCGACAACAGTTGTTTGGCCCTAGGGCCAAATGATCGAATTACAATGGTGGGCATAGCCGCTGTCTGATCTGGGACCACATCAACATGCCAATGCAGTCCCCAATCTGATGTAAAATCAAACCTGCCTGATCGAGATCTGGTCAATTTTAGGCCAGATGTTGATCGGGTAGGCCCCTTGTGGGTGCCCATACATGGGCAGATAAGCTGCTGAATTGGTGTAAAGGACCTGAATTAGCAGCTAAAATCAGCCCATGTATGGCCACCTTTAATGAATAAACTTTAACAATGACATCAAAAGAATAATGTATGTCTCTGCTTTCACTTTAATTAGATTACTAGGAACAAAAAAAGGGGTGCCATATATTTCTCGAGTTTCTTGTTTGACTTGTATTTGTATAACAATGGAAAGCAAGTAGCCAGTACTACCATTATTGCAAGATTTCTTACAGTTTTTCCCAGGCTTTTGTTACCTAATAATAGTTAAGTGATTAAGAAGTTAATTCATATTACACAGTATCATGAAACACCTCTCTGATTTCCAGCACAGACAGGAATTCTGTGATTGCACTGGTGTTACTGTCTACACCCATATGTGTTTTCTTCTAAACTGTGCCAGAAAAGATTAGCTCATCCAGGAAAAGGAAAATGTGCCTTTGGAAAATGAGCCCTTAATTATATATATATATATATATATATATATATATATATATATATATATATATCATATATATCATGTTGGGCTGTCAGCTTTGAAATGATTTGTATTCATTTATACTTGGTTTTGTATAACTCCATGATAAATATGTGAGAGAGCCTGGTAGTGGCCTGCTAGATTGTAGATTGTAGCAGTCAAATATGCCAGAATATATATGAGATCAGGTATGTGCATTTTATCTGACTGACAGGCATTAAGGAGGATCAGATTAGGGAAGTAAAAAGGAACAGTAACACTAAAAAATAAGTGGTTTATTAAATAATTACAGTATAACATGCTGCTGCCCTGCATGGGTAAAGGTTGTGTGTTTTGTTCAGAAAGGCAGGGAGAAATGTATCCACTCTTAATTAGAATCTTCCTGTAGCTGCACTGACAATCACAGCTTCTGCCTGCCTGTAGCTGCATGGAGCAGAACGGAAGCAAAGATCGCCCCAAAAATGCAAAAGCAGGCACTTTCAGGCCAAACTCCGCTTCTGCTCCGTGTGGCTGCATGCAGGCAGAAGCTGTGGTCGTCAGTGCAGTTACAGGTAGATGCTGATTATAGCTGATCCACTTCTCTCCACCTGATTAAAACCACAGGCAGAGAGTAGCAGAGCAAATGCTCCATGTGACCATGCCCTTATAGTTTATATAAATACGTTGTTGTGTAGCTACAGGGCCAGCCATTCAAGCTGAAAAAAGGAGGGGCATAGGTTACACAGCAGATAACAGATAAGCTCTGTAGAATACAGTGGTGTTTTACAGAGCTTATTCAGGTCATTTAGCCCTATTTCAGCTTCAATAGCTACCCCAATGGCTGCAAAGCAGCTTTGTTTATATAAGCCTGTGTTTACAAAAAAGATGATTAAAATAACCAGTCCACAGATAAACCCTTTCTATAAGCTTCTCTGAGATGCAGCATAGAGAAGGGAGGATTTGATTATACAGAGCTCATGATTTCCCTTTGACAAAATTATCCTGTTTATAGGTGGAGGGGAAATTCAAAACAGTCCTGTTTATTGTGCTCATAAAGGTGTATTGAGGTGTATACTGTCCCTTTTAATGGGCAGTAATACTGGTGGGTTGAAGGGTACCACTGTGTGTGACTTTGTGCTTTAAAGCTGAATCTGTTCAGAGTGCAGTGTAGACCACTAAGGACTGAAAATGCTGGGCCAGAATTATTCTGTCACAATTTATTCTGTCGGGCACTGTGATAAGAATGTCTTGCTGAGTTGCAGGCTGAAATTACTGTAACTAAATATGGAGATGTAGCCCCTGTTTTGAACTTAATACACTTAGCATAGCTATTTATACGTTAGTTGTGTTTCACGTCTGCTTTTCTCCTGCCTTGAATGTTTTCCTTACTGGAGTCTGTTATTTATTAAAAAGTAAAGCCAAGAAAATTATGGTGAGCAATAAGCTGGGGCTCAGAAGTAATTGCCCCACAGTGGTAGTTTAACATTTTGAAGCAAAGAAGAATCCTCCAGGGAGGTGAAGGGACATCTGCCATTGACTCTATGTGATCTCAAGTTTTGGCTGGCGATTTGCCGGATTTGAATTTTTAGCCGTTTATCACACAGTAAATCTCGACAAATCTGCAACTTTTTTTTTTCTGTGCACTAAAAAAATCTGAATCAGGAAAAAAATCCGACCGTTAGTAAGTGGCCCCTTTAGTCATTGGCCTAAATGCATATGGCTGTTCCTGCCTGTACCCACTTTCTATTCATTCCTATGGGATTTTTAGAATTTTATTTATCAATGGGTGAATGTGAGCTTTCACCATTTGCTAAATATGCTTTTAAAAATCCCATAGGAAGGAATACAAAATTGGTGAGTTTTTCTGTGGTAAACTCTAATCTCATATTTTGATAAACCTGTCCCTTACTGTTGTCACAGAAACAAACAATGTGTAAAGAAGAACTAAATCCCAAAAATGAATAAGGCTAGAAATGTCATATCTGTAGTCAAATCAACTCGACTTGCTGTGTTTTTCTTGAAGACGTTTCGCTAGTCACCCAACTGGCTTTCTCAGTTTAGCATGACTTGTACAGAGATCGTCCTGGAATAAATACCCTGAAATGCTCCAATCGGCATAATCTGTTTATCATAACCAGCACGGGGTCAGGGATCTCATGAAGGTGAGGTGTTGATGGTATTAGCATGATTGGAGCTTTGAGGTGTTATTAAACCTTCCAGGGAAAGGTGCCAAAACAGCATTGTACGTGGCAGACAATAACTCGGTTTTTCTGTTTTCAAATATATGGCCTCTTTAATACCAATAGAGGCATTCTGCCTATTCTTTTATTAAAAAAAAAACATTTTTTTGCCATTATAGTGCACTAATTTTTCACTGAATATCTTCCCCCCTCTCCCAATTTGTTCAAAGCCCCTTATCTGAACAAACAAACCCCTCCCTTCCCAACACTACAGCCTTTAAGCAGCTCTTTATCAGAGGGCCTCTCAGTTGACTGGCAGAACCAGGAAGTAAAAGGAAGTGCTAAAGTGAATTTGGTTCTTTGCTTTAGTGCCAGAAATAACAAAGCCAATATTTATTTAATTAAAACAATTAAATAAAGCATGTTCAGCACAAGCCCTATTCATTGAGCTCATGTTGAAATGAACCCCCAGGCTTTATCCAATGACTTTTCTGTTCAGTCTGCATTATTGAGCATGCCCGATAAAGCCTGATCTCAATCAGTTTCAACTGCACTCACAATCTCCAGCATCTGAAGAAGCGCAAGGTGCCACCTTCCAGCAATTGCTGTGAAACTGTGCAAAACCCTTTTCAGACTAACTAGTGGCTTTTGTTGTCTTTTATGGGCAGAATATAGTGTTTACATGTGCAAGGAGAAGGAAAGTCATTTTGGTATTTTACTGCCAATAGATTTGCCACATTAGAGCCACCTAGAACACTATATTTATTCTGCAGAAAGCTTTACCATACCCGAGTAAAGAGCCCTAGAAGCTTTTTCTGTTTGTTTAAGACAGCAGCTGCTGTTTTAGCTTGGTCTTCATAGTTTCCTGTTCTATAGCTCTATCCCTTATAGCTCAGATTACACATTCCTAAGGGAGGGGGAAGGGAGTTCTTAGCATTCTTGAGGGGGGGGAGCAGGACAGTGCTGCGTACAAAAGTAGCGCTTTATAAATAAAGATATACATACATACAGGAGAGGGAAGAGAGATGAGAACTGGGCAGACTCTGGACTGGTCTGGACTCAGACTTCTTATGAAGGATTTTTCTCAGGGAGGAAGTCAGATACCCAAAGAACATGTTTACAAAAAAGGAGACAATAAATCCTGTGTTTCTTTTGATAGAGGACTCAGTGCAGTGTTTCTGTGAGTGCGTATGGCTGTATTTACTTAGACCTTTCTGATAAAGCTTACTAATTTTTACCTTTCCTTCTCCTTTAAAATGATAATGTTTGCATTTGGAAGAGTAGAAAAAAGGAATGACCTGAAATATCAATGTGCAACTGTCACTGCCTTGCAGTCGACCTTCCCTCTAATGTCTTCTTGGCTGTGTGCGCAAGAAATTTCTTTTGTGAATGCTTTTTAAAACCATGTGTGCACTTTTTTAAAAAAAAAAAATGGTGTGTGCCTTGCAAAATGATGTGTTATGACACACAATTCTTTGTGCGCACCACAATTTGTTATGTGGGCTGGTCTTAAAATTTGTGTGCGTGCAAGAGCAAAGAGTTCGTAGGTTCTTCCAGTGTGTGTACAAAGGATAAAAATAAAACTTATATAAGTAAAATATAAGTAAAGTACAGCATTTATGTAAAGAACAGGAGAAATATATGAAAGGTTAGAACACTTTCTCAAAATCAGATTGTACCCTAAAAACACAAGGTGTCAAAGAACATACCTACCCATGTTATCCAGCGTCAAGTGGTTGGTCAGCAGCCAGATGATAAAGTTGCAATTCGTATTTGCAATTGTAGTTTATTATTGATTCCCAAAATATCCAGAACATAGTAGTGCCAAATAGTTTTTTCTTTTACCATTTAATTTGCTACCTAAAAATGTTTAAATAAGCCCATGCAAATGTTTCAGACCTTAAAGACATATCATGTAAAAATTATACTCCTCTAAACATAGAAGGACTGTGCTTAAAAAAGTTGTGTTTTGGACTGATTTATCGAGAAATCCCCCCCAAAACCCTACTAGTCCCTCCCATCTGTTACACTTCCTGCTGTCTGAATTCTCTGGATGTACGGAGAGCTGCCAGCTCTCAGTACACTGCACTGTAGGATAGGAACCAATCAGCAGCTAGGCTGACCTAATAGGAAACTGAAGCTTGTCTTTGCTTTTGTGACTGCAGGGCTATGATTGGCTATCCTCCTCGTACTGTGCTTTTGGCAGAGACCGTCAGGACACGCCCACCCTTCATTTGAAACACTGACAGAGACCTAAGAGGATTTATAGGGAGCTCCAATAAAGGGGCTATTTTTACAGACAGTATTCAATTTTAGTCCAAAGTGAAACCAGCACAATATATTATTCATAATTGCCTACAAAATTAGTTTATTTATTTATCCATTTATCCAATATGTCTCCTTTAAAGACAGCCTTATCCTGGTTTAAAAAGTATTGGTTTATTTTATTAAATATGTGATTAATTGGTACAAACGTTTTAAAAAAAATCGAAATTACGGCCTCTCTTTTATACAACTCACTAATAGTCTCTAATTATTAATGGCCATGGTTACAGGGCTGTTATGAAAGTAACTCTGGAATGAATGTATATATTTATATAACTCACACAGCCGATTTCCTTCCCACCAGGTGTTGCGCTCTGCAGCGGATTGGTCGGCTGGTATTAAGTACCATGAAGAATCTATTCACAATGCATATGTACATGTGATAGAAAACAGCAAACACTACATTTACATTGAGGTACTGTATGCAGAGGATATGCATAGCCCTGTGTTAAGGTACATTGTCATATACACACAATCATGTCTACAAAGGCACAAGCATGCATGTAGTGCTGTAGGAATATGGAGAGAGGCAGTATAGGTCCAGTGGATGATTTGAACATTTATTAGTTTGTTATATAAAAGTGGGGGTTATATAGGCACAAAAATAGTTTATAGAGCACTATTTAATCTAGCAAAACAGATGCATTTATTAGTGGCTAGAACCTTACAGTAATTAGGGGAACCTGTAAAACTGGCCATACGTGGGCTGACGTTGCTGACCTGGCAGCTCGAGCGTATTCATGCAAACTACAGCCTGCTTGACCAATATATGGTTTGGCATATCTATGTCAGGTGAGAACCATGGGGGATACATAGGCCCCTTCCGTAACAGGATTGTTGGCCAGGGGACAAATTATCAGATCGGCCTGATTTGGCCCTCCAGCTGGTGGCCAAAACAGACAAAGATCTGCTCTTTGGCAACTTCTGTATAAATGGCTAGCTTAACAATAAGATGATTTGAGCAGTGCCTATGCTAAGAAAAGAAAATGTCTGGCCTAGGATTTGCCAATATTCTCTAGAAGTTACTTCTATTTACATTTGTTTTTCCTTTTATTTGATTTCAGAATCAATTTTTTATCAGTTGTGCTGACAACAAGCTTGTTTTTAACAAGATAGGGGATACCATTGCTCAGAGGATACTTAAAGCTCACAGGTAATTTATGCTAACTCATTCCCATTTCATTGTAGGCATGTTATTTTTGTTGTTTAACTCATGACTGCCACTTTTGTGGCTGTGAGGTTTACATTTTAGCAAGCTGTCATGGCTGTAATGGCTTACCTTTGCATGGAGCATGGCAGCAGCACTGCAACTAAAGGGATACAACTCAAGGGGATACAACTCAAGGGGAAGTATCACACTGGGTGGCATGCACGGCATATATAAAAGTATTTCAGCAGATTAAAATGCTGGGTTTGTCATTTCCTGGAAAAGCTTATTTTTTATTTTAGCAAGTTCTAAGGCTGACAGTGCAATTTGCAATAATATCCCTGCTGTGAACAGGGACTGAACAGTTCAAAATGGATGTGCTGCAGGCATAACACTTTAGCAATATGAAATAAGTATGGTAAACATGTCCCAGGAACAGCCAAAATCTTGCTTTAATCTGATGAGCCCTATAACATACAGCACCAGCCTTCAGAAAAAAAAATACCCCTTGAATGAACTAAATCAGGCCTAAACACGGCAGAGAAGTCACTGGATAATATATTTGCCATAATTATTGATATTCTTTAGTTCATTAAGTATTTGAACTCTTTCCTTTCACATGAGGAACATAGCCTGTATATATTGGGTGAAATCCAGCTTTTTTGTTATCTAACCAGTTAGAAGGTAATACTGTGGTTTGGAGATTCAATTGTGGCAGTTATGTTGTACATGGTTTACTCAGCTCAAGTTATAACTTGGAGAGAATAGATCAATGAATGGCATTAAATGATTATTTATTAAGATTCTGAACCTCTTTGTCCTTGTTGCAGGGAAAACAAAAGGTACCGCGTCTATGTTATTACTCCATTGCTTCCTGGATTTGAAGGAGATATTTCCACCGGAGGCGGTAGTGCCTTGCAGGCTGTTATGCACTTCAACTACAGGTGGGCTTTGCAAATATATATTAATAATAGAACTGGTTCATTTGTTTTTGTTTGTTTTTTTGTTTTATTTTGCTTCCAGTTACACATCCTGCTTCTGCTCACATGTGCCTTTACAAAACTGGTGATACTGACATGTTTAGGCTTAAAGCAGACCCATTTTCAAGCCTGGCCTCAGGTTGCCAAATTAACCATAAATATTGCTATACTACGGGGCCCATTCATTAAAGTCCGAATGAGTACAAATTGAAAATTTTTTTATTTTTTTCTAACTTTTAGAACTGTGCATATTTTCGGCGATTTTTTAAAGTTATTTCCACTACTTTTTCGTACTTTGAGACAATTTGTGTGATAATGATAATATCTGTACATGTATTGCCTATCTGACGATAACCATGGATGACCTATGATGTAAAAACAAATTGCACACACCCACAGAGGAACTTATAGTTACATAGGGTTGAAACCTATACTAACCTATCTATACACTCACATACATAAACCATATATACCAACATCAATACTAACTGTAGATTTTAGTATCACAATAGCCTTGGATACTATGCTTGTTCAAGAACTCATCCGAGTCCCTCTTATAGGCATTAACAGAATCTGCCATTATAACATCACTAGGAAGGGCTTCTCACGGCCTCACTGCCCTCACCATCAAAAACCACTGCTGCTTCAAGTGAAAGTTCTGTTCCTCTAATCTAAATGGGTGGCCTCTGGTGCGCTGATGTACTTGTACAGAGTGGCCTCTAATGTACTTTTACAGAGTAATCATGTCCCCTTGCAAGCACTTTTGCCCCAACCTTGACAGTCTAACCTCATAGTTTAAATCTTCCATCCCCTTTACCAGTTTAGTTGCAGTCTCTGCACTCTCTCCATCTCATTAATATCCTTCTTAAGGACTGGAGCCCAAAACTGCACTGCATACTCAAGGTGAGGCCTTACCAGGGACCTATAAAGAGGCAAAAATATGTTCTCATCCCTTGAGTCAATGCCCTTTTTTATACAAGACAGCACTTTATTTGCTGTAGTAGCCACAGAATGACACTGCCTGGAATTGGACAACTTGTGATCTACAAAAACCCCTAGATCCTTCTCCATTAAGGATGCCCCCAACACACTACCATTCAGTAGATAGTTTGCGTTTATATTATTTCTACCAAAGTGCATAAAGTACATAACTAAAGCTCAAAATTGAAGTAAAATCATAAGTACTTTATTTTAACATACATACATACTATAAAGAAGCCTTACGCGTTTCGTACCATTTAGGGTACTTAATCATAGGCTGAATGGTATCCTTTAGACACTCAGTATTTAAGGTTATACTGGCCAGAGCAGCATACTAACCAATTACAACATAGCATACAATGAAGACCATTAATTCGAACCAATAGTATGAACAATGTGATTAGCTAGGTAATTACCAAATTTACACTAAAAGAAGCACATAGCAATGTATGTAAAATAGTAGTATAAGTTCTGAAATACAAGTTAATTATAGTACAAAGTGCATATCAATGAATTATTGTATGTAATTATAATAATAAATACAAGCATATGTACAAGAGGCCTTACCAGGGACCTATAAAGAGGCAAAATTATGTTTTCATCATCTTGAGTCAATGCCGTTTTTTTTTTTTTATACAAGACAGCACTTTATTTGCTTTAGCAGCCACTGAATGACACTGCCTGGAATTAGACAACTTGTTATCTACAAAACCCCCTAGATCCTTCTCAAAAAAGGATCCCCCCCAACACATTACCATTTAGTGTATAACTTGCATTTATATTTTTTCTACCAAAGTGCATAACTTTGCACTTATCAACATTGAACCTCATTTTCCATTCCATTCCATTGCTGCCCAGTTTTCCAATGTTGTCAAATCGCTCTGCATTCTGCACGGAACTTATAATTTTGCACAATTTAGTATTGTCAGTAAAAAAAGAAACAGTACCTCCTATGCCCACCTCCAGGTCATTAATAAACAAGTTAAAAAGCAAATGACCAAAGACTGACCCTTGTGGTACTTCACTAAAAACACTACATTATATACATTTAAAAGCCATTGCTTACTCCAACAAGAAAGTAGCCCAATGACCCGTAGTAAAACGTAGGGAAGCAGGGGCATGACAGACGCGTTGGACAGACTTAGCCACTCCCAGTTGCAGGTGATTGGTTAGTTCGTAAGGGGTATAAAATGCTGGTAACTGTTCCCGCTTCTCACTCCATTTTAGTCAGCAGAGTAAAACGCCCACCCTCCCTCCCTATAGAGGTGGAGGTAGCGGAGTGTCGTTGGCGGGGTGATTAAGTTGGGGGAAAGCAATGGTTGGGTTAGGAGGGGAGTTTTATAGTTAAGTGGCGCTGGCATGCTTGGAACCTCAGGGGTAAGAAAGTGGATTAGGAGGTGATTTTTGTTGGGTAGTTGGTTCCGGGCCAGAAGGGCAGCTGGCAGCGCCAGTTGCGCTGCGCAGTTATTGGATTGTTACAGTGTTTGGCTATTTAAAAGTTGATTTGTTTGTTATACAAACATTTGTGTTATGTTTGAGATGTTGTTTCACATTTGTTATTTATGTTATGTTTTAAATTAAAACTTCACTTGTTGTTAATAAATTTTCTGCGGCCATTTTTATCCCAAGAATTGGTGTATGTGTGTTTATTGGGGATGGTAAGTAAAGAGGTAAAAGGGGGTTGTTGGTTGGGAGAAGGGCGGGTCAAGTTCCAACGTTACTCATGTCATGCTTTTGCTTCTTCTTCTTTTTCTGGCATGCTGCTACTATTGCAAGTGCTGCTCTGTATTTGGCTTTTATATATACTGGACTCATTTTAAAACAGAAAACAAAATCTGTTTTTTTAAATGTAAACCAATGAAGCTTTGTGCACACAACTGATCGTAGCACCTTTGTAGAAACACGTACTATATGTTTAAGCAAGAACATCATTCCAGGGATACAATTTTCCTTGTGTCACTACTATTTCCAGGACATAACTTTTGTACAATTAGCCCAAACATGTCTGCAGCACTTCAAGTTGCACTTAATCGCTGGATTTCTCTCTTTCTTGCTAACTCTGCATTCCATCTGAATTAGAAAGTTTTTTCTGTCAGGGAAAAAATCCTATTAGCACAAGGAATGCTTCAAAGCAGCCATAAGTCATTTATTTTGTCTGGAATAGGAGAATTCAAAACCTTCCCCGGACATCTTTTTAAGAAGCGCTTTTTTTTGTTTTGTTTTACTGGGTAGAGCTTTATAAGTTAAAAGCTCAATCCAAATTCTTCTTCAGGGAAGGAGAGAACCCTTAAGAACATATATAGTTCTGGCCCTTGGGAAGAATAATGATATATCCTGCCTCCTGCATTGTCAATGTCAGGCAATGGCTTAACATAACTTTTATTATTGTTACAGGGTAATGAATCATAAAGTAATTTGGTAGTAGTTTATGTAGGGATTGTATGAATGTCCTGGCAAATGGCCTTTTGGTGGTTGTACAACAAAAAAGAGTTCCACCAGCACGCCCTTACCTCCTCCAATACTTAATACATGGTGCACAGCCCAGAGAGTTCACACTCCCAGCACAGTCCAGCAAGAAAATTTGACTGGCACAACAAGTGTGATGCAAGCGGGGCTTAGCCCCGCGTGTTTATTCAAGGTAGCAACGTTTTGGGGGCGTACCCCTTCGTCAGGCGTTTTTGGTGGTTGTCCCAAATCACACACGATATACTTGATATACACATTATCTGAGTAAGGCTAAGGAGCTATGGCACCAAAGGCAAGAGTCTCAATCTGCCCTGCCTGATGTTGAACTGACTTTGTGGTAGACACAAACCAACACAGAAAGGGGACCCACAAGGAGCTTTTATAGATTTTATAATCAGGACACATTAAGCCGCGATAAAAATGTCTGCATTTTCAACATATCTCCCCAAAATGGTTCCACCTAGGTAGGTCTTTCTGCTGTCTACCCCTAATTCTGGGCATGGCTCATATATGCATGAGCTTAATATGTATTCATCAACAAACACACCACACACTACAGCTGAGCCTGTATGCAGTCCTTTTCTGTTTATACAGATTCTTGGGGATGTATGTCTTATCTAAGCTTCTAGCACCGGTATACTGGAGTGTGCTCAGCTAGATTTATCTTACTCTTACTTGGCCTTGAGAGGAATCTCATGTGGTAACAAGGTTTCATTTTTCAAATCAGGGAGATTTATTGTCACTAACATATTATCGACATATGTCCATGACCCATTCTTTTTTTTTTTTTAGTTTCTTTGTTAGTAGGTGCCTCAGAAGGCACTTTACCAGGGTGGCAAATAGATGCCCGTGGTTAAAAGTTAAAAAGACAATTCTCTTTTAGTGCAGAAAACACAATTGCAATCTCTAGACTAGCAACGCAAGCCCCACTTGTCCCATTCTGAGTGCAAGGCAGTTGACTTCTATTATCTTTATTTCTGGAGTGCTATGCGTATTTTTTCTTGCTCTTTACTTGCTGTATACAGCCTCCTCTTCTCCCCCTGGTGGCTGCATTTATTTGCTTTAATGTTTGTGTGCATGTGCTTAGCACCACCATCTGGTTATTACTGTATTTTTCTTCATTGGTATGGGGAGATTTTCTGTTATAGTGGTGAGCCCTTGTAGGGAGGGATCCTGGAGCTGTACCTTATATTACATACTTATACATACATTGCAGATCAAGTCACCACAGTGAAAACAATAAGGCTAGCATTCAGAGCAAATGCATATGCAGGGGATATTCCTACAAGCATTAGTATTATGCTTGCCTTTGAGTATTAGTTCTTTATGGATTATTTTTTGTAAACTAGATGAGGGCAAATATGTGCTCATTATGCCTACCAAGCAAGATTTCTAGGCTCAGGCATGCAGTGGTGGATTTTTTTCCCTGTAATTTGTCACACTTTCATGACTGTTGTAATATTTTTTTTTTTACTGCTGTGGTCCACCTTTCTCTCCACTTCTATTCTGATTGCCTTTTCTTGTAATTAAATATTTGTAGGACCATTTGCAGAGGGGATAATTCCATCATTGGACAACTGAAAGCAGAAAGTGAGTGATTTGTGTTATTAATTTATTGGTCGTTGCAGAGACAAAGCAATTAAATTGCTAATTTATTTCTTTTAGAAGTTACTTTTATAAAGAGCAGCAGGTTGGTTGCTATATTTAATACTCTTTTATATAGGGTATTTGCTACTTGGATGTAGGGGGTCAAATTTTTTAATCATGTTTTTTCTCCCCCATTCCTTCTTCCTGGCAGGGGTAGTCCAGCTGCTTTAGAGCAGTTTCACTATCCATGTATTTACAGTGGATATAAAAAGTCTACACACCCCTGGTAAAATGTCAGGTTCCTGTGCTGTACAAAAATGAGACAAAGATAAATCATTTCAGAACTTTTTCAACCTTTAATGTGACCTATAAACTGTACCACTCAATTGAAAAACAAACTGAAATCTTTTAGGTGGAGGGAAGAAAACCAAAAAAACTAAAATAATGTGGTTGCATAAGTGTGCACACCCTTAAACTAATACTTTGTTGAAGCACCTTTTGATTTTATTACATTATTTGATTTTATTACAGTCTTTTTGGGTATGAGTCTATCAGCATGGCACATTTTGGCTTTGCAAGATTTGCCCACTCTTCTTTGCAGAAACACTCCAAATCTGTCAGATTGCAAGGGCATCTCCTGTGCACAGCCCTCTTCAACCCACAGATTTTCAATTGGATTCAGGTCTGGGCTCTGGCTGGGCCATTCCAAATCTTTAATCTTGTTCCGGTGAAGCCATTCCTTTGTTGATTTGGATGTATGCTTTGGGTCGTTGTCATGCTGAAAGATGAAGTTCCTCCTCATGTTCCTCCTCTGCTATTTGGAACTGTTCATAATTCCCTCTATCTTAACTAAGGCCAAAGTTCCAGCTGAAGAAAAACAGCCACAAAGCCTGATGCTGCCACCCAATGCTTCACTGTGGGTATGGTGTTCTTTTGGTGATGTGCAGTATTGTTTTTGCGCCAAACATGTTTTTTGGAATTATGGCCAAAAAGTTCAACCTTGGTTTCATCAGACCGTAACACCTTTTCCCACATGCTTTTGGGAGACTTCAGATGTGTTTTTGCAAAATGTAGCCTGGCTTGGATGTTTTTCTTTGTAAGAAAAGGCTTTCGTCTTGCCACTCTACCCCATAGCCCAGACATATGAAGAATACGGGAGATTGTTATCACATCTACAACACAGCCAGTACTTGCCAGATATTCCTGCAGCTCCTTTAATGTTGCTGTAGGCTTCTTGGTAGCCTCCCTGACCAGTTTTCTTCTTGTCTTTTCATCAATTTTGGAGGGATGTCCAGTTCTTGGTAATGTCACTGTTGTGCCATATTTTCTCCACTTGATGATGACTGTCTTCACTGTGTTCCATGGTATATCCAATGCCTTGGAAATTCTTTTGTACCCTTCTCCTGACTGATATCTTTTAACAATGAGATCCCTCTGATGCTTTGGAAGCTCTCTGGGGACCATGGCTTTTGCTGTGGGATGCGACTAAATAAATTTCAGGAAAGACCAACTAGAGCAGCTGAACTTTATTTGGGGTTAATCAGAGGCACTTTAAATGATGGCAGGTGTATGCTGACTCCTATTTAACATGATTTTGATGTGATTGCTTAATTCTGAAACAGCTACACCCCCAGTTAGAAGAGGGTGTGCACACTTATGCAACCACATTATTTTAGTTTTTTTGGTTTTCTTCCCTCCACCTAAAAGATTCAGTTTGTTTTTCAATTGAGTGGTACAGTTTGTAGGTCACATTAAAGGTGGAAAAAGTTCTGAAATGATTTATCTTTGTCTCATTTTTGTACAGCACAGGAACCTGACATTTTACCAGGGGTGTGTAGAATTTTGATATCCACTGTATGTATATATGTACAAATATTTCAAAAATCTGCCCATCTGTGGTTAATGTTAGGTTATTTCTGCACTGATTAATTTTTGCTGCCTTTGAACATGGTTTAGCAATGCTGTGTGCCAATGAAATAGATAATGAACATGTTTTTTATAGCTGACATTGACCAGGCATAAGTGTTCTCTTTGTGCGTTGTGTCTGCATGCACTGAATATTTGCACTCCAAAAACTGTGCACCTTTGAGGTATATGCATCAGTCTGCATAGTGATTCTAATTTATTAATGTACCTTAAGTCACTCTAAAAAATTACCCACTGCCATGCCATATCCTAACTGCCAGCAGTGGGCACACTTCTCCTTCCTGTGAGCTCCACGCCTATTTGCTTTCTACAGGATAGCCAGTCTAATGAATAATGTTTTCACTAACTTCTATTTATAGTTGGAAACCAGTGGATTAACTACATCTCGTTCTGCGGTTTGAGAACGCATGCGGAACTGGAAGGCAATCTGGTCACAGAGCTGATATATGTGCACAGCAAATTGCTCATCGCTGACGACAATACTGTCATAATTGGTAAGTGCACTGCTGCTAATGATGTATTTCTGTTGTGTTATAGAATTAAGAAGACTTAGATGTAACATGTTTATGTATATATCATGTATTGTTCTTCCTAGGGGAACCGAGAGCTGCGGTGTAGCCTGTACAGAGTACCAAACACTGCAGAAAGATTTACTTTTAGCTCTTTTTATACCTTTTAACTTCATTTTTTTCTGCTTCTTCTATTAATAGTGTGTTTTCATGGTCAGTTTTTACACTTATTGAGTTGTACAATTCTGGAAAAAAGTGCTTTTGAAGCAGTAACCAGTGAGGCATTAAGCAAAATAATTGGCTTTATTCCTTCAGGAGTCGCCACTGGAATGCAGTCATGTGTATTCCCAAGTAACAGTTCTATATAACATTAAGCATTTAAAGTGTTGTATCAGTTATGTAATTCTGCACTTAAGCAATGTGCACTGTAAAGATATTCTTTTTCCATTCTCGTGTGCAGTGTATTTCGCCAGTAGCACAGTAATGGGAATGCATTATTTCTCTGTGTTTCTGTCCCACTTGAGAAACACCAGTTGTTGTGCTGCTCAGTAAACAGATGAGACCACATATATGCATAAATCTGGCTTTGTAATGAGACTGATCTCATCCTTATTTCCGGTCAGTCAGCACCTTGGGGTCTGTTTGGACTGATCATCCTGCAATCCCGTTGGATCACATTCTGTCTGCTCTAAAAACCTAAAGGGGGCCACTGCTCTCTTATAATTATGATAATAGTCTCTTATACAGGGCATCAACCAGTTCAGCATAGCAGTGCTAAACCACCCCCTTCTTTGCCTGTCACACTTCCCATAGAATTGCTGGATCATTTATGAACAGAGATCTGCCTGTCACCACTATGTGTGGTTCTAGCACCACCCTTCCTGTACGGACCATCACAGTTGCACCTGCCCACCAACAAAGGTGTCTGCCTATTAAAGACAGAAAGAACTACTGGGGAGATTTGGATTACAGCACCTCAGATGCTTCCCCACTACATGCCTTGCTTGAATTGACAGACTGTTGAAAACTCCAGGAGGGTTTGCAGGTCTACTTATAGGGCATTGAGATTTAAATGGCTCTGCTCTCTGTGGTGTTGTCCAATAGTGGGAGGCACAGATTGTTAAATATTATGTCCCACTGAGTAAGCACATGTGGCGTGTGTTGTGAAAATTAGGATATTATGGCCATGCTACCAAAAGCCACTACCATATTCCACCTCCATACTATCCACTTTACAACAAGCTCCCTTCTTTGGAACACTCCCATGAAAACATGACATCTTCTGGTACTTCTGGTCTCTATCCTGGGTGCACCTCAGAACCCTATTAAGATTATAATTAGTTATTTCTTTTTGTTTTGTGTTGCCTCATGATTGGTAATTATCATCCTGAAACTGGGTGGCACAGAAGTTTGCTGGTTTAAAATGAATGGTAAGAAAGGCTCATCCTCAATATTGATACACCTTGGCTGGTGACAGGTCTGTACTTTTTTTATAACCCCATTTCAGATGTTATTGCTGTCACAGCTCTGCCCCCAGCCCAGAAGTATCTAAGTGGAGAAATGAATACATTGCCTTCCTGGAGCACTTATTCCTTTGGCAATGGCCTAGCCCTAGAGAAACCAAAAGAAAAGCACATTAGCTAAGATTTAAGGTAAATGCCAGCTTCCAAGAAGCCACAAACAAGGGCCACACAATAGTGTTCATGGGAATCAAGGTCACTTTAAATATAGTTTTGTTGAATCAAGAAAATGGCCATATTTATTTTTATTCATTCTCCATTGGAATCTTCCTTTTCAGTGGAAATCACATTTTAGCATGCTTTAAGAGTGGGCTGACTGTCAAAATGTGCTCCATCTGTCTTGAATCAAAGTCAAGTTAAGCAATTAAACCTGACGAACCTGTTATCTGTTCTTTGAGGCACACAAAGTGCTTTGAAATTTGACGTTTTTGGCATTATCTGTACTTGCGCATCGAATTTCCTTCAGACATTCATAATCTTGCATATTTCTATGGGAAGAGCCATTTAGCAGAAACCCAAATAAACACATTTACATTTTTTTCCAGTTTAATGCCACCCATTTGTATGATCGAGAGTAAGTTACTTCTCAGCTGCCCAGCTTTAGACATTTGTGAAGCATAAACCTAATATAAAACCTGCTTGGGGGAAGGGGGGAAGTTTTATTTAAATGATGATAAAGTCCACAGTAGGACTGAGCAGTACAAATGTCCCATGGAGTGCTGCATCTGTCCCTCACGACTCCAGCTGATATAGGATAGCGTGTGTTTTTGTTTTAAAGGGGACAAATACCCACCAATATAACAAAGTACAATTGCTCAGACTGCTCTGCTTTTTTTTAAATTTCATGAAACAGGTATGGGACACATTATCCAGAAAGCTCTGTATTACAGGAAGGCCATCTCCCATAGACTAAGTTTTAACCAAATAATTAATATTTTTAAAATTATTTCCTTTTTCTCTGTTATAATAAAACAGTACCTTGCACTTGACCCAAGCTAAGATATAATTAAGCTTTATTAGAGGCAAAGCAATCTACTGGGTTTAATTAATGTATTAATGATTTCTTAGCAGACAGATCCAAATAACAGAAAGATCCTTTATCTGGAAAACCCTAGGTCACAGGCATTCTGCATAACAGGCCCTATACCTGTATTAGCAGCTACTACAGTGGTAATATTATAAATGTATATCAGGAGCACCCCATGCTGTTTAATACTTGAAAATTCACGCATGTTTTATTCATTCCTATGGGATTTTTAGAAGTGTATTTATCAATGGGTGAAAGTTAGAACTCACCCTTTCATAGATATGTTTCTAAAAATCCCATAGGTATGGATAGAACGTGGGGTAATTTTTATGCATTAAGCCCTAAACTCACACTTTAATATATCTGCCTATTAGTGATGCAAGAAGCACCTCCTGATACTTCTCTGCTCACTTCTCTCTTAACAAGACAGGAACCATAGGACTGAGTAGAGAAGTGTCAGCAGATGCTTTCTCTATTAGTAAAAATACAAAAAAAAAGGTATCTACAAGGGAAACTCTACAATCAAACAAACAGGCAAAATTCATTAGAAACACTTATATTAGAACCCAGCACCATCACGTCTGCCACTGCCCCATTATTCCATGTGAGTGGTATTAAATAACATTAGCAAAAAGTGACTTATTTAAAAGTAACTATGTATGCATCTCCAATGTAATCCAAAAGGTAACAAAATATCAGTAAAGAAATATGGTAAGGTAGCAACTGTAAATGTATTAACCTAAGTATTATGATAGTTTATACAGATTCAGTAGAGCTAAGCCAGGAGGGATATTAGTAAGTGAGTATAGTACATTATACAGGTAGCGACCATTTCCAGAAAGCAGGAAATAAATGTATTTAAGAATTCTGATGACATTTATGTCCCTAGTCAATGGCATGTTTCACTCTGTGTATATTAATCCCACATGGAAGTAGAAGGTATTCTCTGTAGATACGGTACAGTAAATTCATATTATGGAACTGAGAAGGCTTTGGCATGTTTCCCCTAAAAATGACTGACATCCATTTGTGCTTTTTGCTTTGCTAATGAGATAATCCATCATTCTCATTCCAATCAGGTTCTGCTAATATTAACGATCGCAGCATGATGGGAAAGCGTGACAGCGAGATGGCTGTTGTTTTTCAAGACACAGAGACGGTTCCATCGGTCATGGATGGCGAGACATATGAAGCTGGAAAATTCGCCCTGTCACTTAGGATGCATTGTTTCAGGTACATAAACTACTCATTGGAGAAAGCTATTTCTTGGATGCAGACAAGACCACTCAGTATTTTATGGTTTGAGGGGCTAATGAGTAAAATCCTAGATAAATACACTGTAATGCAATGTAAATATCTGAATCCATATATTTTCACTCTCTGATAGAATATAGGGTTTTATCCGCATTCACATGAGGAATGGTAAATGTATAGCTGTAAAGCATCACATTACTGAGTACTGTAGAAAAACTGAAGCTCAAACAATGCATTCACTTTCATGTAATACCCCTGTATGTACCCATTGTGTAGGCTGCTTCTTGGCTGCTTTAATGATCCTTCTGTCAACATCCAAGATCCTGTAAGTGACAAATTCTTCAAAGAAGTGTGGGTTGCAACTGCAGCAAGAAATACAACAATTTTTGACAAGGTGAGAAATATTTTTGTGTGTGTTTGTGCCCCTAATGTCCAACTTTATGTATGTTGTATGTGTAAGGGCAAGGCTTGCTTGGTTATTTCATGTTATTTAATATATACAAGTTTTTTAAATTCCGCTCGCTAAAGCATTGAAATGAACAGGCAATAAAAAAATATAGAATTTCTGCAACTCCCAGCAGCAGCTAAAGGGCCACAACTGGCTGGTTTGCATTGCAAAGATAATGGTAAATGTGTCTGAGGTTTCCATTTTTGTATTTCCTCCTTATGATGTCCAGGTCTTTAGATGCCTTCCCAGTGATGAAGTCCATAATTTTTTTCACCTTCCTGAGTACCTTGCTAAGCCAGGACTCGCCACCCAAGATCGTGTGAAAGCACAAGAGGAATTACAGAGGATCAAAGGTTTTGTGGTGCAGTTTCCCTTTTTCTTCCTGGCTGCAGAAAACCTCTTGCCTTCAGTTGGCACAAAAGAAGCCATGGTGCCCATGGAAACATGGACATGATCAAAATGTTATTGGGGGGGCGTTATGTTATGGTATAGCTGCCTGAAAGGAATGGAGTTTGCGAGAGACAACATGTTTAATGCAGCAGAACTGGTACCGACGGGTGGGTACTTGGAGTCCACACACTGTTTCACCATTGCATTTGTTCAAGCACCAAAGGGTTTAATCACAATCAAAGCAATTACCACTAAATGAAACACGGCTACTGTAAATTTTTACAGTACACACAAATCTCTTATTTCTGGGCCCAGGAAATGGTACTGCTAATGTTTTAAATATTACAAGTAAATTTTTTTTTTTTCATATTTTAAAAATGAGAGGTGCCTGTAGTTACATGTGCATGGTGACTGGGCAAAGTTTTACAGAGCTTAATTACCACTAACTGGATACCCAAGGCTATACACACATTTCTTTCCTATAGAATCGATTTGCTCTAATTAAATACACAAAGTATTGCTCTACTAGAAGCCTGCAGGGGGAGCTGTCGCTCAGCATCAGAAAACTGCAGTGTGTAGAAATGGGCTGTTGGATGAAATTCTTTTTCTTAAATTCCATACATGAAATTCCATGAAGGAGCATGTTATTGATACGCTATTGGCGTAATGCAACAGAACATGGGCAGTGTCTCTGAGCCATTCTTGCCAGGAAAGGGATTAACATTTCTGCTCCATTTTTAAGATTTTGTACGGTTCTCCAGCTCAGGCCTTAGTTACTGTGGGCTTTCACTACAAGCTGCATTTAGTGTTTCAGATAACATTTAATATATCTGGAGTGAACATATATCTGAAGAACAGTGCAATGTTCCAGTATGCAAACATTATTTGCCCTCTATTTAACATCACATTTTATAAAAGCCACTGAATATTTCACTTCTTCCCAAAGCTTCTGACCTTCTTTACAATTAGAGGGAAAAGCATGCTGTCTAGACCAATCCTGAATGAAGCCCAGTGGCACAAATATCCATTTAGAATTATTTTGGACAACCACCATCTGTAGTATCTTATTCTATCAGGTTTTTTCTGCACACACTTTGTATTCATGTTAGATATCATGAAAATAATACCATCATTGCCCTCTACGTCATTCAATGTTAGTACTGGCTGTTCATATGCCACATTCCATTTAGGCATGTAGAATTGTCTATATAGCACCATTATACAGTATTCATATTCTGCTACAGGAAAGGGATGTTCAACCCCAAACCTAAATTACAAACTGTCATTTTGTATATTAGCTTTTCCTACCGTAGGAAATATCATGTGGAAGGCTCTGGTCTGACAGAGCCAGTTCTTGGGGGTTATGCAAAAGTAGCACAGATTAGAGTAAAACAAAAATCTGCCACTTTTCAGGTTAGTTTCTGACATGGGGGTAATTTATATGTATGTACTAAAATGAGTTTGATTGAGTCAGTTTGGGCACACGAAGCATGCCAGGAAGCAATCAAAATATGGGGGTAAGTCCCCTGATTGTAATTTCAATGCCTAATTGCACATATTTCTATACAGTAATATATTGTTATACAGATTTGTATTTGTGGTTATGATGCAATGTCACACAATATTATATTCAATGGTTTCTTGGTTTTAGTTTCATGTTTTACATTTCATTTAGACACTTTGAATTGTTTTAGCAAAATGTTGAACGGAGTATTATATTGGTCCTTCATTTTAGATATTTTCTTTTTAATTCTTTGCAAAATGAAGTAAGTAGAAGTACAGAATCTTTTTTTCCATTATTATTTAGTTGATATACTGTTATTTTAAGTTTTGTCTGTTCGTTAATAGCAATTTCTCTCAGTACTGTAACTCATGCCTTTTGGTGGCTCAGGCTTATTGTTGCCACATAAACCACTTTCTGCCATATAAACATGCAGGGCCCACCTTGGCTGAATTGTCGTCCCAACAATTTTCATACCATGGTGATCGGATCGATATCCAAACATTCATTGTAATACAACTAAAATCTGACTGTGTATGGCCAGCTTTGAGCTGTGCTATACAGGAAGGAATAGTCAGATTTAGGCCCAAATACTTCCACAGACTGAGCAGATCAACCAATAACACACATTCAAGTTGCCTTTATCATATTTCTAAGCCTATTCTGACAAGGAGTGACCGGTTTACTCTGTTCAGCCATTGTAAACGTCTTTCCATGTATTGTCAAGGCACAGGCTCTGGCCACTCACACACCATTAAGTTCCCACTGTAGAACAAAATAATTACAGCTCAGTGTTCAGTAGCTCTTCAGCCAACACACATAAGAACAGGAGCCCCTTATATATTATATAAAGTACATGGCTGTCCAACCTAAACTGACTAAGGATCCTTTCTGCTACATTCAAGGTACAAAGTTCCAGATTCCTCAACTTTAGAACTTAGAGTCAGTACCACTAAACATGTGTATGCCACTTTAACCATTAACAAATGAAGGAATAATAAAGCTTGGATTGTTGGAATGTGCTCATCAGATTATCCTTATTGTGGGATATTGAATTCATTTTGAAGTTTATTAATTTGATCAGTTTATTCAGTAACTTGTCCTACTATGCAAAATGTTCATCTATATCAGTGATGGGGACATTATCCAACATTTCTGAGACATGATTGCCATACAATAAAACAGTAAATGAATATCCCTTCTATGAAGGTTGTACGATACTGCTATCGGTACTAGATGTCTGTGTCGATTTAATATTGTATCTTGAAGCCTAATTGTAATTTGATTTTAAATAAATATATTTAAAGGTTAAATAAAGTATTATTTAAAAAAAACCAAAACTGTTCTCCAGTATATTATGCACATATATTATGGACATCTCTGTCTTTTAATTATATCTTCCTTATAAGCAAGTATGATTCCAATGGGTGGACATGTTTAACTGTGGTTATTAGCAGATAATTAGCTGTAGATGGAGCAAACATTGAAATGACTGGTGTGTTGTGTGCAACGAATGCATTCTGAGAGACTTTATAAAGAGCTGTAGGACTCACCTGCTGTCTAATATATGATTTTATCAGATGACAAAGTCAGTTGCTTAAGTAAAGAAGTAAAGCAGGCCAAATTGAAAAATATAAGAAAGTAAATTAAGGCTTCCATGTTGGGGTCCCTAGTTACAAAGGCGCAACACAAGCAGGATAACAACATTGGGTTGCAAATAAGTGTCTATCTTTGAGTTTGCATTTGTGTATATAACAGAAAGTATCAATTCCTGAGATAAGGTGCCACCAACATCATTATTTGTGCTAATCACCAGTGCCACCCCTGTACACCATAAGTGTCATGACCAGATACCTACACCAAGATCTCATCCTCTACCAATATCTATACGGCAATCTGCTTCCAATTATCATGAAATGTAACTAATGTTTTCCATTCAAATTGTCCCCACTTCTGCCTGCATGTTCTTTGTATTCTTTATAATCTGTAGGTCTGCTTCTATTTGCTACCCAACACTTCTTTGAGCAGCCATAGATCAGTGGCACTCCTTTAGCAGGTGGCTAATGGCTACATTTAGTAAATGCTGAAAAGTGCACTTGTTTCAGAACTAAGTTTTCCTTCCAGTGTCTCCTCTGGAGGAGATTACTTTTTCCAAGTGCATTAAAGGACATTGTTTGTATGGCGCACACTGATTTAGAGTATTACTGAGGGTGGGTACTGATTTTTATGATAGTGCCCATCCAAAAATTGGTATCTGGATTCATTCCAAAGGTGTTCATGTTTAGGTCAAGGCTCTGTGCAAGCCAGTCACCTTCTTCAACTTCCATCTCTGCCAAACTTTTCTGTATGGGCATTAATTTATTTACAGTGTTATAATAAAAAAAAGATTTTAAGGTCCTAATTTATTGTTTTTCTAATTGAAAAATACAGAATTGATATGAAACATATTGAAGCTGTGTTGTTTCTCACTGCAAGTGCCCTATAGGCCAATATCATTAGAGAGTCTAGGTTTCTTAGCATAACTTAAAGATTGGTGGTGTATGGAAAGTATAGAAGCGATAGAAACATGGAAGGGTTTGAATGGTGGGTTAATTATTCTTCACATGACTGAAATGAATTAATGATCAGGTGATAATAAATACGGCAAGACATGAAGTGTCATAAAGTCACAGCCGAGGAAGATGCAGATTATTCATATCAGTTTCCGGCCTATCAAGCTTGCATACTAATGCTACTCACATAACTTGCTATCGTGTGGTGGAAAGGATGCATTCTGGGTTTTCATTGCTACTTCCAGTAGCACTCCTTATCGTACAAAAACACATTTCTGTCTCACTTAAAATTCTGAGAAAAGAAAAAATTGTAGTAATAAGTTTAATAAGGAAATATAATTGATATGGCAAAGACCATATACTTTGTAAACTAGACACTGCAACAAATATACATGTAAATGAGTAGTTCACTCAACATTATATACTGGAAAAATAATATAGGATTTAGAGAAAACCCATGGCCACAAAGCCACAGCGCTGTTATAAAGGTCATAAGTCTCCAAATTGACTTTTAATAGGCTTTGATATTTTATTAGGGGTTTGTTTTGCATTATTATGTGATCTCCATTGGCTGCTTCAGACAGTATCATTTGTTGACCAATGTCTCTCATTGTTGCATGTGGCAAGTTCATTTTCAAATGGGCAAATAGCGGGAACTGGTCCAAGTTTCGTGGCTTTTAAATGGTATATCCTGTGGTTAAAAACTGGGCTTTTAACTAGTTTTTGACCACTGCATATACCATTTAAAAGCATTGTAGAGATAAGACCACCACAGTTGGGTTTGATGAAAGCTTACTGAGTGCACATTACTAAGGAAACACATGCATTTTGTATTCTAAAAAATACATTTTTGAGACTTCTGAGGGTACATTAATACAACTAGTAGTATATGTGAATAGTCACTGTGTCTGTGCTGCAAAACGTCAGGGCTATAAATATAAAGGACAATAACTTCTCACACCAAGCTACTGTAAGATGCCAACAGTGTGTCCCACCAGTAAAAGTAGACTTACCCCAGCTAAGCACAGTCCAGCCCAGCACACTAAGGATATTCCACTGCTTAATTAGGATTTTAGTATCAATCATGGCTGACAGGTCAAGCAGAATTATTACTGTGTGATCACCTATTCTTCACACCATATGTAGGTCATTCACCATAAGTCAAGGCTGTTTTTTGATTTCTTGATTTTTGAAGAACATCATTTTATTTCTTATGCCCATATGTATGTATGTATAACTTTATTTATAAAGTGCCAAGGGTATGCAGCGCTGTACAATCTTACAAAATACAAAATTACACACAGGGAGGACAAGTGTTATAATAAATAAATACAATAAATATGTATAAATGCACAGGGAATAAGTGCCATGTGGTATGAGACACAGTAGGAAGGAGGTCCCTGCCCCATAGAGCTTACAATCCAAGTATAAATATAGAACTTTACACTTGCAATATCCAAGGGTATATGTTGATTATTGCTAAAATCATAGAGATGATACCGGCCTGTTTAACACCCAGTGTTGTCATTTTTATATACTGTATTAATCCTTACACAACAACATATCAGGTTTACAAAGTCATGGATATGATTATTTCTGTAAATGTAATAACCTAAGACACAGCATATTGGTATAGTGCAGTGCTTCACATATTGCTCCTGCTCAATGAAGGGTTTATGGAGATTCTGCAAGACTTTTAGATGTGGAAGTTTAGTGCTGTAGCCTTCAAGGGCTAGGTCAAGCTCTTAGGTCAAGATCAGGAGGCTTTCCATTGATAAGAAAAGGATGTCATAGAAGAGATAAAGCAATAAATAGACCTGGAACAAACATAACGTTGGGTGTCTCTTCTAATAGCCACATTATAATACAGTCTACACATTTATTCCAAAGTATATTGGTATACTAAGCTGGGCTGCTGACATATGTATATGCTAGAGCCACTAGGAAAAGTATTTGACTTCTATTATGCTGTGGTTATATGTATAATGATGGGTTCAAAACCTGAGGATCCTATTGCTTGCAGCTCTAGAAACAGTCTAGATTCTCTAGATACCTCTTTGCCATTTCTAATTTCAAAAATGAATTATCCCTACAGGGTACTTAGTCCCACTGGGCCTGCCATGCTATGTAGTCAGTGCTCCAAGGTTTAACAGCCATTAGGAACAAAGGAAAATATGTCTGACACAATGGTAAATAAGGTATAGCTCACTAGCATTGTTACAGTAATGGACAGTGGTGTAACTACTGGGGGAGCAGCGGGCGCAGAGCTTTATAAACATTCCCCTACTGGCTGAATGGGGAAAGCACTGAGCTACAACAAAACATGCACCTGCCACTCCCCATTCTACATTTATTGAGAGGGCAAAATGCAGTTAGATCTTTCAGAATATACAAATAATACACATTAACATAAAATTTAGACAAACAAATCTGTCCTTTTGTTCACTTCATTTACCAGTCAAAACACAAACATGGATACAAATATTGTTCCCAGCTATTATTGCTATGGGCTGGAGGTGGCAGTATTAACTTAGAAAAGTAGTATCAGCCACACTGATAAACCATGTAATAAATACCAGTTTGATATACATCTTGCAATCCATTACAAAAGCCTGCTGTAGTTACAGAAGTCATCTTGGAGAGATCAAGTTTATTGAACAAAGAAACCTCCTGTATACTTTACAGTTATAATTAAATGCAATAGACCCATCTCCCTTTACTGATACACATAGGGGGAGATTTACTAATCCACGAACGGTCCGAAGGCGTTTTTTTGTAATAATCGGTATTTTTGCGACTTTTTCGTATGTCTCGCGATTTTTTCGTCGCCGTCACGACTTTTTCGTATATTTTCCGCAACTTTTTCGGCGCCGTCGCAAAAAAAATCGGATTGGTTTTTCCGGCGTTTACTATCGCGCAATACGAAAAAATCGCGGCGGTGACAAAATAATCATGCAAAATACGATAAAGTTGCGATGGCGCCGAAAAAGTTGCGACAAATACGAAAAATCGCGAAGGCGGCGAAAAAGTCGCAAAATTTTAATTTCCAATACGATTTTTTCCCTTTCAGGATTCGGATTCGTGGATTAGTAAATCTGCCCCCTAGTATTTACTGATACACCTAGTAATGTGCATTCATATAATCCCTGGCACTCAAGTAGTGACATGATCATTCCAGGTCCTTCCATCTTGTTCTGTTCTGAGAGCTATGAGCCCTTTCTTTATCACTGCTTTCAATAGACAAAACCATAACTGTATATAATGTATATGAATAATACAGTATGGGAGATTTGTAATTTACTGTACATGATATATACTAAGAGCTCCCACAATGGAACTGGTAAGATGGTAGATTTATCAATGTTCGAATTAAAAACTCAAACGTCTCATAATTATTAAATGCACAAAAAAAAAAAGAAAGCACAAATGTAAAAATTCCCATCTAAAAGCTTGCGAGCTTCTATTGAAGTCAATGTTTTTTGACCTAGGGTTTTTTTTTCCTAGGCCCTAGATATATGTTGTATGTAGATGATATCCATCACGATTGGCCTTATTCTAGCCCACACCTGTACCACATTGTGGCACAAGTATGGGACCTGTTATCCAGAATGCTCAAGACCTTGGGTTTTCCAGATAAGGGGTCTTTCCATAATTTGGATCTCCATACCTTATGTCTACTAAGTATTAAATAAATCTAATATGATTGATTTATTTCCAATAAGGATTAGTTATATCTTAGCTAGGATCATGTACAAGGTGCTGTTTTACTATTACAGAGAAAAAGGAAAATTAATTATTAGATTAAAATGGAGCCTATGGAAGATGGCTTTCCCGTAATTCAGAGGTTTCTGGATAGCAGATCCCATCCACTGTGAGTCTTATGCTGGGGAGTTTGTCACTGTGCTCCCCTTTGCTAGTGGGTGAAGAGGCTGGCGTCACGATGTAATTGCTTGGAGTAACACAGAGCGGTCTGATGCTAGTGTTACAGTCCGGGAATCACAGTGTTGCCCTAAACTAAAGGGTGGCTGGAATCACTGTGCAATGTTATACTGGGATTATCCTGGGAGTAATAATGCTTTTTTATGCTGGGGTGGATAGTGTTATTTTATGTGAGGGATAGCCAGGAGTCATACTGCCATTTTGGCTATGCTGGGAGTCACTGTTCTGTTGTTTGTTAGGAACATTTTCTTTAAAGGGATACTGTCATGATTTTTATATTATACTTTTTATTTCTAAATTACACTGTTTCATAGCAAATAATTCACTCTATTATTTAAAATGTTATTCTTGAACCAACAAATTTATTTTGTTTAGTTGTTATATCAGAAGGAGCCAGTGCTACACATTAGAACTGCTTTCAGGTAACCTATTGTTTCTCCTACTCCCATGTAACTGGAGGAGTCCCAAGCCAGACTTGGGTTTCTTACTATTGAGTGTTATTCTGATACCTACTGGGCGCTGCTATCTTCCTACCCTCCTATTGTTCTGCTGATTGGCTGCTGGGAGGGGGGTGATATCACTCCAACTTGCAGCTCAGCAGTAAAGTGTGACTGAAGTTTATCAGAGCACAGGTCACATGGCTGTGGCACCCTGGGAAATTAAGAATATGGCTAGTCCCATATGAAAATGTAAAATTAAATATAAAAAAATCTGTTTGTGTTTTTGAAAAATGGATTTCAATGCAAGATTCTGCTAGAGAAGCTCTATTAACTGTTGCAAAAACCCATGTTTTCCCATGTCAGTATTCCTTTAAGGAAACAATGGGACCCTGTACAGGTAATTCCTGATGGTAAGCTTACAATGACTGCCTTGGGGGTCACAATAAAGCATAACAGGAAATGACGCTGCGAGATTAGAATCGTATTTCATCTCAACTTTACGTAGGTACTGTATATCTTAGGTTCTACAAAAAAACTTCAATTCTGTTGCACATAGGCGTGAGTGTTTATACTGCAATGCACAAGGGCTTGCTAAGAAATGTTGTGCAGGCCTTGCAGGCAAGTACGATATGTGATAGTTCCCTGATAAGCTGCTTGGACTGTGTAAAAGTGTTGAGGGATTGAACTGTCCACAAGGAATGTAAGAACGCTTAGGAAAGTATTTTGCTGAAGCCTGGATCTGCCTAGTTCTCACAGAGATACGTGTGCTGACTTATTAATGATCATTTTCCAGAGAAGCATGATTTTGTGTATCTCTCTGTATATCGATCAACTATTGTGGGAGATTTAAAGGGTCAATCCACCCCCTTATCCAATATGAGTACAATAGTGTTGTGCTGAACTTCTTGCCTATTGTTTTAATCACAAACAATCTAATATTTATGTTATTTCTTGAGATAAACATGACAAAGCTTCTCCATGTTTGGTTCTTGCAAGGTAGATAATTTGATTACCATTATATAGTACAACCCTTGTTGTGACTGTTTTGTTAACAGGAGTCCATTATGCAGGGAGCTTTTTTGTGCATTGGAAATCTAATTACCTCACAAGGACCAAACCTGGAGTAGCAATCGCCCCTTTGTAGCTTTATAGCAAAAAACATTTTTTTAAATTAAAACAAGGGGTGTCTATAAGCTTGTGTGAATGTCATTGTACTAAATTCTTAAAGTGCCCTCTGTGAAACTGGAAGTGGTGTAGGTAGTCACTGGGGCCGACATTGCCAAGCAAGATGATCTTAAGGTGTATGGGCACCTTTAGAGGCATTTGAAACTGCACATTAATTTGGAGTCCACTAGACCCTTTATTCTCCTGAGCCCCCATCTGGAGTCTAGGTTTGGTTGGCTTTGGTTAATAAAGAAAGGAGAGATTGATGAAGCCTTCTTATATATCCAAACCTTCTCATACTATACTGTATATAGCTCATAATTTTGTAGGGGATCAGAGAATCCTGTCCCCTGTTTCTCAGTCTGTGACATCATCCAGCCTAGCTACAGCCTGGGGAGGGATCCGGTTGGCTGGCTGCCCCAGTGCACGTCTGGGAGAGGTGTGCCTAAGCTTTGGAGCCAAAAATCTAGGGGCGGGCCCAGCAGCTTATAAAGGGAGCCCCTGCTGTTGTTTGCCAGTTCAGAGTTAGAGACAGAGTGAGCAGTTAGCACAAACAGTGTGTGTTCAGACTGGAAAGGATAAAAGTCTGCTGGACTGCCAGGGAATATAAAGTCCTCTGTGGTACTCTGTGTGTGTGTCCCCTGGAGGAACAGGTATTGCAATTGCCTGCTACGTGGGAGCAGCCACCCCTTTCAACGGGGAAGGTACTCTGGGGCAGGTAGCGCTACCTGGGGGGACTAAAGAGCTCTTGGGGAAGGGACTGAACTGATTTAAGGGTTGGGGGTCTATCCGGATCTAAAGTGGGCTGGGCAAGTACAGAGACTGTGCCAGTGTGGATAGCCCTCCCAAGTTTCCTCAGGAAAGGATTATCAGTCACCCAAAAGCTGTTCTACTGTTTATGTCCAAAAGTTATATAAAGTTTAATATTGCTGCAAACCATGTGTGATTATTCCTAGTGGAAATCCCCTAGAGGTGTGTTCCTCAGTGTCCACTAGGTGGAGGCACTGCGCTGTTCCCAGTTCCCAGTATCAATATTCTTTGAAGAACACACATCTCCTGAAAATACAGCCCATATATAAGTGAATGTGCCAAGAAAGGGTTACATTTTGGAGGCACTGCTGAGATACTATTGGGAAGCTGGGAATGTTGGATGAAAGCATGGCTGCACATGAAACCCCACAAACTGTTCGTCAGTGGTGCAATGCTTTGGGACTTAACCCCCGGAAGGTTGCTGTTGTGGGGCCCATGATGCCAAGAGTAAAGGAAGATTCTATTTATGAAATCCTTGATGGGGAGCCCATATTTTTCCGCCCAAGGGTGGCTGCGTCACGGCGAGATTCTGCCGGGGTTCTGCTGAATGTCCTTATAGACAGCCCCAGAGAGATAGACCGTGAGAGGGTTCCCCCTGATATTGATGCGGGAGATGAAGGGCCATGGAGGGTTGTTCTGCCAGATCTGTCTGATGACGCAGATGATTTAACTACCCATGTTGACACCCTTGTTTCCCAGTTTGCAGTTACAGCACCGGGAGGTGTGCTGCCCAGTAAGAGACTGTTTGATTCGCCAGCTGAACAGAGTCAAGTAAAGCAATGTCCATCCAGTGAGAGCGTGGTCTCCAAGGGGAGTCGGCCTAGCTCGGGAGGCCAGCTGGATACCCCTGATATTGTGAGTGCGCTGGGACTACTGACTGACCAACTGACTCAGCTGGCCTGGAATGGTAATTTTAAAAGACTTAAAGTGTTTTCAGGTGCAGATCCGGTACCCTCGGGTGAGGACTCATTTGAGAGTTGGAGAGACTCCACTGTGGTGTCCGTGAGAGATTGGACCGGCCCTGAGGCAACCATGAGAAGGAAGATCCTTGAGAGCCTTCGCTGCCCTGCTGTGGATGTGGTAAAATCCTACCTAGTTAGTCACCCTGATGCTACTTCAGGCGACCTGATAGAAGTCCTAGAGGTGACGTTTGGCCCTGTAGCAAGTACTACAGAGATGCTCCACAACTTCCACTCTACCTTCCAGAAAGAGAAGGAAGCCCTGTCTGCCTATCTGGTGCGGGTGGAGCAAGGCCTGAGATTGCTGGTGAGTCGTGGGGTAATCCAAAGCTCTGAAATGGATTCCCTGAGGATTCGCCAAATGAGGAGAGGGACTTTAAATAGTGACCCTGTTGCCGTGACAATTAGAGCTTACTACCAGGATACACTAACCCCTGGCTATGTTGCTCTGATGGAGAGAGTTCGGCGGGAGGAGGCTGATGCCTATGTGAGGGTGAGGAGGAGTTCCACCCTAGGGCATGCAGAGAAGTCCCCTGCTGATGCAAAGCTGCTGGAGGAAAATAAGAGACTTCGCAAAGAGTTGGAAGCGTTTAAAGCTCAACTGTCTGAGAGAGCCAAAACCCCAACTGAGATGAGGAAACCTCCAACGTGCTACCGGTGTGGCAGGATAGGCCACATACAGCCAAACTGCCCTGTTCCTGATGAGGTTCAGGTCCAGTCTGCACTGTGTAAAGTACGCCGGTGGCGTAAGAGACTTCCAGGGAAATGTTACAAGTGCCATGTGATGGGTCATCAGGCCCGGAACTGTAAGACTTACAAAGGCCCAACAGTACAGAAGTCCTACTATGAGCCTTCCATATCTGAAAGTGACTCCCCTGAAGGAGATGAGGGGTTGAGTCAAAGGGAGACTGCTGTGGAGAACCCTGTGGAGTGTTGTACTGTTTCTGAGTGTAAGGAGGTACGGCAAGCGAGGCCGTTACCGGTTTTTCCAAGGGGAGAATGTAGGGGATCAGAGAATCCTGTCCCCTGTTTCTCAGTCTGTGACATCATCCAGCCTAGCTACAGCCTGGGGAGGGATCCGGTTGGCTGGCTGCCCCAGTGCACGTCTGGGAGAGGTGTGCCTAAGCTTTGGAGCCAAAAATCTAGGGGCGGGCCCAGCAGCTTATAAAGGGAGCCCCTGCTGTTGTTTGCCAGTTCAGAGTTAGAGACAGAGTGAGCAGTTAGCACAAACAGTGTGTGTTCAGACTGGAAAGGATAAAAGTCTGCTGGACTGCCAGGGAATATAAAGTCCTCTGTGGTACTCTGTGTGTGTGTCCCCTGGAGGAACAGGTATTGCAATTGCCTGCTACGTGGGAGCAGCCACCCCTTTCAACAGGGAAGGTACTCTGGGGCAGGTAGCGCTACCTGGGGGGACTAAAGAGCTCTTGGGGAAGGGACTGAACTGATTTAAGGGTTGGGGGTCTATCCGGATCTAAAGTGGGCTGGGCAAGTACAGAGACTGTGCCAGTGTGGATAGCCCTCCCAAGTTTCCTCAGGAAAGGATTATCAGTCACCCAAAAGCTGTTCTACTGTTTATGTCCAAAAGTTATATAAAGTTTAATATTGCTGCAAACCATGTGTGATTATTCCTAGTGGAAATCCCCTAGAGGTGTGTTCCTCAGTGTCCACTAGGTGGAGGCACTGCGCTGTTCCCAGTTCCCAGTATCAATATTCTTTGAAGAACACACATCTCCTGAAAATACAGCCCATATATAAGTGAATGTGCCAAGAAAGGGTTACAATTTCTATGATAATTTTGTTACTGAATTTGTATGCTAGTATGGTTCAGACTTTTTGGTGCTAGTGATGGGCCAAGAGGTACTTGTGCCCAGAGCAAATACCTCTTGTCCCAGTACAACCTGCCCATCTGCAGGCCCGCTGGCCTGACCGCCCAAGCTTCAACTAGGCACAGCAAAGCAGGGGCAACAGTGGCACACACATCCACCCTGCCAGCATCACAACAAAGCCCTGCTGCCTGCTCCAGACTGCTCCTGCTTGCCCATTTCTGAACAGAGCAAGCCAGGGCAGGGGGGAGAGGAGAAAGTACAGTTTTTTTCTAATTACCCCCCTACTGAGCCCTAGGCAGTGCCTATTCTGCTCACCCCTAACTCCAAACTTATTTGGTGCATTCCTGCGTGCAACACTTTGCTAGGCTTCTTAATACTGCCAGGAAGAAGTAACTTTATTGTAACAAGAGAAACACTAATACTAAATATAATGTAATTATAATGTAATATAAGGGCAGCAACTCATAAACCTCATAAACTGTAAATGTCTGAATGTGAGTTCAGTATATTTGTAATACTACCACAGGACAGAGGAGAGAATGAAAGTAAAATGGTGAAATTGCATTGATGTGATCAGTTGACACAGACAGTATGACAGGATGATGGGAAACAGAGGATAAATGCGGCTCTTCCTTAGGTTTGCAGATGACAGCTTGGGGACTGGATATGAAAGGGCAGTCTCTTTCCCTGTGTGAGTGCAAAGCTGTGATTGGCTGCACATGTGCTATTAGGGCACACCCATCACTCATTTGTGATACAGACATGGACCAGACAGGATTTGTTAGGGGATCCAATAATCATATTATTCAAAATCATATATAATATCATAAGCATATATGCTAATCATTTTCAGACCAAATTTAATGTTGGTCCTATGTATTATTATCGCCTACATGATGGGGGTCTGTTTAAAACCTGCTTGACCCTTTTAATATGAAATATGATAGCTACAGGAATAGTGAATAGAATGCCTGCATTATTATATGTATTACCAGTTATTTCAATATAAGCTTGCTGTCTATATCCCAGCATTCTCTAATGCTGTCCCAGACACACAGTTATGCCCTTATGTCTAGGTCAGGAAACTAGGCATCCAGATGTTGAATTTAGCTCTTCCATTGTATTATGACAAGTATTGTGCCAAGTGTTGTGCCTTGCAAACTGCCCATGCCATTCTCTTGCCAAGCTGTCATCCATCATTCAGCAGAATAGAATGTTCAGTGAGTGTGAAAGGGAACCGCAGCAACACAGTCTGCTACTTTGCAGCTTCGTGGGGGTGAAGACACTGACTAGGAAAAAAATCAAAGGCAACAAATCATTCATTAGAACTGCTTGGGAACTGGAGCACATAATCTCCCTTGGCCTCAGGCATTGACATTTAGATTATAAGCTCAGTGGCACAGATATGGACTTTACTGGCCATTTAAATCCACTAACACAATTTTTTTTAGATATTTCTCTGTAGATGATGCTGTTTGTTTCCCTGACTAAAAAATACAGGAGGGCAAGTACTTCAGTTTTGTTGTTGCTGTTCCTTTGTGCAAGCCTGGTACTGGGGCATTTGCCCTAAGTAAAGCAGTTTAACAAGTTATGTACTAAGTTTGCCCAGGAGCAGTATCCAATAGCAAATTATAAGATGTTTGCTTTTAAATGCTGCCTGCTGATTGGTTGCTATGGGTTACTGCTCCTGAGCAAATTTAGTGCATTTTATTTTGTATTAGAGTGGTATCCAGCTTGAAGATGAATTTCTACTAGTGTTACCCCTCTTTGCTGCCAGTTGGAATGCAATAAGGCCACCGTGCTAAAGTGCATTTTCTGCATGCAGGTTGTTGGTTTCTAGCAGTTCTGGCCCATATGACTTTTGTTTCTTGTGACATGCAATTAAAGGGGAATAGTGTGAGTAAAATGTGTCTGTTGGTGCAGCACATGCCATGCAGCGTGTATAGGTGACAGTTCTGTATGTGTATGGGGAGGTCAATATGGCTCAGGGAAGAGAAATATAGACACTATAGCATTTTTGGGGTTACTATAAAGGATAAGTAAACCTTTCAAATAAGTAAATGTAAAATTGATGAGAGTGCAATTCTAAGCTCTTTTGCAATTTACATTCATTTTTTTAAAGATTTGAAGGGGAATGTGTACTGTTAAAGGAATACTGTCATGGGAAAAAATGTCTTTTTCAAAATGCATCAGTTAATAGAGCTTCTCCAGCGGAATCCTGCATTGAAAACTGTTCAAAAATGCAAATTTATATTTAATTTTGAAATTTCACATGGGGCCAGGCATATTCTTCATTCCCTAGGGTGCTACAGTCATGTGAGCTGTACACTGATAAACTTCAGTCACACTTTACTGCCGAGCTGCAAGTTGGAGTGATATCACCCCCCTCCCAGCAGCCGATCAGTAGATCAGTAGGAAGGGAGCAAGATAGCAGTTCCCAGTAGATATCAGAATAGCACTCAATAGTAAGAAACCCAAGTCTGGCTTGGGACTCCTCCAGTTACATGGGAGTAGGAGAAACAATAGGTTACCTGAAAGCAGTTCTAATGTGTAGCGCTGGCTCCTTCTGAAGCTCAGACTCCGGCACAATGCACTGAAATGGCTGCCTACACACCAATATTACAGCTAAATGTTTGTTAGAAGAATAAAATTTTAAATGTTAGAGTGAATTATTTGCTATGTAAACAGTGTAATTTAAAAATAAAAAGTACACCATAAAAAGAAAGAGGACTGGTCTGATTCTCCTGTTTAGTTAATGCCTGAGAAAAGTTATCTGAAGTTTCTAATCTTTTACCTAACCAGAAATACAGTACATCAAACCAACCTTCACCCTTTTTCTGATAAGTTCCTCCACTCACAGATCATGATGGTGAACTGCCAAATAGGGATGTAGCGAACCTCAAAAAAAAAGTTCGCGAACCTGTTCGCGAACTTCTGCCGAAAATTGCGAATATTCGCGAACTTTGCGAACCCCATAGACTTCAATGGGAAGGCGAACTTTAAAAAATAGAAAAGCCATTTCTGCCCAGAAAACTGATTTTAAAGTTGTTTAAAGGGTGCCACGACCTGGACAGTGGCATGCAGGAGGGGGATCAAGGGCAAAAACCTCTGAAAAATTGACACACGCCGTTTTTCGAAATGATCGGTAATTTTGCGACTTTTTTGTATTTTCCGGCGCTTTCGTAAAGTTATCGTAAGTTTTGCGACTTTTTCGGAGCTTTCGTAACGTTATCGTAAGTTTTGCGACTTTTTCGGAGCTTTCGTAACGTTATCGTAAGTTTTGCGACTTTTTCGGATCATTCGTACCGTTATCGTAAGTTTTGCGACTTTTTCAGATCATTCGTAACGTTATCGTAAGTTTTGCGACTTTTTCGGATCATTCGTACCGTTATCGTAAGTTTTGCGACTTTTTTGGATCATTCGTAACGTTATCGTAAGTTTTGCGACTTTTTCGTACCGTTATCGTAAGTTTTGTGATTTTTTCGGAGAATTCGTACCGTTATCGTAAGTTTCGCGATTTTTTCGGTGCCGGCGAACCCAAATTGCGAACATCACGAAAAGTTCGCGAATTTGCGGACTTGCGAACACCCGATGTTCGCGCGAATTAGTTCGCCGGCGAACAGTTCGCTACATCTCTACTGCCAAACAGGTGGTGCTGTTGTAACAAAATTCATTTATATTAACAGTACACGTTTCCCTTAATATCTTGGAATCATTTAAAAAAAAAAAAAAATAATGAGAAAAAGTAAATTGCAAAAGTGCTTAGAATCAATTCACTCATCAATTGTGTGCATAGCCTTTGCATTGCTGCATCCATTTTAATTTTGTGGACATTGCAACAAATTGTGACATAATACTCGCTTCAAATTGTGTTAATCTGTGTTTCAAAGTAACAAAATGACCAACAAGCATTTGAGATGAAAATATCGGACATCTTAATTCGTGTTTCTTGGACTTCTGGGCCCTATGCAAGTGGATGTTCAGGTCTCTCTCCATAACTAGAACCTAACCTATAATGCTCCAGGAATGTCTATGGAACATTCTAAGTTAATTCTCCATCTTGCTTTTGTTCTATGTGGTTGAGGCCAGGTAAGTGTGGTCTGAATTTGGTGGGTGGGAGTTATAATGAGAACTAGGCCCTGGTTTCCCCTCACTAGTGCCCAGTAAAGCACCTATTGGGTAAAGTTGGGAGGGTTTGTTGCAATAATGATGTGATGTTGCATAACAAAAGAATAATAACACAATATGTAAATATAGATAAGACTTTTAAAATAGTCTGGGTACAATTTTTATTTTCATTATATCTGGTATATATGGTTTGCAACATTGTTTCAGTCAAAGCATTGAGAAGAAAGAATCTGAATAATAATACTTTTTAATAGCCATTAAATCTACAAAGACCATTAAAACCAAATTGTATTGGAAAGTTGATTAGAATTACATTTTCTTTTACTGTGAAAGAAATAGTTTTTGGGTGTAGAAATAGTTTTTGGGTGTAGAGCACCTTCAAACTTACATAGATGTGAAACATGCAGTTGCAACAAAAAAGGGACACAAGAACAATTAGCACTGATTCTTGCCGTTCAGTTAGGTTTCCTCTAAATTAGTACAAGGACATATTATATTCTAAAGGGGTAGCCTTATATCTCTGTACAGCAGGGGTGGCCAGATTTTTTTCCTCCGCGATCGACTGATGACCGGGGAATGTGGAAGCATGACGTGAATGCGTATGTACGCAACGCAGCATACGTACGCATTCATGCAACACTTCCGCATCCCCGACTTCATCGCGGTCCACCAGAAATCCTCAGGGGTTCGACTGGTGGACCGCGATCGACGTATTGCCCATCCCTGCTGTACAGCTACTGTATAAGAATATTTATATATGGGATCAGCCCACTCTCCTATGCCATGTTACATTAAAGGGAATCTGTCATGGGAAACATGGTTTTAGAAAATGCATCAGTTACTAGTGCTCTTCCTGCAGAATCCTGGATTGAAATCCATTTTTCAAAAAATTTGACGTGGGGCTAGCCATATTCTCAGTTTCTCCAGGTGCCCTTAGCCATGTGATTTGTGGTCTGATTAACTTCAGTCACACTTGTTAGGGCTCTGGTACACGGGGAGATTAGTCGCCCACGGCAAAACTCCCTGCTCGCGGGCGACTAATCTCCCCGAGTTGCCTTCCCCCTGCCATCCCACCAGCGAACATGTAAGTCGCCGGCGGGATGGCAGACGTGGCGGGGCGATTTCGGGAAATCGACGAAAAAGCCTCCCGAGTCTTTTTCGGCGATTTGCGCGAAATCGCGCCGCCGCGTCTGCCATCCCGCCGGCGACTTACATGTTCGCCGGTGGGAAGGCAGGGGGAAGGCAACTCGGGGAGATTAGTCGCCCGCGAGCAGGGAGTTTTGCCGCGGGCGACTAATCTCCCCGTGTACCAGAGCCCTTAGAGTGATATCTCCCCTCCTCCCTTCCCCCCAGCAGCCGATCAGCAGAATAAGGGGAAGGTAGCAAGATAGCAGCTCCCTGACATTGCTGTATTGCTATGCTCCTTGGCCCCACCTAGTGGTAAATATGATAACAGCACTCAATAGTAAAAATCCAAGTCCAGCTTAGCTAAGTCATGACTCCTCCAGTTACATGGGAGTAGGAGAAACAATAGCAGTTCTAATGTGTAGCGCTGGCTCCTTCTGAAAGCTCAGACTCAGGCACAATGCACTGAGATGGTGCCTACACACCAATATTAAAAGTAAAAACAATGCATTTTTGGGTTCAAGAATAAAATGTAAAATGGTAGAATGAATTATTTGCAATGCAAATAATGTAGTTTAGTAATAAAAACTACATGACTGAATTCCTTTTAGCAAGATGTAACACTTGTCCTCAGGGCTGAATCTAATAAAAGCCTAAAATCTATTGATTCTGTATTCATTTAGTGACACTTGTACGATTACTATGCAAAGCAAGTCCAGCAAACCAATCATTTCAAGTCATTCTAATGCACTGGCAATAGAAAAACCTTGTTACAAAATTTTCCATTTGAATTGTATTTTCCAAACTAAATGAGTAACCTGGGGCAAATGGTCTTTCATGCTTTCATAACTTGGTATCCATAGGGGAATAAAAATCACTTATGTCTCTTTAAGCGCGGCGTGATTTCCCACAGGATTCGCCATTCAGTACAGAACACGCTCAGTGAATTCTTGCAGGAATGTTGCACTTAACCTTCTGCAATTATACTCACTGTTGCCATGGAGATTATTTGTATTTTTGTCTTGAAAGAGGTCCACGAAGGTAGCATTTTGACCTACATAGCTAGAGGGATGTATTTAAGTACTGGTCTCACAATGTCTAATGAGTCCATGGAAAGAAGGGCTTTGCTTGTCTGTTATGTGAAATGGAATTCATGGCATTGCATTTAAACCAGCAAGACAGCCTTTTAGTATAGAACAGAATGTGCACATTTATAGATAATAAGGATAATGGTAGGTTTCCATGTGATTTCTGCAAACCTACCTGGTTTCTGAGAGGGGAACTTTCTAAACAATCCTATTATCCTGTACTTGCTAGACAACTTCAGGTCATCTCATCTTGTCCAATGTTTATTTGGGACTTCTAAAATCCACCACATGACCCTATAAATCACATATTGGGCAAATCCAAAAATCCTCATTCAGACAGGATGATTGTTTTGTACATTTGCTGGATTTTGTCAAATTATTATGTACTGATATATTTTTTTTATAGGTAACAATTTTGATTTTATTTTCGTCTACCTCTACATAGACACTGCTTTCAACAGTAGTGCTAATGGCAGTATTGGGCAAGTTGGGCATGTTTTTAAGAAAATTATGTATGCCTTCTGTAAGTGATTGCTACTGGATGTAGCCCAATGAATGTCCAATGATTGTTGATGATTTGAAATGATTCTTCTGAAGGAATTGGGTTTCTCACATTTTTTTGTATAAAAAGAAGATGGAGGGTGGCTGAGGTCTGTTGCCAAAGCCTCATGTAGTCCAAGCTCAAGATTTTCAGATAAGCACTGAGAGTGTTTAGGAACTAACACCTGTGCTCTAAATACATGCAGCATTGATATTAAGTAGTAATACATTATTTTTGAGAACTGCTATTTTTAACAAATTATACTCTTACTTTGCATTTTCACACTGTTTCATTTTCTAAAGTAAATCCATGCAAATATCAGTAGTGTTTCTCTTGCTGCACTGCCAAGGCATGCATGTCACTTTAAGGGCTAAATTCCTATTTTAAACAGACAGGCGAAGTTCCCAACCTGCCCATACCAAGAACTATGTTTGGTGTCTCGGATGAATACTCTTTGACTTTACATCCGGTAAATACAGCTGGCTGTACATATAAAGATCTGCTCATTTGGTGAGGTTGCCAAGGGATCTTTTACCAGTATGCCCACCTTGAGGCAGGAAATATCAGGCTGATACGGTTGTTTAGCCCCAGGGCCAAACATTCAGATCAGAAAGCAGTACAAGCAGGCCATTGGGGCAAGGACTGCATCAACAAACCAATGCACTCCTCTACCCAACTGGGGTTTTTAAACCTGTCCAATCGACATCTAGTCAATTTATGAGGAGGCCCCTCGGAAAGCCCCATAAATAGGCCAACAAGCTGTCTGTTAGTGGATTTTATCAACCCAGCATGAAGAATTGTGTGCAGAGACTGCCCTGCCATCTTGGAGTGTGTAGTGAGGAAATTGTGCCGCCATTTTAGGATATCTTTCCAGATGTACCTTAGCCAACTTGTTTGCCTCGTACAGAATATGCAGTTTTGTTCTCATATACTCAGATCCATATTCTGGCTGCTGCTGAACTATTTCATTTTCAATGTGGAGGCATAAGCAGCGGCAGAATTCTAACCCTTGCTTCTGCTATTTGTGAATAGATTTTCAGCAGGGTTTGGTCAATTTATTTTGTTTACACTGCACTGGCTGAAACTCACACTAGCATCAGATCAATACACTGAATTAAAAGAGCTGGAATATCATGTATGCCATTTCTTTCAAGAAAATAATCCACTATAACAAGCAGAACAGAATGCTAATTCAGTAAAATATCTCACTTCTAATCTCTGATCAATAGCCCATCAACAGGTGAATGAACACTTTAATGGGAGAATTTAGCCCGGAAAATAAACTCTCTATCTATTAAACCTTTCAGAATGACTGAAGAGCTGTCTGTGTATAGCTGATATTCCCCTGGGGTAACTGGCTTATATGGCTTATAGTCCAGTGCTTTCCGTATTTTTGGAAGGAATCATTTAAATTCTTTTTCATAATACTTTCTTCCCCAGTGACTCCCCACCACCCAAATTTTACATAGTGACAATAGAATAAGTACATGGGTCCATTATTTTAACCCCATCCAATCCCTTCTTGAAGCTATCTAATGTATCAGCCAGTTTGACTGATTCAGGGAGAGAAATCCACAACTTCACAGCTCTCACAGTAAAAAAAAACTTTCCAAATATTTAGATGGAACCTCCTATCTTCTAATTGGAGTGGGTGCCCTTGTGTCAGTTGGAAGAACCTACTGGTAAATAAAGCATTAGAGAAATTATTATATGATCCCCTTATATATTTGTACAAAGTTCTCATATCCCCTCATAAGTGCCTCTTCTTCATTGTAAACAACCCTTACTTGAGCAGTCTTTCTTCATAACTGACACTTTCCATACCCTTTACCTGCTTAGTTGCCCTTATCTGTATCATCTTTAACTCAATAGGTTTAAGCACTGGAGACCAATACTAAACGGCATATTCTAGGTGGGGCCTTACCAGCACTCTGTAAAGTAGAAGAATAACCCCCTCCTCCCGCAAATCTATGCCCCTTTTAATACAGCTCAAAACCTATAAAACCAGCAGAACGTTCAGCTTCGCTTTAATTCAAGTTTTTGTACATGATATCAAAATATCATATTTTCATTCAGGCTGACTACATGACTTTGGGATTCAAGTTTAGGGAGTGTAGCCTCAAAGCTGTAAGATTGGCAGCAGTTTTAATTTCAGTTTTTAGTCTGATTGCCTGTTGTTGGCCCCTCACACTTTAGGGTCATCCAACAAATGTTGCTGTTTCATTTGGGGTGTCCAAATGATTATGTTATTCAAGTTTGGGGGATGTAGCTTCAAAGCTGTAAGTGTGGCAGCAGTTTGAAAATCTTCCCTGTCAAAGTCAATGGGAAAATTGGGGGGTTCGGAGCGGCGCCACAAAAAGACGGGGGGGGGTCGCTTAGAAAAGCACAAGCAACCTGCTCTGCTATAGGGCAAAGAAGTGTGGAGAGTTTGGGTGTTGTACCCCTAAAACTGTAGGAGGAGTAGCGTTTAGAAAATGGGGGGCACTAAGAAGAAGAAGAAAAAGCGGAAGAATAAGCTGAAGTGGAAGAACAGTATGTTGGGTTTTTCAACTCAACATAAAAATAAAATCCTACCCCCTTCCGGAGGCTAACTAACTTTCCCCTCTCTAACATGCCGGTCAGCTATTCTGATTCTGGCGTAAAGTAACACAAAGTCAGTATTCACCTGTTTGGCAAACTGTGGTGAATTCAGGTCAGAGCAGTTTCACTAAGGGGCGCCTCTCTCTTCTCACAGGCAGCCTAGTCAGTTGGAGGCAGACCCCTTTACAACACAGCAGCTATGTTAATTGCACACCAATGCATCTGCTTGCCTGACAGCATTAACCCTAGCACTGCTGACAAAAAGAAGAAATATTGCTTTGCTTGCCCACAAAATCCCTCACTCTGCCACATCAAGATCCTACTGCAAGGATGAACAAAAGTGTACCCAGTACAGAACCCTGAGGGACCCCACTGTGAACCTTACTCCAAATAGAAAATGTACCATTAACCACCACCCTCTGTACCCAATACTGTAGCCAGTTTTCTATCCATGTGCAAACGACTTCACTAAGATCAACAGAATGAGTAATTAAAATCCACAAATATTATCACTTGTCCCAAAGTAGCAGCCTTTTCTATTTGCAACAGAAGCTGAGCCTCTTTGCTTACATTAGGGGGTCTATAGCATGGCCCTACCATTAATTTGTTGGATGCTTTACTATCTGTGAGAAGCTTAAACCATAAGGCTTCAGCTCCCTCGTTTACCATTATCGCTTCCTTCTTTTATATTTGCTTTTAATTGCTGCTTAACATACAGACACTTACCCCTCTGCTTTTCTATTGCCGCTGTCCATCAGAAACAAAATATAGCCACTGATATTAACTGCCCAGTCATATGACTCAACCATGTTTCACCGAGGTGCAGCCCATTCCTGACAAAAAGCCTGTAGCTGCTTCCAACTACTAACAAACTCCCAGAACAAACCCCTGCCAGGTTCACCTCTCACAGGCAGAATAGGGCAGGCAGAGTATGGCACACACAGGCAGCACTCTGCCTCCCTTATGCTGCCTGTGTGTGCCATACTCTGCCTGCCCTATGCTGCCTGTGTGTGGTGCCATACTCTGCCTGCCCTTAGCTGTCTGTGTGTGCCATACTCTGCCTGCCCTTAGCTGTCTGTGTGTGCCATACTCTGCCTGCCCTTAGCTGTCTGTGTGTGCCATACTCTGCCTGCCCTATGCTGCCTGTGTGTGGTGCCATACTCTGCCTGCCCTTAGCTGTCTGTGTGTGCCATACTCTGCCTGCCCTATGCTGCCTGTGTGTGTCATACTCTGCCTGCCCTTAGCTGTCTGTGAGTGCCATACTCTGCCTACCCTATGCTGCCTGTGTGTTCCATACCCTCCCTGCCCTATGCTGCCTATGTGCCATACTATGCCTGCCCTATGCTGTCTGTGTGTTCCATACCCTCCCTGTCCTATGCTGCCTATGTGCCATACTATGCCTGCCCTATGCTGTCTGTGTGTTCCATACCCTCCCTGCCCTATACTGCCTATGTGCCATACTTTGCCTACCCTATGCTGTCTGTATGCTGTGTGTGCCATACACACAGACAGCATAGTCCAGGCACTACTTACAATGTCTGAGGTGTGAACAGGTGAACAATGTGGATGATTACAGCCTGAGCCTGAGGTGTGAACACTGCAGAAACTAAAAAGTGTGAACAACAGAGGGGATTACATGTTTAAACAATACAGGGGGATTACAGCCTGAATCTGAGGTGGGAACCATGCAGGGGGCCAGTTAATCTCAGTACTGATACTATTTAAAGTTTACACAAAGGTAAGCCATCAAAGCAGCCAAGACAGGTGGGGGGCCACACAGAGAGGGGGCTGCCAGTTGGACAGCACTGCCCTACACCAATCTCTCGCTCGTTAATCTCCCTGAGCTCCTGCTGCCTCCTTGCTTGTGGCACAAGTAATATCTCTGAGAAAATTACCTTGGAAGTTCTCGCCCTCAACTTTTCGCCTAGTTTTTTTTTTTTTAATAGTTCTTGAGGACTTCCCCCCCCCTCCTCTAACTTTGTCATTGGTACCTATGTGTACCAAACCCGCTGGGTCTTCCCCAGCCCCTCCCAATAATCTGTCTGCTTGTTACACCACATGCCACATCCTAGCACCAGGCAAACAACATACGTTTTGGCATGAAGGGTTCTTACAACAAATTACCCTATCCATATTTCTAATATCTGAACCCCTAGAACTATAGCCTGTCATGCTTTTTGGTTCTTAGTGCCTGCTACTCACTTAATTCACATGCAACACTCGCTTGTCAGTTCCCACACTCGCTGTGCAGTCAGCAAATTAATGAGGTACAAACTCCTAATTTGTAGTATTGCTGTACTGATGACTTGGCATTAATATGGACTGGGGTGTTGACAAGCTATAATATATTTCAATAGTATGCACTTCTGTGCCCCTAAGTGCTCCCCTTTGGGGGGAGGGCAACATAGTAACATTGATTTGCACAAGTGCAGTTACCTCTACAAATCAACTGGACATTTGATGTCATTGTCTAACTTGTAGTGGTCTGATTAAATCTACCTTCTGACGTACCTGCACATATTAATGTATGTAGCCATTCTTACTAATTAACATGAAGAAGTATCGATTGGGCCTTATTTGGAAATCTCTAGAATTTGTAAGAATTTGTGAAGACATTTTGGAACTCTGTTAATATGACCTTGGCTGAATAGCTGTAATGTACAACGTAATTCATTCCAAGACAATTATAAATCCTACCCAAAACTAAAATCCCTTCCCCTTTAAAAGTAGTTGGAGATAAAGTGGGATTCATTTTACCCTGATGATGCTTAAAGTAATGAGTGGCATTTATCCTATCTAGTAACTGGTCGGCCGTACACTGAGCCAAAATGACTCCAACATCTGCCTGTTGGGAGTATTTATATTTGCACCCTCATTGCTAGTCATGGTCATGTGCTCTGCCTATAAGCTACATTCTTTTCCTGTTCTTGTAATTCAACAATCACAATTTAGCATACTGAAAACGAATATCTGAATAGCTGTCATGGGTTACAGGGCCAGGGCAAATGTTTGGTTGAGTATAAAATATGTATTTTGTCTTTATACAAACTGTAATACAGGCACACTGCTTAGTAATCTTTACACAGAGACAAGATCTTTAAGCTAAGAGGAAAAATCAATGCACTGCTACGCAAAGATTAACTTGCTAATAGTTGAAAAAGCAGTTATTTCTGTGTTGGAACTGTGCAATAGTGGGCTATTTAGCTCTGGGACCAAGGAAAATGCTCTCCCTTATTAATGCTGGGCTGCCAATGCCACTCTTTGCAAAGGGGAAGAAGCACACCAGTGTGTCGGCAATGCCTTTAAATCATTTATTTGCAGAAATGAACAAACAGTGCAAGCTTTCGGGGGTGACCCCTTCTTCAGGTGCAATGCCAATGCCACTCTCCACTGTGCAAGAAATGCACTAGTGCAGATACAGGTACGGGACATGTTATCCAGAATGCTTGGGCTCTGGGATTTTCTAGATAAGGGATATTTCTCTAATTTGGGTCACCATACCTTAAGTCTACTTATTTTAGTCTACTCATTTAGCATTGGTTTATTAAAGGACAAAGAAAGGGTTAAAGTTTTGACCGAATTAATATAAAGTCCTCCAATACCTTTACCTGATCGCTACCTTTTTTGTGTAATGGCAAGTGTATTTCCGGCATGTACAGTGGTCTTTGTCTTAGTGCAGGAGCATGGCATGATGGGTATTTCCTTTACAGAGCCCTGGCAAAAGAAGGCATTGCAAGTGTCAAACAAAGCCTCTTAGGGCTGGCCAGAGAATCTGGCATTCAGGGATCACTCTCACAACAATTAAAGGGCAGATTTATCAAAATGTGGGTTTAGAGCTGTATTGCTGTGACTGAGTGCACTGACGTTAGAAACAAGAAAAGCCGTAAAAAAAAACAGGCAGAGGTTTCCATTTATATAAATCCTACTATGTTATCCCTTGTATAACAACCTATGGAATATTATGTATGAAACAGTTAAACACAAGCCATGTAATAGGACTGCTGATCACATTCCGACACTGAGAACATTCACATATATGACACAGCGCCGACAGAAGTAATATTGTCAAGGCTTTACATCTCTTTGTTGCAAACATTACTGATGGTTGCTTTATAATGGAGGGAAGTGGAGATCTTGAAAGAAACCATTATGTGCAGGGAGCTAACATAATGGAAAAGCAAGGAAGAAAAATCTGCAGGAAATTTATATCAAGACTCCTCTGCCTCATGCACCAGATCTAGCTGATGCGCAGTGTGGAATCTGTAATTGGTGGCACAGGATGCCTTTAAAGATGCTGCTGCATCCTTCATAATACTGTCGAAAGCCTTCTGGGTGACATGCTGGCATTTAAGAGGCCTACAGCAGATTTCCTAATACAATCCCTGAGGTAACACACCATTTGATAACATGATCAGAAATATCCAATGAAGTTTTGAAGTCAGAAAGGCAAAAACGTGCTCCTTTTGGGTAAAGAGTCATAGGTTAGTCCTGGAAAGCAGCAAGATGGCAACATGGAGCTCAGACATAATGTACTCCTATGCCAGCATAGGGTAAAAAGTAAGCAACGTATTTAATTAAGGAATTGCCATCTCCTAGTAAATCTCAGAATCAGAATCTTGCTCTGCTCTTCACATTTTTAATCTGTCCCAAGGTACAGAGTGCTAGCACTGCCTGATATGCATATCTGAATGACACTCAATTTAGGGGGCAGGAGGGGTGCCACCCAGCCCTTTCTAAATAGTGTTGCCTACAATATATAAATACAGCGCTTCTAAACTAAGACAGCACTGTATTCATGACGAGCACTTGCACTCCCCTTCCCTCTAGACACTCCCAGACAGGGCAAGGTTCAAAGAGCATGCCTATGTTTTGTACTTTGCATTATGCCTCTCTTTGATGCCACAGATGATACATTTCTGGTTTGCTTCTCGATCTGATGTGCTTTTGATTTATACTGGCAACACAAAGCACAGCAAGATCAAAAGGTTCAAAATGTTAAATAGGACATGGTCCAAAAAGAAAGATATGAAAATAAGGTAAGAAATAAATGATAATAGAGAGGAAAAAAATGTTATAGCAAGTTGTTCTCTGTCTATGCTCTGTATAGTCCCAAAGTCCCAATCTCTTCAAATACAGTACATGTACTAGTCAGTGGGTTGATGCAGAGATGGAAGCTAGTCAGGCATGTTTCTGATGTTGCTTCCATTAAATGCAATCAATAGATTTTTAAATACTGTTTTAAATATTGTAAGTGTTGTCCCTATACAAATAAAAAAATTATGACACAGGACTGGATTCTCTCTATCTGTAGATACATATTGAATGTACATCACATACTAAATACACTAATCCCATGCTTTACCACCACTAAATACTCAGTACGTATAATAAATAAATTAATCCCATGACATAAACTCATAGTGGATATACTGTACACAATAGCTTAACAAAGTCACCCAGTGCCATAAAAATTGACTGCCATCAAATGAATAAGTTAACTTATTACATACCATACAGAAAGTGAATTTATGAATTGCAGGTTATTGTATATACACATTCAGTTCCATGCCATATATTAGGAGCCATTTACTAGACAATGGATAGGAGCTAAAGAGCCCTAAGGGGAAAAAAATGTTCCACTTAAGGCACCTCCACTTGGGGTCTGGCTGCACTCTGTCTCTGTACCTCATGCTGGATAGAAATCCAATGCAAGGTGCAGCGCCACATGGTCGGCAGTAAGAATAGGGCCCAACTGCATCTTTCGCCCTCTAGGATGGAATGAGGGTAAGAGGAAGGGTGCCAATATGCCACCTCTACTTGCCCCTGCTCGTTGAATGCAACCAGTACTGTCTATGCCATGCTGCAAATTATAAGGGAAACGTCTGCAACAGTGACTTGCATATTAATATTAGAGCTGCAAGAAACAACCAGGGCAGTTCCCAGTATCCCGCCACTCCAGTACATTTTTGCTGCCCTAGAAATTGGGTGGAACTGGACATCCCAGTTCGGGGATTGGTAGTTTATAAAAGCAGGTTATTTTAAAAAGACAGAGGAGATTAAAAATAAATGTAACAGTTCTTTAGATTGCACACATCTACAGTGTACTTTTTAAATGAAATTCTCCTTAATGATAGTTTATTGTTTCTTGGCTAAAATGTTCTAACTTGTGATATTAATGGATATAAAAAGAAATATCCACAAGTAAAAACAACTGTTAATAACAAATTTGGTTGAACAGTGTGTTTATGCAGTTGTCTATGGAATTATATTATCTGGTGCTTTTACTACTGTCAGATATCTTGTTTTGATTAATGATAATTAATGACATATTTACCTCAGCACACATATATATCACAGAATGCCAACTCAATGAACCAGACCTGATACTTTATTTCACAGCTGAAAGCTCTGATTTATATTGAAAATGACAGAATTTAGTTCCCGCTGCTATTTCAGGCAGCCAACTGCTTAGGCAAATGTGTTTAGTTCCCAACCATCCCATATATTTTGTGCAAGGAGAGTTAGGATAGAACCACCAGAGGTTAATATTTGTGAGAGCTTGTAGAATTCAGAGAAGATTAGCATCTTCTTTGCTTACAAGTTCAGTGTAGTGTAATATGTTCCCAGCTAAACCCAGATTGGTCACTGGCATCCAGCGGAGATCAAAGCATAGGGATGCATACATTTATCTCAGGCAGTACACAGGGGCCTTGCAGCTCCTCAGAGCTCTGCTGCCCTGAGTTCTAATAAAAAGCTTAAAGCAAACCTAACACTGGGAAACCAGTATTTTTTAAAACATTTATTGCCCCCCAAAGTGAGTTAAGAGTTCATTTATATTCCCACCACCTACTAGCAGATAACAACGGGTGTGTGCAAGCTCTTGTCTTGCCCTTGGTCTGTTCACTGCTCACACATAACAGAGGATGGGGCACTCATACAGATACATGTCCTGGCAAATAAGCATTGTAATATCCCTGAGCCACAATGAAATAACATTCATTACTAACATCTCAATCCTGTTTTACCATGAAGGTCCTCACTGCCATGTTCTTGTACAATGAGTTTCTCCTGTGTTGCAAAGCCTGGCTTGCTTCTGCTTCTGCACATGTTTTAATATATTACTTTTATTTTTTGGCTAGTGCCAAATGACTTTTTTCTTTGCCAGGTCAAATGTTCCTTTAGGAATAAAGGGCCACACAAGGGGCTGTATGTTTCTAATTTCACTGCAGATTATGGGAGCACAGAGCCAAAATAAAACGTTTGGCATAAATCTAGAAGTAATTCTTAAAATTATTCATAAGATGGCCACTGCTACAACTTATTCACATATTATTCATTATTTGCATTACTGAATTACCACTGATCTGGCCACTTAATAATAAATAAATGAAATAAATATAAAAAATAAATATATGTGGGATTATAATGATAAGATTATACAACTCAGCGCCATATCATGACACCCCAAATTGGGCTGGTCTAATGTATTATACTGTAACATTTGGCCATATATCATAGCACTTTCTTGTGAAAGTAGAAAGACCAGTAGACAGTTTTAAACATGCCCCATGTCACTGCACATTCCAGTGACTTGTGCAATCTATAAATACTGTACATACATAGACAGAGGCACCTATTCGTCGTCGGACTGGGTGTCCCAGACCAACCAGGGCTACTGCCCCGAGGGCCCCTACACCCGCTCAGGGGCAGCCACCACCCACCTGCTCACCCCCCACCAGCACCTAGACTTACTTTGCCAAGATTGGTAAAGGGAAGGCAGCAGTGGAGTGAAATTACTTATAGATATTGGGTCAGGGTCGACGGGCCTACTGGATTTTAAGCTTTGCCCCAGTCCAGTCTGACCCTCTACTCATTCTGGACAAAGTATGGAAGGCCTCTGCAGAACTAAGCCTTTTTAAAATGTACTGTCAGAGACCTCTGAAGCTGCACCCAGTCGTTTATAGCTTAGTAACTTCCATGCAAAATATACAGAGCACATCTGTAATGCTACCTGCACTCTTTATCTAACTGATGTTGGGGTTTGCAATATTGTCACAGTGCCTGGATCACATAAGGACACCCTTTTGTCTGGCAAATGCCACAGACATATTTGGCACTCTATTGAAATGTGAGTGGAGACTCTCTGCCACTTAACACAAGCATTTTCCACAACCTCTACGAATAAATGTACTTACTTAACCGTAAAAATCGATATTATACCTCTACAATGACTGTATAATGTCTTGTTTTTCTTTGAAAATAAATAAAAATATAGTTCCAAGAAATGTGAGTGGAGACATCTGTCATAGATATCCGTCATGCCTTAGGGAGAAGACACATAGGGGGAGATTTATTAAGACACAAACGCTCGGAGCGCGTACTTTCGCTGATTTTTTTGCGCTTGTGCGACTTTTTCGTTCGCCCGCGCGACTTTTTCGTATTTTTCGTATTTAATTTTGTGACTTTCGGATTGCCAATACGATATTATCGTGACTAATACGATTTTTTCGTAAGCATTTTCGTGATATTTGCTATCTTCAGAAATTATCGTACCCAATCCAAATTTTTCCCATTCGGGATTCAAATTTGTGTTTTAATGAATCGGCCCCATAGGGTACTGTATAAGTCACTGTGACTAATCACGTGCGGGTTTTCGCTGCAACTTTTTAAAAAAGTTGCGACAACTAATTGCAGCGTGTGTCTTCGCCCTAAATATAAAATGTAACATATTGTACTGCTGCAGATTCAATTCAGTTAAAGGAAAAGTAACACTAAAATTTTTTAAGTGAAAAAGCTATTCTACCCTGCACCAATAACTGCCCTATCCTGCAAACCCCTTAGTATTTTGAATGCTTTAAAAGAAAATACCTGTTAAAACTTGGCTTCCTGTCAATTGAACTAAGGAGATACCGGGAAGGAAGGAGCAGGCATCAACTATCGATTGATCGAGTCTAGTCTGACTCCTTCCTATACAGAAGGAAGGCTAGACTCGATCAATTGATCGTCGCATACTGATTTCTGCTCCTTCCTTCCTCCGTATCACCTTCAATTGACAGGAAGCCAAGTTTAACAGGTATTTTCTTTTAAAGCATTCAAAATACTATGGGGTTTGCAAGATAGGGCAGTTATTGGTGCAGGGTAGAATAGCTTTATCACTTAAAAAATGTTAGTGTTACTTTTCCTTTAGGGCTCTGGCACACGGGGGAAATCGTGCTGCCGCGTGTGCCATCCCGCCGGCGACTTACATGTTCGCCGGCGGGATGGCGGGTCATGGCAACTCGGGGAGATTAGTCACCTGCGAACAGGGAGTTTAGTCGCGGGCGACTAATCTCCCCCGTGTGCCAGAGCCCTTAACCGAAACTGGAGTAATTAAATTTGTAACTGTTGATCGAGCAGCACAAATCTACTATTTCTTGGCAACATATGTCCTATTTTAGATATATAGTCCGGTACAGAGTTAAGAATGGCACTTGAACTGTTTATCTTCCTGTGTAATAACTAAACCCATTGTATTGTATACAGCTTATCTGTTAACTGCTGTGTAAACGTGCCTTTTTGGCCTATTTAACTTGACTGGCTGCAGGGTTTTTCTTTTTGTAATATAGACTATAGTAGTGTAATATGCTATTTTTACCAGTGCAGGGTACTAGTACATTATATCTGAATACATATAGAACACTTTTATTTTTTGGTGTTACTGGTGCTACACAGGGTGTCAAAACTGTGTTAGCATGCAGTTCACTAGATGTAAGCCAGTTGCATGTCATACTAAAGGAGCCCTGGACTCCAAAGATTGAGAACATTATTACTGGTTCGATTCTCCTTTAAAGGAGAAGGAAAGCCTAAGTCACTTGGGGGTGCCAAAATGTTAGGCACCCCCAAGTGACTTTAATCGCTTACCTTGTACCCCGGGCTGGTGCCCCTGTTAAGAGAAAACTGCACCAGCCCTAGGTAGCAGCGAGCGCTTCCTTCTTCTGCGTTGGCGCACTTGCGCATTAGAGTGAAAACAAGAGTGAAAACAAGAAAGCGCATGCGCCGATCCAGGGATTTCGTCGGCAGAAGAAACGCGGAAGAAGGAAGTGCATTGCTCCAGGTACCCCAGGCTGGTGCAGTTTTCTCCTAACAGGGGCACCAGCCCGGGGTACAAGGTAGGCGATTAAAGTCACTGGGGGTGCCTAACATTTTGGCACCCCCAAGTGACTTCGCCTTTCCTTCTCCTTTAACATTTTGTCTTTGTGGATATTAATTTCAGGGCAACCTTGGCAGGGCTGTTTTAATAAATGAGCAAAGGGGGCTTTTGCCTAGGGCATACCAGGATAGGCGGCCCTCTAGCACATCTTTCCTCTGGAATAACTCACAGACCCTCATTTTAATCAACTGAGGGAGCTTTACAGTATAGTTATTCTAATTTCTTTGCCTTTTCTTGTGGCATCACCATTTTGAAATTCTTCTCCTCCTAGGGCGGCCTCCGGGGGATCAAGTTTAGTTTAGTAAGGGCAGAGCATTTCTTCACTGCCTGACTTATTTTAATGAACTTCATGTGTTTGAGGGCCATTCTATCACAAATTTCTTGGGGCAGTGGGGGCATACCAAAGGTATCTTAAAGCGCCCCTGAACCTTGCTCAATGTTTTGCAACATGCATGTAACTGCTCAAAATTCATCTCAGGAGGTTGTGTTGGTGCTAGAGTGTGTATAGAGCCTCATTCAAAGCACCAAAATCACTTTTTTAACCCTTGATGCAGCATTTTTTCCAATAATTTCAATATAACTGTTATTGTGCAGGCTTTTCTTAGTAAATTTGTGCTTGAATGCAGTCACTTCTGGCACAACAACGCACTCCATATCCATAGCAATGTTAATTACTAAAAATAATTATTATCATTATTATTGTTATTATTAACATGTGCCAACGTATACTGCAATGCTGTACACTGGGTTTATACACTGAACAGATAGAATTACATATAAAGCAACCAGTAACTGATAAAAGAGGTTAAGTGGGCCCGGCCCAAAAGAGCTTGCAATCTAAAAGTAATACCTTCTCAACGGAAGTGTTATTAATTGTTTTTAATTATACCTTGCGTACCCTGTTACCCTTGTACCCTGTTATTTGAAACCTGCAAGTAGTTCATTAGAGCAAAGTGAATAAGTGCATTGGCACTAGGTATACATTGTAAGGAGCATACATAGGTGCAAATACCTTTGTTACTATTTATACATAATTTAATCAGAAGGGAATCTTTCTCATTTTTCTACTAAAACAGCACTGGTATAAGATAATGCATTCTAGTAACATTCTCTGCCCTTGGAGAGACTGAAAGCCATAAAAGTAAAAAGCCCTAGTTACACCTTCATCTCAGGAAGCAACTTTCAGTAATCCTATTTGCTGTACACTGCTACACATAATGCAATTACATTTTATTCCTGACAACTAAAATGCAAGATGATCTTCAGGGTAGCAATGTCATCATTTTTTATTTTTCATGTTTTTTCCCCCAGTATATTTTTTTCATGAGAAAGCCCTTAATGGGCTGGGTTTTTATATTTGTTTTAGCAAGATGCAGAATTATGACTATATGTGGATAAAATGTTTTTGTAGCACAAAGAAATCTGGCCTAGTTTGACAAGCGCAGTAAATACTGGTAACACTGCTCCCAATTTCAAGAAGCATTTAAATTGGGGTATCCTTACTGCATAGTCATTTAGAGCCCAAGTTTAGGAAATTCAAAGCTTCTTTAGCTCCCCAATGTAGAACATGCACACAGTACAGCCAGGATCCATGGGACAGTCTCCTCAATGGGAGGGGGGAAGAAAACACTTTACTTTATACCTGCCATTGAACAGATGTTCACTTTGCACTGAGTATGTGCATACTTCTTTTTATTGCATCCTCTAAATCAGTGGTCCCCAATCAGTGGCCCAGGAGCAACATGTTGCTCACCAACCCCTTGGATGTTGCTCCCAGTGGCCTCAATTCAGGTACTTATTTTTAAATCCCTGGCTTGAAGGCAAGCTTTAATTGTGAAAAAGAACATGTGTATTGCAAAACACAGCCTCCTGTCAGCTACTAGTACACATAGGGGCTATCAAATAACTAATCACAGCCCTTATTTTGTACCCCCAGGTAAAATTTTCATGCTTGTGTTGCTCCCCACCTCTTTTTACATTTTAATGTAGCTTATGAGTAAAAAAGGTTGGGGACCCCTGCTCTAAATGTTATTGTAGTGGCTTGATGACATATTATGGCATTTTGTTATTGCTCAAGTAATGGTACATGTCCACATGGCATGCTTTGGTGCTTTAAAAAGCAAAACAATTTATTTTTTAAAATGAAAACATTTTTTTCCATTTGGAGCATTTTAAGAGTATAGTACTCTGTGGTTGAATAATGTGGCCAGATTGTACTTGGATGGAATTTTCAAAATTACAAAAATAGAAAGTGAGAAAATCAAGTCAGTAATATGGCACAATTGTAAAAATGTTGTATTCTTAAAGTCCACTATGTTACACTAAAGACATATTTTTATTAGTACTGTCTACAAAACAATATTTTAAGTTCAGCTTCCTCTATAGTTACGCCACTGTACCAGATATATCTATTTTCTAAAGATGGGGAGGCCCATTTATCAACATTTGGATTATTTTGGTTAAACAAGTTTTTAAAACCATCACTAAACTTATTTCTACAAAAGTCAGTCATTTATTAAAAGATCCAAATTGAAAAAGCACAAATAAAATAAGATGCAAAAAAAATGTGAAAACTGCTACTTTGTTACTTTTATTGTCACACAAATTACAACTTAAAAAAAAAATGGAAAACCTCTAAAACAGGCATCCTCAAACTACGGCCCCCAAGGTAATTTACCCAGCCCCCCACTATGATCTAATGTGACGCAGGGGGGAGCCAGAGAAAGCAGCAGGGGAGCTGGAGGACACAGGGGAGAGCTAGAGGAAGCAGTGGGGAGTGAGAGGACGCAGGGGAGAGCCAGAGGAAGCAGTGGGGAGCGGAAGGACACAGCAAGGAGTGGGAGGAAGCATCGGGGAGCGGGCCATAGTATGAGGACACGGGGGGAGGACTTTAGTCTTCCCCCCAACAGTTTGAGGGACCATGAACTGGCCCCCTGCTTAAAAAGTTTGAGGACCCCTGAGTCTCTGGAAACTTTGTTAAAAGGCCTCATTTTAACAAAGATCCAAAGTTTTTTTTTTCTACATACTAATTTTGATTTTTTTTATAAATAGTACTATAGTACAGAATTGTACTATAAATAGAAATATACAGGGACGGATTTATTATGGATCCAACTGGATCAAGGATTTCCAGCAGTTGGCTTTATTTTATTAATCATTTTCATGATGGTCAGTAAAGCTTTAAAGAAACATACAGGTTTATTAAGATGCCATGTGTTTCATTTAGTCAGAATTAGTGATGAGCGAATCTGTTCCGTTTCGCTTCGCCGAAAAATTCGCGAATCTTTCAAAAGATCCGCGAAACGGCGAAAAATTCGCGAAACGGCGAAAATGTCGTGCGACAAAAAAAATTGTCGCCCGCGGCTATTATTTTGTCGCGCGGCTATTGTTTCGTCTCCCGCGGCTATTGTTTTGTCGCGCGGCTCTTGTTTCGTCGCCCGGCTCTTGTTTCGTCGCCCGGCTCTTGTTTCGTCGCCCGGCTATTATTTCGTCACGCGGCTCTTGTTTCGTCGCCCGCGGCTATTGTTTTGTCGCGCGGCTCTTGTTTCGTCGCCCGCGGCTATTATTTTGTCGCCCGCGGCTATTCTTTTTTTACGCTGGCGACAATTTTTGGACGTGCGGCGAATTTTTCCGCGGCGAAATTTTTCATCCGTTTCGCGAAACAATCCGCCAATGGCGAAACGCGGAAATTCGCCGCGAATCCATGCCTGGCGAAACTTTTCGCCCATCACTAGTCAGAATGTGTTTGACTTATTTTAGTAGTGGAACGTGATTCACTTTATGAGCAGTAGTGCTCAGAAGCTGCGCTTCTACAAACCCAAGAAAGAAAGGGTTTGGGGACAGCATTTCTCTGCCCCCAGAAAAAGAAAATTAGGGATTAAGATTATTGTTTGTGGATACATAATTTGGAATTTGTCATGTGTTGTGGCCCTACAATGCTAATTTTTGGTAGGTGCTTTAAAATTTGCATTTATGTGCCTAAAACTACATTTTAGGGTTGCCACCTGTCCAGTTTTGTCTTGGACAGCCGTCGTTTTCATAAGGGCTGTCCAGATCAAAACTGCCAACCTGGTTTTCCAAATTGGGAAGTTGCCTGATTTAACCCATCCCGCCCCACTGCCTGAAGTTACCAAAAAGAAAAGGTAGCAACCCTACTACACACATTTGGTATATGCACACTCAAGGGATACAGGGTTTTCAAAATCACTTAGGTTTTCATGCATATTAAACATTGTTTACATTATTTTCCCTCTTTACTATGAACTATATAAAATAAGTAATTATTATCACTTTTGGGGTATTTAGTGCCATATATTTTTTTACAAAAGTTGAACTCTTGTATATCTCTATGACTGAAAAAAGCAACATTTAGTTTTCCTAGGTTAACTAAAAGGTTGTGGAAAATTAATTGGCTGTGAAAGGGTTAATGTAATACATTACATTAGTTTGCTTTTTTAAACTTATCCTATTATCATTTGGAAAAACATTAACTGTGTTTATTACATCCACTCAAAGTACTTCTCATTTTTTAGGCGATACGCATGTAATTATAGGCAAGAAGCCTGGTATCGCTGGTATAAAGGGATGTGTTAGTGTGTGGGTGCTTGTGTGTGAATGTGAGGTAATTGCTGGGGTTTATTGATGTTTTCATTGAATTGGATGAACACTGAGCCTCTTAGTTTAGTGAGATATAAAGAGCCTGGGGGCTTTGCTGTGAAAGTAAACCAGTGTGTCGTAACATAAATGAAATATATTGATCAATATTAATACATATATGTGCGATAGCCAATGTCACTTGTAAGTCAACAAAGGGTGATATATAGTGAGCCAATTAATGCACAATTTAGGGTAGCATAAATCTGAATAGCAGCAGTGCAGTAAATCTGGACCGAAATAAGGTGTGTTTATCCTTTACTTGTTACGTGTGTTGCACTGGTCCATCTGGGGCCCCCACTCCAGTCGTGGACTCCTCAATGTGCACCATGTTGCATATTTAAAGGGTAAGGGTGCAGGGCCTAAGTTGCTGGAAGGGATAAGGTCTGGGTCGCCCACCAGGTTTTTTTTCCAGGTGTCCCACTGGCCCACTCCGACCCTGTGTATGTAAGCAGTTGTAAATGTTTAAAAAATATTGCTTATCTCTTCATTATTATTACTGCCTTATTTATAACCAGATTTTTTTTAAGCATCTGAATGGTTTAGTACCCGTATAACCATAGCAACAACATTTTCCTGGTGAAATATATCTGAAGTAGACAATCTATTTCCAAAGTATGGTATTGGATCAATTATCCAGGATGCTTGGGACCCGAAGTTAAGGATTTATGTTTCAGTGGTTCACAGCTACATGTGAAAGACATGGGTGTTTGCAGTGACATAATTAGATGCTGTTGGGCCCCACAGAAAATTCAATTTAGGGACCTAAAATATTGTTATTTTTTCTATTACTATATATTTAAATTGCTCATTAATTAGGGCCTCAATGAGCCCTCTACACTGGGCCCTACTGCAACCACATGGTAGGCTTCCTATGTGCTCTTCCTCAGGGGGGACAAACGTATGTCCCTGAGGAAGAGCACTAGTCGTGCTCAAAAGTTGGATTTTTTTCATTAAAAACATCTTTTCTTTTGCATCAAGCCCCTGTGTGTGCGGCACTCTTTCGGTTATATTTTTGACCTGCACCAAGGGCATTTGGACTTGTATAGGGTGTGCTCCTCTCTGTGTACTATATATATACAGTATATATAGTTGGATGGCACATACAAAATGTGCCAAAATAAGGCCTAAAGCATGCAATTTTGAAGACTTTTTGAAGAACTTTGATTGGTCAGACACTGTATTCTGAAACTTTCTTGCTTTGCATCATTAATCTCTATCATAAAGTACCTTGTGTAAAGATAACAAACCTGTACTTGATGGTGACTAGTACTAGAAACTGTATGATACCTTGTGCATGAATCAGTATCCCTTTAGCTGTTTTGCAGGGATCATTTAGAATAATATTTTGTTGATATCACTGATTGTGCAAACATTTTACTCAAACCTGTATAAAAGCACTGAGGTAATTTTGCAGAAGAGCTTATCAGTAAACAAATTTAGTATTCAGTGCTGAGGAGGTCAGTTGATAGATATCTTGCATTCCTTCCATTCTGCGCATAGCTTTTGTATCTTTCTAGTACAAGTTTGGTAAATCCAGGCTGGAAGATCAGACTTTCTCTAGCTTCTGCACTTTTACTGTGCATAAGAGCCCGTAAGAATTATGAAACACAGGAGCCAGCATTCCTTCCTCCAGTAACTCTGCAGCAGCAGCCCCCCAGGGCAGATCTAAGAAGATTGCTGTGCTGATTATAATGAAATCATTAGTCAAGACAATTTACAAGATTGCCAAAAAAAAATTATGAGATTAAATCCTCTTGCACTGCTAAAATTCAGACGATTTACAAGTCATAGCAAACAGAAAACTTACCAATTAAAGTTAAAACAAATGAGTCAATAGCCATACTTGTACACAAATTGAACAGGCGCACAAACAACCCTACAAAAGTGCAAGGAGCGTGGTTGGACGCAAATACCATAATTTAGTTGGTCAATTCTCACTGCACCTATTTTTCTGTGACCGTAACTGTGTTTGTAAATAAGTCCCACCGTCTATTGCATTTCAAGTAATGAAACAATTATTTTCTATTTATTTTCAAGAAGAACTTCACTCAAAACAAGTACATTTCTGTATGATGAAATCTTATTGAATTTTAAATGTACATTGAATAAATGTTTTGAATTATATTAAAGTTATTAGTAAATTACATTTTTACTTAAAGAAGTACCTCTGTTCAGTTTGCTTGTCCTGACTGTTCAAGCAATGTTCCAAGAATCAACTCTCCGCCAGCCAAGATTCCAGTTCCAACAATTCTTTGCATGCCTTTCCGCAGCTCTGGTAATCACAGAACTACCAATCACAATACAACTCTCTGAGTCAGCAGATCTTCAGATAGATATTGGAATGGTCTGGTCAGCTGACATCTGGCCAAAAGTTGCACCTTGTCTGACAGGCCCCTGTAGCCCTCCAGCCCCCATTAAAAGGGCAGTGTTTCAGTCTGCAACAGTGGCCCTGTGAGGCAACATCAAATACTCTGCCACATTTTTGAAAACTATTCCCTCTAAACTGTTTCTGTCAATGAATAACTAAATGCCCTAAGTTGGCAGCATATAGCCCATGTGTAGGGCCCTCTAATGGGCCTTGCTGACCCATATCTAGCCATATATCAATCAGGCAAGTTTGAAATTCCTTAAGACAAGCACTGTGTATAAGGATTGCATTGGCTCTTGATGCGTCCCTCTTGCCATAGACTTCTGTAGTTGACTTCCTCAGTGTATAATCCAATTGTTTCCTAAGGGGCAACCATTGGATTAGTTGATTTGCCTAAATCGGGTCCAGATCTGATTGTTTACCGAGATCTGGCAGTGTATTGCAACGTTTAAACTTAATCAAAGAAACTGGTTTACTTCTCAAGGGGTATATTAAGGAATTATATCCAAGAGGCTAAAAGTGAAGACATCTTATACCAAATAACCATAGCATATCCTTGTCCCCTGGTTTACATGCAATTGGGGGTTATGTAATAAAAGGCACTGCATTTGCCCAGGAGCAGTAACCAATAGCAACCAATCAGCAGGTAGAATTTACTGGTTACCTGTTTAAAAGCAAACATCTTATTTTTTGCTATGGGTAACTGCTGCCGTGCAAAATTAGTGCCTTTTATCACGTATGGGTGTATGTCTTTGTGTAACATTAAAGACTGGGTCACACTTCTTGCTTTGTATAAAGATTGTTGGATTCTTCAATGTTTTATGAATATTTATCTATCAACAAACGTCTCGGTACCAAAGTAAAAAAATTCTCTACACGATGTTTGGAAGTAGTAGGCATAAAATGCTCAACCTTTTGGCAGACAACTCATTTGTGGTTGTTGAATCAACTTTAGGATTAGTCATGATATTCTCTTGAAAATAAACTTTTCATCTAAATTGTCTATAAAACATTGTAAATAAATTTAAATGTGTTCAAACCTAAATTAGGACAGAAAGATAAGGCCTATAGTAAACTTTTCTTATTTAACTGTGCCAGAAACATATTTACCACTCATGAGTCTGTAAGCCCTATTTGGCTATAAAATAGTCAAAACCCAGGCTAGTGTAGGTGTTAGAGCATGGGGTACGTGACTCTCTTAGACAGGATGGGCCTTCGCTATATGGAAGAGACCTGCGGAGCAAGGGTGCAGTGCAGATTAGCAAAGATGGACACCAGAAGGTCCTTGCAGTTAAACTATAGACAGATTTATTGTCAGAGACAAGTAGCAATGCAGGGTTATACTCACAATGTAGATACAGATGTTAAATGATAGTAGTACTCTGAGGACAACAAGAGAGGATGCACACCGGTTTATCCCACCTCCTTTTAGAGTCTGGGCAGGGTAAATGCACTTGGTCAGATTGACACCCCTTTGGAAGCAGTCAGGATAGATACCTCAGTCCTCAGGTTGATAGCCCCTAGCTTTAAGAGTCCCTAGCTTTAAGAGTCCTACAGCTGACTCTGGATCAGGGTTTAAGTACTGCCTGTCATCTATGTCTTAACCGTGGCCCTATGCTTTGGCAACATTGCCTGTATGGAGGGATACTTCCAGCTACTTTCCTTGGTGGAGCTGAAACTGTGCTTGCTTCCATCCCTCTCTATCTCACTCTCCTAGAGAATGCTCTTAAAAGAGTAACTATCTAACTGGTCCTTGTGCACGGGGTCCCTGTCCCCGACTTCTCTAGAGTATAAGATGGTAACCCTAGGGCAATAAGACTTTACTGGGGCCTTGTTCTGATCCCAGGCTAGTGACCTGTTCCTGAGACACAGAGGAAGCCACACACTCCTGCTAAGCACTATTTTGGAGTGCAAGGGGTGTGATCAACCAAATAAAGCAATAAGGTATAATAGCAAAGGATAAACTAGATACATGGGTCTTTTCCCAGTAACAGCATAAACTAAGGAAGTAGTAGGGTTTAAAGCAATAGGGGCAGATTAACCCTATGGGTCCCTACAAGTGCTTTTGATGGGTGAGGATAAGTAGATAGATTACTGTATGAGAACTAGGGGGCCTCACAGTGGCTTACAGCTGTGGCACTGAATGATAGAGGTTTGGGCAATGGGCAAACTGCAGTAAGCAGATACTACACAAATATCTTGTTCTTCGGGTGCTGCAAATTAACATACTCTTGCTCTGTATTTCCACATGCTTTATTGGTTTCTTCTTCTCAAAATACTTACATATAAGCCCTATATGCATGTTCTCTGGTTCTAAGCCTATCTATGACCCTAACTACATACAAACATGCTGGGACCTACTCTCATAGCACTAAATCTTCTGTAGCTCCTAACAGTCCAGCTCCTGCATGCTTCATATGTAACTCCGCCTAGACCAGTGATCCCCAACCAGTGGCTGGTGAGCAACATGATTCTCACCAACCCCTTGGATGTTGCTCTCAGTGCCTGCAAACCAGGTAGTTATTTTTGAATTTCTGACTTGGCAAGTTTAGGTTGAATAAAAAAAGATTTACTACCAAATAAAGCCCCCTGTAACTGATAGTGTGCATAGAGACTACCTAATAGCCAATCTTGGCCTTTATTTTGTCTTCTTACATTTGACTGTGGCTCACGAGTAAGAAAGGTTGGGGAGCCCTGCACTAGACACTCAATCAGCACTAACTCACTATAGCCTTTTTGGAGTCTTTATTTTGCCCTATTCAGCTTGCTGCTTTCTGACTGGCTTATCCCAACAAATACTATTTTTGGATTCTAAGCTAATATACTCCTAACAGCATACTTTGATACTAGTTTTTCAAATGCTCTGCATGGTTCCCTATTCCACCATTTGTTAATTACAGCTCAACTAAATTTTCCCAGTATGCCCTATTTAGGGCCATGGCAGACGGGGAGATTAGTTGGCCGCGACAAATCTCCTCGAAATACCAACCCAACGGCAAGAATGTAAATCGCCGGTGGGATCACATACGCAGCACGGGGTTTCGGGGCCGCGTATGCGATTTACATTCTCGCTGGTGGGATGGCATTTCGGGGAGATTAGTCGCCCGCGACAAGGGAGATTTGTCGCGGGTGACTAATCTCCCCGTCTGCCACGGTTTAGAGCTGTGACACACTGGGAGATTAGTCGCGTCTGGAATGCCATCCCACCGACTAGAATGTAAATCGCCGGTGGGATGGCATACACGGCGCCGCAATTTGCTGAAGTTTCCTCTCAAGGAAACTTCGGCAAACCGCGGAGCTGCGCATGCCATCCCACCGGCGATTTACATTCTAGGATGACATTCGACCAATCTCCCCGTGTGTCATGGCCCTTAGGGTTTCTCCAAGGCAAGTTATATTGTTCTATCCCTGCCTGCCATCCTTACCACTGCTAGGCTGATCTTTTATATTGTTATAGGCCAGCATGCCTTGCCCAGGGTTTCTGGGCTACTCTCCATATTGCCCAGCCCCCCCCCCCCCATGCCATTCTTACAGCTCCTTTGCGCCTACATATACCGGCCAATCCCAGAATGCCCTGCTTATAACCAGCTACTCTTCATATTGCCTTTCCATCCAGATCTGGTGACCTAGTACCGAGATTAAGGTTTGTTCCTTTTCCCACTGCATTGTACCGTCCTCCGGAATACGCTGGCGCTATATAAATAATAATACTCCAAGTACTGCAATACCTTACTGCTAGCTACCTGCTCTATACCGGACACACAGCTCCCCCACCCCCCAGGCAAGGCTGTTTAGCTATATGCACCTGCTGCAGTATAAGGAGCCCCTCTCACACAGCGCTCCCACACGCTCTATAAGATAGCGCTCCCACACGCTCTATAAGATAGCGCTCCCACACGCTCTATAAGATAGCGCTCCCACACGCTCTATAAGATAGCGCTCCCACACGCTCTATAAGATAGCGCTCCCACACGCTCTATAAGATAACGCTCCTCGACCGTGAGAGGAAAAGGCGGCGCTGGGCAGCACCATCTCTCCGGACGGATCCACCTAGTTTGGCGTGTGGCTCCTCCCAGGAAGCAGTGACAGGCTTGTTTCAGCAGCTCCTCTCCATCCCTCCGCTCTGTGAGTGTGAGAGTGTCTTATTATTCCTCTCAATGCAGCTGCCATACAGGCAGAGCCCAAGCATGTCCTACTGCAAGCCGCCCCCGCCTCCTCTCTCATAGCACCGCAAGCCGCACACCTTCTGGGCTCGGGCGGGACCGCCGCATGCTGGGCTCGGCTCTGGGAGAAGCAGCAAGGTGGGAAGAACGGGGAGCTCTGTGCAATATACAAGAGAAAAGGAAACATGGCGAGCGACTCCCCGGCTCGTAGCTTGGATGAGATAGATCTGTCGGCGCTGAGGGTGAGTGATGTCTCTGGGGGGTTATTGTGGGAAGCTGCTGCTGCTGCTGCGGGGGATCCGGGCTGATAGGCTCTTTATTGTGCCAGTCCTAGGGGCGAGATGGAGAGCTGTCTATTCAGCCCGCACTGTGCTGCTCACTGATATGTGATTATTATACACAATAATGCTCATTCATCTGGTTTGCTGCTGTCAGTGCTCTCCTATTGTGAATGGAATAGCCATAGCAGAACAGTGTGTGAATAACAGGCACAAAGCCACTCATCATTATATCGCATTTGGTGAGCCACTTACACATAAAGATGTACATAGAAACCGAGTATATTCAGCCTAAAACGCAATATTAGCATTATGCATTCATGTGATCATCTCAGGAGTGGGGCGGACTATTAACAAGTAGGGGAAGGGGTCAATTTCTATGTATATCTGCTGAATGTGCACATAGAGGCTGTTGGGCAAATCAATTCATTGCTGTATTGAATGGTCGATGGCTAAACATCACAGCAATGCTTGCCTACCGCTGCGCTGCCTTCATTTCCCATTATCAGTGTCTGCTTTTGCCTCAGTCAGTACAGTGCAATAGGCTGTGGGGGATGCTGGAAGTTGTAGTTCAGCCGGCACTGGAGGGCCCCAGGTACATCACTGCTACAAGGCACATCAGGGTTTCTCATTGCTTCATGTCTTTATATAATGCCATTCTTCTGTTTTGTATGTATGCTATTAAATTTTGAAAGACACCGCCATGTATAAAGGCCACACTGACAAAGGCCACATTGTTGTGGGGAGCAATTTAGTATTCTCATTGGTGATTTATATGGAAGATTGGATTTAGCCTAGAGATCCAGTGCAAAAGGAGAGAATGCTCTTTGAATTCTACCACCAATCAAGCCCTTCTTGCAGTAGAGTTCCTAAGACAATAAGGTTGATGGCATAGTAACCGGACAATTCTCAGGTCAATAGGCTACTTTAATAATGGTAGATAATCGTAGATTTTTGTCGCTGCTATGTGCCAACTCTTACATTGGGAGCATATTTGGTTTAAATTGACTCCTTCCTCATTCCACTGTTTGTTGAGGAGCTATCTGTTTTCATTATCCACTGTACAACATACCAGCCATTGTTAGTTAAAGGGTGCCATGTTCGCTTTGGAAAAAGCATGTATATATACAAGTGGAATGCACGTAAGATAGCAGCAGTTTCTGGTCTGCAGGCACTTGCAACTCAGGCTTCCTAAAATGACCTGTGCTAATGAGGGCTGTGCTGTGCTAGCTGTCATGTTCACATGGTGTCTGTAAGAAACAGCATTCTTTGTATGGCTGGATGTGCTAGACTATTGTACAGTCAGCGAGATTAAGGATGGACATGGCTCGTAGGGCTGTTTAAATTGAGAGTCTTATGTCTGCTTCAGTGCTCGTGCTTGCTGGTTTTATCTCAAGCCTAAACAGAAATATAAAGTCAGTGGACCCATCATATCATTTGAATTAAACATATCTTTCTTAAATAATATCCTGCTTGTGTATCTGACTCTGCAAGTTTAAATAAATCCTTCAGGCTTTAGATGGATGCAATCTCTATTATGTTTTCAAGCTGTTTGTATTATGAATGTATGGGGCAAATCCACAAAGCATTAACCCTTTTATGTCTAAGGCAGCACGCCTTATGCTGTAGTTGTTTCAATCCAATTTTTGCTATTCTTAGAGGAAAACAATTTATGATCGTAGTGGAAGGTCAGAAACCATATTGATGGTATGAAGGTTTCCCAGTCATTTCACAGTGCCTGGATGGGGAATCAATAGTGCATTGGCTGCCTGAGTGGAAAGGATAGCAGCGCTTAGAGGTTTTTCTGGATTGCCATTAGTTCTTTTCCCTGCTGGCTTACCTTGAGATTCCTGTCAAGGGTCAAGTCTGTTGCAGAAACAACCTTGGGCACTGGACCTGTCCAAACAGAGCCTGACGAGGACAGCTTGTTTTATTTCTGCAGCGGGCCTGTCAAATGTTTGATGCTGTGAAGGCAGCCAAGGGCTCCAGAGTCACACACTCCCTTCAACTGCTTTTTAGCCACAATTTGCCACCCTTTATTGGACATAGCTGAATTTATGATGGTTCTCTTAAACATATTATTAAGGTATATTTTAGTATTTTATGCAATCCTTAATTTGGATTTAAATGAGCAATGTGCTGTTCTTGGCATTCAACAAAAAGCCAGCAGGTAGCATTCTGTATTATTTCACCCAGCACATATTGTGCTATTTAGCATTTCAAATCAATGCTTTGAAATCACAGGCTTGATTGAGGACTGTTAACCCATTTGCCACCAAAAAGGGCTGCTTGTGTCTTATAAGGAAAATTCAATTTCAGCAGAAGAAATTTGTTATACAGTATATACTATCAGTTTTGTCATGATGTTAAAACAATATATTTTGTCCCTGTTAGCTTGCGGTTGTGCCCTACTTTCAGTGTAAGCAATGCATATTTCCACAACGCCATTGAAGCTTGTTTTCCATTTATTTTGTGTGTGTGTATTCAACAGCTACTGTTGTTCATTTAGTCTAGTTGTTTATAAGTAGGCAAGGCAACTTCTGATTATAGAATTTGGGGGGTGACATTGTCAGTGTTTTATAAGACAGTCATTTAGGGTGATTATATGATCATACACTCCATATCTATCATAAGTTATGCAGTACAGGTATAGGACCCATTATCCAAAATGCTCGGGACCAAGGGTATTCCGGATAAGGGGTCTTTCTGTAATTTGGATCTCCATACCTTAAGTCTACTAAAAAATCATTAAACCATTAATTAAACTCTATAGGATTGTTTTGCATCCAATAAGGATTATTTATATCTTAGTTTGGATCAATTACAAAGTATTGTTTTATTACTACAGAGAAAAAGCAAATCAGTTTTAAAATTTGTAATTATTTGATTAAAATGGAGTCTATGGGAGACAGGCTTTCTGGATAATGGGTTTCTGGATAAGGGATCCCATACCTGTACTTGGTCACCATTTCTATTATGTTGTTTTCTGCGCTTACTTGTGGACATTGTTGATGGGACTGTGCAGAGTTTTTGTCCTTGACGTGATACAATGTGGCCAGTAAAGCTTTACCTTATGATGAAGTGCAGCACCCTTACTAAAACTTTTGAGTTTTTAGTAGGAGCATGTTCATTCTCTAACCCTTTTTGTCTAGTGACATTTATTAAGAAGCCAATATGAAAAACAATATCATACTTGCACTCTGCCAATAGATCGAAGTCTGTATTTGTCCCTCTTTCTCAAATGTGACAAGGATGTTTATTTACGGCTTCAAGTGCGGTTTTGATGCAAACTGATGGCAACTTAAGGCTAAAATGTTCTAGGCATGGGGCTATTAGTGTGTGACTTTTTGGGTGCAAGTTTTTTGTGCATTTAATGTGGCTGTGTTCTCCAGTGTCCCTCGGCATCCATAAGCACATTTTCGCTTGATACACTTGATATCTGGCCTAAAATTGGGCAGATCTCGAGCGGGCAGGTTTGATTTTTCCCATTGAATTAGGGGCCACATCAATGAGCCGATTCAATCCAACAGGGGTGACCTAGCTAAACAAGCAGATTGCACCGTATTAAACCACCTTTAGATTTATATGGTAAAGTGTGATTTGACCCATGTGTCTGCTAAAGAAACACTATAAAAGGAGTAGTGGTTCATGCAGATTGTACAGTAGGCCTTTGGAAATTCTCCTAGGGGCTCTGTTTCTGTATGCTGTGACATTTAAATATGTATCTTACACTTATTTATGATACCTGCTTTGAACTTTTTTTTTTGCAAAATGCTATAGTTTCACTAGGTCTTTATTCATGTAAAAAAAAAAATTATGTCATTTTATATTTTATCTTAGTATGGTAACCAGACATCATACATATTCCATCTGGGCAACAGACCAGTATTTCATAAGTCATTTTAATTCCATTGCGCTTTTAACATTTCTGTAAAATAGCTGTTAAAAATAGATTGTATTGAGTTCTGGAGATGTGCCACCAATGTATGGGAAAAAGCTTGTGCTGGCCAGGGATGCACCTGACTCAGCCTCTCTCATTGATCAGTGGAGGAACAGTGCCTTGACTTCCTAAAACACACTGTTGCAATCTTTTTTTTATTTAATACCTGGTTAAATATGGAAGGAAAGAATTTTGAAACCCACAGAGCATGGATCCACCAACCTGCTGGGTCCCTGAAATCATCCAGCAACAGAGAAACACAGCCACTTAAATGTTGTCAGCTTCAGTATTATTGGCAACTTTTTATTTTTTGTTATTTATTTGTGTTTTATTTGTTGTTTATTTTAATTTTAAATAAAGGTATTTTGATCAGTAAACATTTTTGAAAAGACGATTGATTGAGGAGTATTTACTGTTTTATATCCTGGTTAGATAATAAGACCTCACACAATAACAGAAGCCATGCCTAAATTTTTAGTTCTTTATGATCAGCTCTTATTCATTTGGATGATTAATTAATTAAAAAAAATGTCCCTAAAAGCAGAGTAGTGATTGACCATATACCATAAAGAGTTGGTCACAGAAGAGCTTTAGCGTTAATATATTATTTGATATCTATGAGCAGTAGCCATTATAAACAGTGTGATGCAAAATATTCAGCCCATGACCAATTTTTTTTCTTTTTCTGACCAATTCTTTTTCTGGGGGGGGATAAGTATATACCAGTTTTGCTCACTATTTTAAAGTGGTTTTAATTCACTATTCTAGGTAGGTATATTTGCGCCAGGTTGCTTCAGCTGATTGGATGACATTTAAAGCGTTTTAAAATTAAATAAATCCCCAAGAACCAATATTCAGGGTATTCTTTTCTTATTCCATAAATTAAGATAATTGTTTAAGGGTCTGAATATGTTTGCAAGGAATCATATTTTGATATGCTACAGCATAGAATTCACCATGAATTTGAAGTGGGAACTATAATCTGCCATAAACCTTAAGGCTGGTTGTTACTTTTTTAAATTTTCTTAGCTCTTTCCATAGTCAAAGATGTGTCTTAAGTCCCGTGTGGTGCAAAAATGTTGGAATGATTGCTAGGAATTCATAATAGGTTTTATCCTGCATTAGAACCATTAACATGTGCATTTTCATTAGAACAGACACTGGCAAATTAAATAAAAAGTGAAAACTTTGCTATTACATGGGGCTTTCTTCTAAACTATAAGTTCCCATTCCCCCAGCCCCTACTGTTAAGACTAGTGTGTTGTAACCAAATCTAAAAGCTGCTTAGGGTTTGATTGTGGTACAATACTGATTTATTGTTCTGTTTACTTTTGGAATTGTAGTATGTTATTGTAAAACTGGAGCTGAATAAATGTTTTAATGGCAGTTGGTCCTAGAAGTTTGATAACAACTGCCAAACACTGCTTTATATCATCTAAAGAAACAAATAAGTGCTGCTTATAAGGAAATAATATATAAATATATACATCAAACATTGTCACTTTTGGAACTACTAGACCATTAACAGTTTAATACTATTCTATGGTCTAGTTCTAAGCCATGGCAATAATTCATCCTGCTGAGATAATGCCATAATGGCCAATGCTCCCACAGGTTTGAAAAAAGAATGTTGGTATGTTTAAATAGAAAGGGCAAAATCACTCAGAACAGGCTTGTATATATTGCAATATTATATACACAGAGAAAAAAACGTTATCTACCTAAAAGTTACCAGTAACAAAGACCTTATATCTGTGCTATTTTGCACTCTGCTCCATCTTTGTTTTGGTGTTGTAATGTTACAATATACACATCGTGCAGATGTTCATTGCATAAGTGAAAGTGTTTTACTTTTTTTGCAGCATGGGGACATTAATAAAAGTTGCACAAAGCAGAATACAATGCAATATACCACTTTGGCTCTAGCAGCCCTTCTACATTCAGGGTGAAGACTCACGGAGCTGCTAGTAGCAGCTACTTGTCATGGCTACTAAAATAGACAATGCTGATCATTTACTGATTGCCTCTACATGTGTTTTAGCAGTATTGTCCATGGCAGGGTATTTTCTGGCGTTTAGTAGCTGTGACAAGTAGCTGCTACTAAGTAGCTCTGTGTGTCTTCATCCTCACACAATTCACCATGCTGGCAAATTGGGGCTGTGTGTGTGATGTAGATACCAATGTGCTACAGCCCTAAACATTGGTCAGGACAGTATTTGATACACCTTGGTACTCTGCTACTGTATTGTGTTTGTTTAAAAGATGAGTTAATTTTATTTCACGCAGACTTTCATACATAGTAACACTCCCAAAAGTGTTGTTTTTAACAAATCCTTGGAAACAAGATACCTTCTGTAAAGCTTTAGCTGGTGTACAGGACCATATTAGTAGTACAGGGGAAGAAATGATGTCTCACCTGGCTTATAATGCTTGCTTCTGGAAATCACAACAGCAGCAGATCTATTTGGATGATGTATGCCTTAATACACACCAGGGTCTATTTATTATGCTGCATAAAACAACATTTGCCAATAAAAACTGTGTAAAAAGCTGTGTAAAATAAAACACATATTTATCATGGTGTGTTTTATTTTGCACCATCCCAATGCCAGATTTGATGTTTTTTTCTGCAGAAGTTGCTCTAAGAAAAAAACTAATTAAAAAATGGTGGCATTTTTTTACAAGGTGAAGCCTAGCGCTGTGTGGTGAATTTGGTCACCATTTTTACACTGCATAATAAATTTGCCCTATACTTGGTTGCTAGATTCACAGTCCTAGTGTATTATTTTGTGTCACATGGTTTTTGTTGAACCTGTGGGGACTGTAAATATTGTGTAGCCTGTGGTTCTAATTGTATTGGAGAGCCTCTAGTTAATGGAAAAGGCACAACATCTTCTCGTTCATGCTGGTGTTACACCTCGCATGGGAAACATCTCAGCATAGGATAGTTATTACTGTTCCATATTTGTCATGATTAGATGTATAATTAGCCTGAAAATGTACAGTATATGAAATTCTGCTATCTGTAGCCAGTAACTTAAATATATATCCCCTAGTATCTTACTGTGGCATTGTGGCATCTGTTGGCTTAGTAATAGGCAAGCTGCACAAGGCTTTGTCTTGTGAATCGGTCCTGCAATAAGCTTGTAAGCTCTTCAGGGCAGAGAACTCATTTCAGCTGTATGTTAAATCTTATGGCTCTTATGTATATTTGTTGTATCCTGTTTGTGTTTATGCCTTTTAAAGCACTGCATATACTTTTGATGCAACTATTTCGCTGTTACTGATAGATATTCATGTAAAATAGTCTTTTTTAAAATGTTTTCATTTACATTATTAGTCTAGAGTATGTATGTGTGGTACCAAACCTCGCTGATACAATAACCACATCCTAAGTAAGACCTTGTTTCCTTACTTAGACAATTAATGTGTACATGCTATCAATGTCATTTTATGTTAAATTATTTTGTATATTTTGTATATTTTAAATATTTTGCACATTTATTATAATATTTAATTTATATCCGTGATTACCAGTATGAAATTTCCTTCATAGGTACTGTAGGATGCTCTGGTTTAGTCCAGATCATACATTATAAAGTCAAATAATGAATGACATTGTATCAGAGGGGAGAAAGTGCTTAGTGCCCATGTTAAAAAGACTGAAATCTCTCTGAAGCAGGTATGGTGTTATTACACGGATCTGCCTATCGCAGATCAGATTTCCTACAGATTGGGTAGTACAAATCCTGGTAATCCTCCTACAAGTTATTTTTTTCCCTGCATTGTGATATCTTCTGCTTCACTGTCTGGTCATTACAGCTTCCCATTACAAGACAAGGCTGAAGAGAAGCAGAAATAGTAAAAGGTTAGATTTACTGTGCTATAAGCACCAAATCCGCAGCTTATTGGAAAGGGGAGTCAGATGCTGATATTGTAGGAAGGATTATGGTGACTGTATAAACATTTCAGAAACCTACATGCTGTTCCTATTTGTGCTCTAAATTGAATAAACTGATACAGACAAAAAAAGGGGGAATTATAGTCTTGTCATCTTGGCCAAACCATACCTACAGTACCTCTGCTCAGAACTATCCGTTCAGAGACAATTATAAGTCAAGTAGAACCTGACTTGTGATAATGTCTGTTTAATGGAGCACCGGCCCATTGAGGATATACAGTCATATGAAAAAAAAAGTTTGGGAACCCCTCTTAATTCTTTGGAGTTTTTTTTATCATTGGCTGAGCTTTCAAAGTAGCAACTTCCTTTTAATATATAACATGCCTTATGGAAACAGTAGTATTTCAGCAGTGACATAAAGTTTATTGGATTAACAGAAAATATGCAATATGCATCACAACAAAATTAGACAAGTGCATAAATTTGGGCGCCCCAACAAGAGATATTACATAAATACTTAGTTGAGCCTCTTTTTGCAAATGTAACAGCCTCTAGACGCCTCCTATAGCCTTTGGTGTGTGTCTGGATTCTGGATGGGGGTATTTTTGACCATTTATCCATACAAAATCTCTCCAGTTAAATTTGATGGCTGCCGAGCATGGACAGCCTGCTTCAAATCATCCCATAGATTTTCGATGATATTCAAGTGGGGGACTGTGACGGCCGTTCCAGAATATTGTACTTGTCCCTCTGCATAAATGCCTTTGTAGATTTCCAACTGTGTTTATGGTAATTTTCTTGTTGGAATATACAACCCCCAACTTTGTGACCGATTTGAACATTATCCTGAAGAATTTGTTGATATTGGGTTGAATTTATCCGACCCTCGACTTTAACAAGGGTCCCAGTCCCTGGACGAGCCACACTGCCCCACAGCCCCACAGCATGATGGAACCTCCACCAAATTTGACAGTTTGGTAGCAGGTGTTTTTCTTGGAATGCGGTGTTTTTCTTCTGCCATGCAAAACGCTTTTTGTTATGGCCAAATAACTAAATTTTTGTCTCATCGGTCCAAATCACTTTGTTCCAAAATGACTGTGGCTTGTCTAAATGAGCTTTTGCATACAACAAACGACTGTTTGTGGCATGAGTGCAGAAAGGGCTTCTTCTCATCACCCTGCCATACAGGTGTTATTTGTGCAAATTGTGCTGAATTGTAGAAAATGTACAGATACACCATCTGCAGCAAGATGTTCTTACAGGACTTTGGGATCTTTGGGTTGTCTGTAACCATTCTCAAAATCCTCCATATGCTGCTCCTGCATTTTTGTTGGCCTGCCAGACCTGGGTTTTACAGCAACTGTGCCTGTGGCCTTTTTATTTCCTAATTACATTCCTTACAGTTGAAACTGACAGTTTAAACCTCTGAGATAGCTTTTTGTAGCCTTCCCCTAAACCATGATACTGAACAATATTTGTTTTCAGATCTTTTGAGAGTTGCTTTGAGCATCCCATGCTGTCACTCTGCAGAGGAGAGTCAAACAGAAGCACAAATTGCAATTGGCCACCTTTTCTCATGATTGGACACCCCTGCCTATGAAGTTCAAGGCTTAACAAGCTATTCCAACCAATTTTGTGTTGTCACTAATAAGTATTGAGCAGTTACATGCATTCAAATTAGCAAAATTACAAGGGTACCCAAATTTTTGCACAGCCAGTTTTTCACATTTGATTTAATTCAACTAAATACTGTTTCACTAAAAATCTTTAGATGTTCCTGGGAAATGAAAGACATACCTCTGTTGTTGAAATTGGAGTAAATTATTATGCAGGCTGAAGGGGGTTCCCAAACTTTTTCATATGACTGTATTTGTTATGTTAGGAATTATGACGGGAATTAAAATGAGAAACCACTAAAAGTTAACGTTACAGTTAACGTTAGGCCAAGTGTTACAGTTGGACAACTTTTATGTTAAGATCATTATTGATGATTTCAAAAAGCCAAATAGTAAGCCAGATTCAGTGTTTGGTGGCAGTGTGCAATTTAGTACACCAAAGGAAGTAATAGTGGTGCCAGTGTTCCTACTGGTCTAGTAAAAAAAAAAACAACTTTAACAGGTATCATTTGCTGATCATCTGTTTACAGACTTTAGATTGGTTACCCTGGTTAAGAAGACTTTGGCAAACTTTGTGCATTATATTACATTATCAATGATTGAACGGGGCTCTGTATGCTTGCCTGGCCTGTACAGTCCCCTTTTACAGCACTCTGGGCCCCACATTCCATGGTTCATATAAAAGAAGGCCTGTCTGTTTCCCACTCAGTGATGGCCTTGTTATTATCCTGCTTGTCTTTCCATTCAAGCAGATTTTACCTTGCCCTAACTGATCTCTGTAGACATGTCACTCATTTCATCTTGCACACAGTACAATAAAATCTTTTTTTGTGGCATTTAAACTGGGAACTAATGTGAAATGCACCCTAGCCTGTCATACACAACTTCCATTAGGTCCTCTCACCTCAAGCCTGCTGGGGATTTCCGTGGCAGACCATCTCGGTACATTGCAAAAAGGCTTCCTGTGCAGACATTATGTGTGGGTTGCATGCTTAACATGTAGCTTTAAGTTTATAGTGTTAGCTATCTAGATCATCACTAACTGGCTGGCATTAGGCTGAAGGAAATGGAAAGTGGAGTTGTAAGCACATGTAATTCTGCAACTCTGTGACTTTTATGTTTTTATCATTATAACTTGTTACTCTTATAAAACATCCTCTAAACTCTAGCTGATTTCAAAAGGGACATTATTAGAAATAGTGGCATAATTTGTGCTGCTTTTAAGTATACATTTCTCTGGCCAAAAAGAATTGCATAATGAAACAAAATATAATTCTTAACCTAATAATAGTAGTGAAGAGCATTGCTGTCCAACTTCTGTGGCACCGAGGGCCGGAATTTTTCCGGCCTCCGTGGTGGAGGGCCGATAATGGAAACTAGTTCTGACCACTCCCTTTTTTAAAACCACACTCACTTGAAACCACACCCATGTTATCACATGACCATAGCCATATTAATGGTGGTAGTACAGCAAAAACCTGCCATACTCTGCCTTCCCTACCCTGCCTGTGTGTGCTATACTCTGGCTTCCCTACCCTGTCTGTGTGCGCCACACTCTGCCTGCCCCACCCTGCCTGTGTGTGCCATACTCTGCCTTCCCTACCCTGCCTGTGTGTGCGATACTCTGCCTTCCCTACCCTGCCTGTGTGTATGGCACACACAGGCAGCATAGGGCAGGCAGAGTATGGCACACACAGGCAGCCTACAGTGACAAAATGCTGCCACTGCTCCTACAGTCTGCACAATAACTATACATTTAAAAAACTTTTTAATTGCAGTACCACCTCAGTATATGTTCTTTTTATAGTGTGCAGGGTTTATTTTTGGGTTCTGAGGTGTGAACAGGTGAACAATGTGGGTGATTACAGGCTGAGCCTGAGGCGTGAACAATGTAGGGGATGAACAATGTAGGGATTAAAAGGTGTGAACAACACAGGGGATTACATTTTTAAACAATACACAGGGTTTACAGCCTAAATCTGAGGTGTTAACCACGCAGGGTGCCAGTACTGATACCATTTAAAGCTTACTCAAAGGTAAGTTATCAAAGCAGCCAGACAGGTGGGGGGCCACACAGAGGGGTGTCACGGGCCGCCGGTTAGACAGCACTGGTGTAGAGAATAAAAACATGGAGTCACAAATTGAGTGATTTTGTACTGATCATGTGACTGTGAGGTGACTTTTATTATCCCTTAAAGTTATCATGTGTCCTTGTTACCCTTGCTCTCCAAATTTCATAGGTTTGCTGGAGGGACCCTGATACCTGGAAAACTGGTGTGGTGTCAAAGCATTCCAGAACGCTAAGGAAACTTGTGAATAAAAGGCGTAGAGCCAAAGAACTTGGTCTGAGCGATAGTTCCTATTTTCTAAGAATTTAGTGTGACACCTGACACACCTTAGCATATATAAAAATATTTAACAGGTTACCTGGCTCTTTTATGTATATAATATCTAAACCTTACAAGGAAATGGCCTAAAAAACCTGTGTAAACCATTAAGGTAAAAGTGTATTAATGAGGTGAATTTCTTTTAAATATCATAAATAATATACAGGTATAGGACCTGTTATCCAGAATGCTCGGGGCCAAGGGTATTCCGGATAGGGGTCTTTCCATGATTTGGATCTCCATACCTTAAGTCTACTAAAAAAAAATCAATAAAACATTTATTAAACCCAACAGGATTGTTTTAAATTCAATAAGGATTATTTATATCTTAGTTGGGATCAATTAGAAGGTACTGTTTTATTACTACAGAGAAAAAGGAAATCCATTGTAAAATTCTGAATTATTTGATTAAAATGGAGTCTATGGGAGATGGGCTTTATGTAATTCGGAGCTTTCTGGATAATGGGTTTCCGGATAAGGGATCCCATACCTGTAATAAATAATAATCTTTTTAATGTCATAAATAATGGGCTGAGAGTAGTATTGCCCAGATTCATGATGTCCAAACTAGCAATACAACATATCTGTAATTTTTGGATATGGCCAAATACTGAAACCTCCACAATTTTTTTCTGAACCAAATCCAAGCCCCCAATTTGCATATTCAGATTTGAGATATGTAAAGTCATGTGATCTTACAAGGCCTTTTACCGTAAATGAAATATGATGTGTGCCAGCATAGGGGCAGGTTCTGCCTGTGGATAAACACAGGCCAAGAATCTACCATGTGTGGCAGGATTGCACAGGAAACACAACTATTTGCAGAAGTGTGAGTGAAAAAGAATGAAAAGGCTTAATTTTTCTTTGTAAGGAGCTCTATGCTAAAAATGCTGCACTGATGTCCAGTACCAGCACATTTTCCATAGAACGGTGGCAATTATAATTGCCAATAATGTATGCTCTGTAAGCCCTCTGTGGGTGTAAAAAGTCAATTTCTTTGAATTGTTTAACACCTGCTGTAAAATGTCCTTTTGCTGCCTGCTCCCACTCAGTTTCACTGAGTAGCTTTAGTTTCAATATCTGTTTGTGTGTGTGTGCGCGTGTATGTATGTGTTTGTGTGTGTATATGTATATATTGTACAATATGTATATGTATATGTAGTGTGTGTGTGTGTGTGTGAATGTGCCATGTAAAAAAAAATAGCATTTATACCATGTATTTACCCATAAAGTTGGATATTTTAAGCCCATTAGGGTATGTTTTAACTTGCCCTAGTAAATAATACGCTGTACTATAAATGGAAGCAATAAAATTAATTAAAGCGGGGACTTAAGAGTACAAATTGGGGCAAAATGTGTTTAGTGGGAATAATTGGGTCAAAGCTTTTATGTAACACGCTTATGTAGTCTGCATGTATTATAGCACATAACACAAAGTGGAATGCGAAAGGGAAACCAAGTATTAATGTTTTTATTTTCAAAATTCTTATGCCCTTTATAAAGACCTCATGGCACAGGTACAACGTCGTCTTGTTCCTTCTGTGGGAACTTTTTATTGGATACAACTTAAACAGCAACAAAAAAAACAAAAAATCTTTTGTAGGTTTGCCCTCATTCCATACGATCCAAATGGGCAAAGTTACTGAGAAAAGAATGATATTTTGTTTCTGTGGAACAACTGAAGGCAATTGAAACAAGTGAATATGCATAAGTTGTTTTGTAGCATGTATATGTATACCAAGAATAGACTAACAGACGATTATGTACTGGGGGTGCATATGGCAATGAACTGACTGTTTATTAGCACATTAATTAATAGAATTCTTTGTATGAAATGCTTATTATTGAGTCACATGAGCTGTTTATATTGCACACGTATATTGCACACAATATATTTCAAGTGCGGAAATATGTAAATGGAATTTCTTCTATGTAATCATAAGCGAACCCCCGAATCCTTTGTAAAGGATTTGGGCGAATACCGAACTGAATCTAAATCCTAGTAACAATGTATGTTAAACTTTTTGAATGGAGTCAGAACCAGCAGGTAAGAGAACAACAGCCAGAGAGATTTAGATTCCTATAATATTCACAAATAACTTTAAAAGAGAAAGAAAGGTAAAATCATGGGGGGTGCCAAATGTTAGGCACCCCCAGTGATTGCAATCACTTACCTCAGTGGTTCCCAACCTTTTTTGCACCACGGACCGGTTTCAAGCAAGGCAATTTTTCCAAGGACGGGGGATGGGGGGTGCGGCGCAACTAGTGCTAGTTAAATTTTATATTATGCACTTTACTATTAACATAATTACATACAGCTTAATAAAGTACTTTGGTCCTTGTTGTAATCAGTAGAAATCTTCCTGGGCTTTGCATAGCTATTGTCATGGCTGTGTAACGCATCAGGGAGTTGGGATCACAAGTAATTGGGAGCAGAGGTGGCCGGTTCAGCACAGCCCACGGCCTGGTTGGGGACCCCTGACTTACCTGATATCCCAGGCTGGTGCCCCTGTCGGCAGAAAATTGCACCTGCTTGGGGTACCTGCGGGCGAGCGATCCTCTTCCTTCCGCATGCGCAGTATTGTGAAAAGGCTGTCTTTTTGTTAACCTTCAGCTTTTCACTTTACCACGCTTGTGCAGGTACCTGGGCCATTGCAGGTTTCTGCTAACAGGAGCACTGACCCGCGGTATCAGCAAAGTGATTACAATCCTTTGGGGGTGCCTAAAGTTTTGGCAGTTATTATACCTCTCCTTCTCCTTTAAAATCACTGAAAATAATGAATGTATCTTTTTTTTTTATTATGCAAAAAGACAGTGTATGGTGGAGGCCCCCTTTAAAACCAAAAAGGACAAGACAAAATTAAACCTGGTAGCCTATATTTATGAAATAGAATGCCATAATTATTATTATTATTAATAAGGAATGAATGTGTGCACACTTATTAATTGTATGTGCTGTGCCTGCAACTGTGCTCCTGAGCTATTTTCAACCCTTTTTATTCTGTGCGCTGACATGGAAAGTGCATGTTCCTGACATTAATTGCCCAAAATCAGAAGTCTTAAAATACATTTTTCTGCAAGAAAAAAAGTGTCAAGGACTAGCTGAACATTTCCCATTACATTGTAAACATACCCTGCAAAATATAAGTGCCAAGTTCATTGTTTTTCATTTTTTTGTCTTTGTACCGTATGTTCTGAGCAAGTTAAAAGTAAAACATTACCCTGAATATGCATAAGATAAGTGATATCATTACTAAATAATGCAACATTGAGGTAACATTGAGTTAAACTGACCCAATCAGCTCTCACCCTGCAGTTGTCACCCAGTAAAGCTGGGTTGCTGAAAATTTTAGGGTGTCTTCTTTCAGTTCTTCCTGTTGTGGCCCTATCTATTGATCAAAATGGATCATGTGCCGAGCCCTTCAGTTTGAGAGATCCAACAAGCAGAGTCCCTTTACCTGATGATAATTATTGAATTCTGCATGTGCTATTTCTGTATTAGCATGAAAAAATTTAATGCACAGTATTTGTTATTTGCTGGTGTCAGGCTAATGTCACATGTGCTGTTTTATGTACCAATCTGCCCTGTGCACAGTTGGGTGTTTTTGGGCCAAAATCCACCCTGGGTGAGTACTGACAGGAAGATGCACTTTCTGTCACTGAACATGAGGAAGATTGGCATTTTCTCCAGCAGCTAATAAAACGCCATGTGCGACATTAGCATAGATAGAGATTGGCTTTTTGAAAAACGTTTCCCTTTCAACCTGGAAATTAGTATCAGAGTGTTGTACCATGTAAGCAATTGAGGGGTTAGCCAGGCTCACCATCTTCCTACTATATACTGTATATACAACAAATAAACCTTAACAGTAACATTATTGGTATTAAAGTAGTCCCATTTCCCCTTAACATCCATAATAGACAAGAAAAGCCAAATTCACTAAAGACTCATCTCCCAGTAAATAAAATAGCTTTTTATTCCCTGAAATTGGTCCTCCCCTACTGTTAAAAACAAACAAACAAAAATACCAGCCAGTGTTCCTTCAGTTTAATGCCATACTGCCATTTTAGGACATTCTTTTAGGAAAAGTTTACAATACTGACCCTCTCTGGGGAAAAAATACAGAAAATGGCAGCATTATGATCTGATAGAATGAACCATGGGCCAAATAATATGATTTTTTTTCATGGCGGGGGGGGGGGGGGGGGGGTGCATGAATGCTTTTGAGTTTGGGTTTTGTTGTCCTCTAATCAAAAGAAGTTTCATTCAAAGTTAACAGCAAACTGTCATGGTAGCTGGCCGAAATATGCAAGTTTCCATACAGAGAACATTAAGTGCACTCCCACTGAGATCCCTAAACATCTTTTTCACTTTTCATTTGATAAGGCCTCCTGCTGTGATATCCCTAGGGTGCTAGATACATATTCATTCATATTCATATCATCTTTTTATCTTTAGCCTTGGAAGAATCGTCAAGTTATTACAGGTTATTACTGTGGTGTGCTTGCTCTGCTGTGTTTTATTTTCTTTACAGCTTAGATTTGTACTATTTTAAAAATGCAGACAGGACCCATACCAGTTTCCGAGCTAGTGGCTGTGGCAGCACACTGAACTGAGAGTGATCAGTCGTCCTTATATACAGTGTATAGAAACATGTAAATGTGGCCACTTTAAAATAAGAATTTCACAAAGTGCTTTAGCAACCTAAATTAAGTGGCCTATACATTCAAAAGGGAGTGGGTAACATTCAAACTTGCACTACACTGATGAGGCCCAATAAGGGCAAAGCCTCATCTGGAGTTGGGATCTGAGCAGCAACCATCCTGGCTGTGCTTTAAAACAAGAGGGAGTGGAAGCTTTAGCCTATAAGGCAGGGGCCCTTAACCTTTTTTACCCGTGAGCCACTCAAATGTGAAAAGAATTGGGGGAGTAAAACAAGCATAAAAAAATTCCTGGGGTGCCAAATAAGGGCTGTTATTGGCTATTTAGTAGCCCCTATATGGACTGGTAGCCTACAGGATTTTTTATGCAACCAAAACTTGCCTCCAAGAATTAAAAATAAGCACCTTGTTTGAGGCCACTGGGAGCAACACCCAAGGAGTTAGTGAGCAACATGTTGCTCAGGAGCCACTGGTTGGGGGTCACTGCTATAAGGTATTCTATAAAAAAAAAAATAACCCAGTTTTGCTCCAAAAATATCTTTCTTCCCAGGATTCTATCTTTGCAAATGCTTTTCCTGTGGCATACATAATATGTAATATAATATTTATTAAGAACCAACTGCTGCAAAGTGTCTAATATGTATTCCACTGAAGGCCCTTTTTATTAATGGACACTATTAAAACTGATGGGCATTTCAGATTTTTCTGGCGTCTGAATAGCAGATTACATGATGAGTTAAAGTTCTAATGTGTGATGGCCTACTGTACATCAGACTGCATGCTGTACGGTGCTAAGCCAGAAATACATTTTTTTTAGAGCTGTGCAAGGTTACAGATTGAGTGGTATGTGCCTTATTTTTGCAAATTTGTGTCGGACTACATTATTATTGCAAAACTAATGGCTCAGATGGTTGTATAACGGACAGAAATTCTGCTCACATATCCTTAAATCATGTTCTAGAGATAATTACTGAGCTAGCCCCGTGTCAGAGCTGCCAATTAAAGCCACAGTGGATGTTACTTGAGGGTGAGTTGCGGAAAGCATTAGGAAGTGTAGCAATCCTGAGGGGAAGCAGAGAAATGAGAGTCTCAATTGGAGGAAGCTGCTAAATAGCTCTCACCTTCCTTTTGTTTTGGATTATCTGAATAACAATGCAGCCCCCTTTTTTCTTCTCCTTTCTTTTCCCCCTCTTTGCTTGTAATCCAATATGGTCATTTGTTACACTCACACATGCTGCCTGTCTTGTCATGCCATGTTTCTTTCCTCAGGTATTTTTATTTATTCTGCATTTACTTGTGTCACATGGTATACCATAATAGGGAAAATGTGAAATATGTTTTACAAATTGATTAATACTGTTGGCACTTATTTGACTTTTGCTGGTGACTAGCATTTGTCACAGAAACTCTTACTAAACTGTAGCTCTCAACAACGTTGTTAAGCAAGCCATGGGGTTAAACAACAGCATTCTGGATAAATCATTATCCCTTATCTAAACTCTGTCACATAAGTAGATAAATAATGCATTTATCATGAATAATGTAAATGATAATCAGTTCAGAGGCCCTCCATGTGACAGTCTCTGGTTTGATAGGTGCCCCCCAGAGACTCTAACTGCTTACATCTTATTCATCTTCTTGGCAATTGTACTCTGGTACAAAGCAGGCTGCTTCCATCTTTGCCTAAGCTCCCAGCTCTTCCTGATGGAGTTCAAGCTTGGCACATTCACCAAGCCTAAAGCCATGCAAGTGATATGTACTTTGAATATGCCAAGCCTAGAGCAGGATGGCATGCCAGAGCTCTTTAAAAAAAAAAAAAATAGAATAGCACTGGCCTGGGGTAGGGCAAAATTATTTGTTTGGAAACCTTCAGTGACTCAAAGTGGCACCTCTCCAGTGACTTTTTTGCTGTTTAAATTTAGCTTCAGGATAAAATCTTTAAATACTGCTACACCTTTAGTGGCTGAAAAAATATTCGCTAAACTGATTTCACAAATTGCAAATTTATATTTGCAAAGAGAAAATCAGCACTATATTCACATAATAAACGTGCACAGAGGAAATACTCGTGCAAATTGCAATCTCATTTGGGAATTTTTGACTGTGCATAAAAAAGGAAACATGGGAACAGCAGTGCAGAATTTAAGCTTTTAGGGGAAAACATGTAAAAACAACTGTTTGCGAAAAAATATGCACCGCACAAACTTTATAAATGACCCTCACTGTGTTTCATGGTGAGTGCTGCTTGGATACAATTTCATGAAAAGGAATCCCATCCCCAAGGACCTGTGTCCTTCCATCCTCTCATTACTGAATTGTTTATATGACTAGTACAGGGGATTTCCCTTCCACCAAACTGCGGAAACTCAGTCACAAACTTTATTACTTCTTGTTGCGCTCAAGAGAACCTGTTAAGCAGTGTTTCAGGCTTATCCATGCAGCAGCGACTAAGTTAAGCTGGCCATACACGTAAAGATCCACTCATTTTGCAGGGTGCCAGTCTTTGCACAGTTTGGCCACCTATACTCTGGGCCATATTGATTTAGCTGATTGTTTGGCCCCAGCCTAATGATCAGATCATAACAGGCAGAAATACAGGCCCGTCAGGGGAGAACTGCGTCAATGCACCAAGACAGCCCCGTCCGACTAGATTTTTAAACCCGCCCAGTGCATATATGGCTGATTTTTTACCAGATATCTATTCGGTCAGCCACCGGGTAGGGTCCATAAATGGTTTGATAAGCTGCCATGGGGTTGAATGCTCAGATCTGCCTGTGTATGGCCAGCTTTAATATAGCATTAAATTCTGGGGATATGTGTAAGAATGGTAGTTGGGCAGTCTGTGGATGTAAGTTTGTGAGCCTTGGTCTTTTTTTAACCAATGTGTAATGAACCATTAACACTTGTTTCTGCACAAGTCACATTGTTGTATATTGTCTTTTTATGAACTCTGTTGGGTGTTGAAAAAGTTTAAAAGTAATGTAGTATGTAGCATCTGTACTAGATGGAAGGTGGCCATTGTTGTACAGCTTTACAGTCAGTACCAAAACACTCATCACTGGAATTCCTTATTGACAGCATTATCCGTTTTTAAAAACCTGTGTTCTTTAATATATTTGTTTGCTGTACAATTGTTTTTGTGTGCTAATGTGAAAACTTGTGAGCGCACACCTCTTTGGGAAAACATTGCTTACAGGCATCCTACTGGTTAAACTGGAATTCAGCTTATAGATGTAAATGTGCCATGGGAGTGTGCATAACCTTTGCTACTGGTGGATATATGCTCCTTTTTCAGCGTGACCTCTGAAATGAAAATCTTACCACGCCTTATGGCTAAAAAGCCCCTGAGAATCTTGTGGAAGAGCTAAGTCATCCTTGTTACATGTCTGATTTGGGCATATGAAACTTTAATGTATAATTGCCTTCTTACAGACGCATAATGGCAGAGAGCAGAGTGGACTCATGTTTGTAGGCAAATCTCCATAATTGTATGTTACAGAGCTCACGGGACCATGTAATGTAAGGGCTAGTATTTATCTTATGCAGTAACTGTGCATATACAAAGTTACTGCCATATATCTAGGTCACTAGCTCAGGCTGTAGCAATATCCATGTTCTCTTTTTTTGCTTTTTATGGCTATGCATTAAGGGTTCTTACATCTTACAATGGTGGATATTGAATTTTAACCTCACTGATTTTTTTTTTGTAGCAGTTTCTCACAAGTAAGTAGGTTGGTTCACCTATTTTTACAGTTCATTACTAGTCATTTTACAATGCTTTCAGCATAAATCACTTTCAATGGTTACTGACATCACATCATTTCTGTAAAATTTAATATTTTATGTAAGTACCTTGAAAAAACACTTCTTATTCAAAAGACAACTGTGACTGTACCTTTTATAGAATTCCACTTTTCTGGTCTGATTTTCTAAACATATTTTCATATAAATAATTTCAACATACAAATTCCAATGGTGCAATCTGAATACAGCCATGAGAATACTTGTATATACCATAAAACACCATTTTTATACAGTTCTAGAGTAGATAAAACACATTTTTGGGTAAATGCTTTTCACCAAAAGGTTAATTTATTCCCAGAAATACAGTAACACTTTTCTATAGCGCTTAGTTGCATAGAAAACACAGTTAATGATGCTGGGAAAAACAAGTCTTTTGTGTGGGTTTTGACATAGGAAAGGAAAATCTGTTAAAAAAAAATCCTAGTTGATTTACCTAAGCAGATTAGCCTTGCTTTAATACAGAACTCTTGGACCATACCATCCACCTAATTTACTAGTAGACTCGAGCTTTTTTGTGACATAGGGAGGCAGATTTATCAAAATTTGAATTTGTGTAATTTTTGTAGATTTTCAATTAAAAAAGCAGGAATCTTTACTAAAAGATCTGAATATAAAAAGCACAAACCAATAAGAATATGAAAACCTTGAAATCCTCATTCAAGAATTTTTTGTGCACAAAAAAACCCACAAATTAAATGAAGATTATTACAGTTTGCCTAGGACAAGTCCTATTGACTTCTACATGATCACGTCCGCTTTTATACATACAGTACATACATACATACATAATAGTTTAGTGTTTATTTACACATGATAAATAATGAAAAATTCTTGGTTGCAAGTAATCGGTAAAATACATCAACCTTAATGCTAAAAAGTACACTTTGGGTACATGGGGAAAAAAAATACAGCCATTAATAAGTCTGGCCCTTAGAGAAGGTTTGCAGCTTATTGGGTCACAGGTTACATTCAGGGACTGTGTCTGAACCCCCTTCAAACTGCACCTCATAGCTACACTCTTTCTGGACAAATGGTCTAAAAATCCCCTAAAAGTGCTAAATAAACACAGGGGCAACTTTAGCTTACTTTAAAGAAATACTTAACAGGAAAACGTTTTTTGTTTTTTTTTTAAAAAAAAACCACATACCGTATATACTCGAGTATAAGCCGAGTTTTCCAGCACCAAAAATGTGCTGAAAAAGTCTCCCTCGGCTTATACTCGGGTATATACGGTAATTGTTTTGCAGGCTGTAATTGATCTGGGCGCCTTGATTTCTGATAGAATATTGGAGGTTGCCGTTCATTCATTGAATTTGTGCGGTGATCGCTCGCAACCCCAGCCCCCACCCCCCGTGGACATACCTTTTGTGCGGTGATCGCACCCAACCTACCCCACCCCGTGGGCGTACCTTGCGAGCGGTGCTCGTTTGCACCGCCCCCCCTGGGAACGTACCTTTGGGCGGTGCGAGGCCAAGGGAGCGCGCATATGTAAGAGCGCACGTCGCCGAGGAACACGCGTGCGGGAACGCACATTATTACTTATGCACAGGTAAGATGAAAGACAATACCGAGAGTGTGGCTAGTTGTTAGAATGCTGGAATACTTGCAGTACCTTAGATGGGCATAACATTGGCTACAGGCACCAACTGTTCTACTAACTACACCGCATTATCCCCTGGATTATCTCTTATCGGCTATATTGTATTGCTTCTGTTTCTGATTATCACACTCAGCCAGAGATGTGCCTGATGTTATTATTTGTATAGAGCAGACACATGGCTTTGCACTTGTCAAGAGAGTGATTTCTTATGTGGACAGTTGCTGTAAGTATGACCAATAATATGCAGGTTTCCTGGCACTGTATAGGAATTGGCTTCTATACCTCACAATCATTTTTTGTTTTGGTATGTTTACCCTAAAGTGCATTAACTTCAGTTTATGAGTCCCTCTGGCCCTGGCATCCATCTTATAATGTGTTTACATTTTCTCCCTTTCTTATCCCCACTTTGTAAAAAGAAACTTGCTAAATTATTAGGTGTCACCAGCAGGATACATAATTCATCCTAATTGTATTAACTGGTGAAAAAAATACTAATTGTTCCTGTTCTAACGGCAGAGCACATCAGATTAATTTCTTTCCTCAATAAATATCCCTACATGAAGAGAACTTAGTCATACTGTGCACTGATATATCCAGCAATTATACAGAAACACCTTTACATGTCCATTACAGATAGGCCCCTGTAAACCTGCACAAACTGTAAGTCTACCCTGATGCACTCTCACAAATAGAAGTTATTAGACAGTATAGACAGTTGAAAAAAAAAACTTAGCAGTAGCTGCTGCATTTCCTGGGCTTATACTCGAGTCAATACATTTTTCCAGTTTTCTTAGGTAAAATTAGGTACCTCGGCTTATATTCGGATCGGCTTATACTCGAGTATATACAGTAAGTTAATAGAGCTTCTCCAGCAGAATCCTGAATTGAAATTTATTTTTCAAAAACACAGATTTTTTTAATATTTAATTTTGAAATTTCACATGGGGCTAGCCAAATTCTTCAAGTCCAGCTTGGAACTCCTCCAGGGAATAGGAGAAACAATAGGTTACCTGAAAGCAGTTCTAATGTGTAGTACTGGCTCCTTCTGAAAGCTCAGTCTCAGGCACAGTGCACTGAGATGGCGCCTACACACCAATATTACAGCTAAAAGAATACACATAACATTTTAATGGTAAAGTTAATTATTTGCTATGTAAAAAGTTTAATTTAGAAATAAATAGTACACCATAAAAATCACAACAGAATGTTTTTTTTTTCAAAAGACATGAGTTATTAGAGCTTCTCCAGCATAACCTGCATTGAAATCTTTTTTTGAAAAAGACAAACAGATTTTGTTATATTTATTTTTGAAATTTCACATGGGTCTAGCCATAATCTTCCTTTACCAGGGTACCATAGCCATGTGACTTGTGCTGTGATAAACTTCAGTCACACTTTACTGCTGTACTGCAAGTTGTAGTGTTGTCTTACCCCTCATTTTTTCCCCAGCAGCCATTTAGTAGAACAATGAGAAGGTAGCAAGATAGCAGCTACAGAATAGCACACAATAGAAAAAAAATCCAAGTCTGGCTTGGGACTCCAGTTACATGTGAGCAGGAGAAACAATAGGTTATCTGAAAGCAGCTCTAATATGTAGCGCTGAAAGCTCAGAATCAGGCACGATGCACTGAGATGGCTGCCAACACACCAACATTACAACTAAAAAAAAAAATACATTTGTTGGTTGAAGAACAAAATTTTAAATGGTAGAGAAAATGATTTGCTATAAACAGTGTCATTTAGAAATAAAATGTACACCATAAAAAATATGGTTTGTGCTGTCTTGCATTCCAAATGTAGAATATTGCAAAGTAAAAATCCAGGTATAGGTGCTGTTATTCTCATCTCTATGTAATTAGAATCACCATACCTTCAGTCTGTTAAAAACATGTACACATTGAATAAACCCAGAAGGATGTTTTACCATCAATAGATTCATACAGAGATAGCCTTTCCGTAACTGAGAAGTAAAACATAATTGGTTTCTGTATAAGGGATTCCATGCCAGTTCCCCCTAAAACAGGACCTGATGTTTACTTCGGTGCAAAGGTCTACTGTGTCATTAAATCTGTGCCGCTGAACTGCCCAGATGTTTTTTTTCTTCTTTCATTAAGGAAATTATTTGGTGGGATCATGGAGAGAAAGAGCTGTAAAAGCTGTAGATAAATAGAATTAAACTGTTAGGATATTACTCTCTTAGAGTTTTACTCTAAGGCACACTGCTACACATTGTATCTGATACGGCTTCTGAAATATTCTTCATTGTTTCGTCATTGGTGAAATAAGCAGTGACCTCATGAATGCCTCTTTGCTAGCAAATTAATTTCTGTTTTTTGTGAACAATCAGCTGCGTTTTTAGCATTGAGAGGTTAATGTAGTATACCTTCACATGTGAAAAGGTGACATATCAGTAACAATTGAATATGTATAAAGCTGTAAAAGCAGCTTTTTGTGAGATTTTTTTTAAATAGAACTGATTGCATTAACCACATAGTCTCTTGCACTGCATATATAAGTGACATGGGGACAGTAGGAATCACATGAATATGTTCCTAAAGGGGTAGTTTACTTTTCAATTGCTTTTTAGTGTGTTTTAGAGTGGCTTATTTTTAGCAACTTTTAAACTGTTTTTTATTTTTTACATTTTCTTTTGCTTCTTACAGCTCTCAAATGGGGTTCACTGCCCCAGTAGCATAAAAACTATTGCTTTTTGAAGCAAAAACTTATTGCTTTGTGAATATTACTTGTTATCACTTATCTTTTTATTCACGCTCTCTTCTATCCCTACTCCAGTCTCTCAATCAAACCACTGCCTGTTTGCTAGAGTAAATTGGATCCTAGCAACCAGATAGCTGCTGAAATTCCAAATTGGAGAGCTGCTGAACAAAAACAAAATAATTAAAAATAAATTAAAAAATGAAAACCAACTGCTAATTGTCTGACTTTTACATATCTACATAAGTCCCCAACATGTTGCTCCCTAACCCCTTCGATGTCGCTCCCAGGGACCTCAAAGCAGGTGCTTATTTTTGATATCCTGGATTGGAGGCAAGTTTTGGTTGCATATGGGGCATAGCCAAGCACAGCCTTATTTGGCACCCTCATGAATATTTTTCATGCTTGTGTTGCTCCCCAACTCTTTTTACATTTGAATGTGGCTTATGGGTAAAAAAGTTGGGGATCCCTGGTCTACATCTTACTAAAAGTTGAATTAATGGTAAACTACCCCTTTAAAGATGAGCAAAAGCTTATAAGAATATGGCTGGAAATGGCTGTGATTTATATATTGAATGTTATACCCACATAGGAGTTCTGCAGCTGTATAACAGTAATGATCCATACCTTCAAAGCTGTCTAGTGCAGCTCCCCATCTTGTGCAAAGTCATAATTTGCATGCCAGTGACATTTCAAAAGCTCAGCTCTGGGCTGCTCTTGAGAAGTTAAGCTTAGAGGCTGTATAACATTATCCAAACTTGACAGTAATCTTACATCTAGCATAGTAGCAGAAGCTACAGGGTTGGTGGATACTGAGGCCGAATGCCATGGTTTCTATGCTGCCATGTAATGTTAATCGGAATGGTATATAGTTAGTTGGTCCATGAGGTTACGGACAGTAGCCCAGAGCATTAACTGGGATGAGCAAAAAAGCAGACAAGGAGCTACTGGAAGCATCTTCATTGGCTCATTTCCTCACTGCTAAAGAGTTATGGTGGCCTTGAGCTGGTAGAGAAGCCCAAAGCATATGGTCTAACATGTCTAGACTGGTTCTGTGTTAAGCTTTAGTTCTTTTTTAATGTTGCACATAAGATAAGCCAAATGACCAGATATGTGCTCATTATCGCCCCTTGGAGGCCTGAGGCTGCATTATGATGCTGAACCTTAGATAGCCATAAAGCATGGCAAGGAATCTTTGGTACTTTCTTTGCTGTGGGCCTCTACATTTCCCTGGAAACTGTGCAGACTGCTGTGAACTCTCATGTCCAATGTACAGTACTAGGGTTCAGAAAGAGGAAAAAGTGGGAACTGCTTGTTCTAACGTTCGGAACTGGGACAATCCCAAAATGCACAGATTTGCAAAGAGCCAGAGCTGCCTGGGTTTGGAAACAGAACATGGTTAAGGACCTAATAATTGCAAGAGTTGCTGCTCTGTATAGATACAAGGTGGTATGGGTATTTGGACTTTGTATTCTCCCTTTAAGAATTAATTTTGTATGCGACATGTTGACTTTGGCCAATTCTCTTTTAGGACCTTCAGGGACAACTGATAGACCCTCATCCTTTCTTTTAACAGCAAGGCTCTTCATTACCCCAAATCACCTTATGAAGTATAGCTTGAAACAAGCAAGCTAGTGGAAAGGATGCTTCCTGGTAGGGCTGGCTCTATTTTTACCACTGACAAAACCAAGCCACTGCAGCATAATTTATGACAGAAAAAAGCTTTATGCATTATTAATTTCCATTTTTGACTATCTAGAAATAGAGTGCAGTATTCACTTCTTCGCTTTTCTCCTTTTTTTTTTCAGCCAGAGGAAGCCAAATGAGCAGTGCCTGTTAATGACATGTACTTGTAGAATTTGCATTTGCTATATTGGGGGTAGGGGATATTTCCTAACCAAATAGTCTCTTGGACAGCATTGTGCTGAATGTATACATTTTTATTTACAGCAATAACCAACATCTAAAAATAAAATTATGTGCTCGTATCTTTGTAGTTAAAATGCTCTCCTGCGTAGCATTTATTTTATATGATCTTCACATCAGATTGCTGAAATGTTCTCTTAAAGCTTTTCTCCTGTGAATAATAATGACCTTTATGCATATATTAGACTTCATTGTTTATTTAGCAAGAGTTAAAATAATGACTATGGCCAACGTCAACAGAGGTAAAGCCTCAGCATTAAAGGGGCAGTTTACCTTCAGAAAATTTGTCATTCTTAAAGAGATACTTACACCAGAAATTAAACCTTTTTTACATCTATTATAACATTGTCTTTGCATGACCTTCATTTTTGCCATAAAAGTATTTGCCCAATGCTTTTATCTTACCTGTCTGATCCCCCATGTTTCCCTATAAGGGGGCTGCCATATTTGTCCAGCAGGAGGCCGTTAGCATTAGAAGCTATAACTGACAGGCTGAGAAGTGACAGTCAGGTTGGCAAAACAGTCAGGTTTAGGAACTTCAAGGAACAATTATTTACAAAAGCAAATCTCTCCGCGAAAATCAATCAACTTTTTATGTACATTCATATTTTGAGGAGTCGTTATTTAGTGTCAGTATCATTTTAAATAGTACATCGCAAATTACGACTATTTTCAGTGGATTGCTGATTTATTTTTATACTCTTTTTCTTAGTTTGATTTTTAAAAAATGCATAAGTTTGATTCCCCCCTCACAAATTTCTCAGTAGTTTGCTCTGTAAACAGCATCACTGTCTAAGCTGTTACAGTTTTACAAATATCTGCATGGTCCTTGAACTTTAGTAAAGTCTGTAACAGAACAACTGTAACAATGGTTGCTAATGTTTTTTCTAATGTTGCTGAGAAATGTATCCAATTTTAGCAGTGTAGAAAGTCATTGACCTGATTTACAGGGAGTAAATTAGAGGGAGAAGAATAAAAACAAATTAATTTTTTTTAAAGCTAAATTTTTGAAAAACTATAAAAAAAAAAAATTAAAAATAGAAAGTCATTAATTGCGGTTATATCTGGTTTCTTTTGCCTGAAAACCGGTAATAATGACTGGTCATAGGCAACCGACATCACTTCCTAGCTTGGCAAATACTATGATAAACTGATACAGTAACTTGACATCCTTTTTGAGCTAAGAATTTCAGGCAGCTGTAACCCCAGAAAAGTGTAGTTACCATGAAATATGGTTGACACCAATTACTTTCCAGTCTGCGACAGCATTTTGTTTATATTTAAGGATTATATTTGTTTGTCAAAATATTTTAGTAGCAATAATATTGTAGAATGTGTGTAGGATTTGCATTTCAGCAAAAACTGAAAATCATTTTGCTGAATGCTGTCCAGTAATGTCAAACTATGGATTTTTTTTTTTCAAATGTTAATATGCAGATTAGGTTTTAGTTTAGTAATTGGCCATATCATTTTTTGGAGGATACACTATATGGCCAAATGCAAATATTGTGGATTTGGTGCATCTTTAGTTGAGAGCCATGAATGACCTTTTTAGGCATTTTGGAGAGATAAAGCTGGCCATACACGTACCAATTACGATAATTTCTGCGACCATTGATCGTTCCCTCAATTGATCGTCAGATATGGAGGTAGAAACAATAGGGATTTTACCTCCACCTGACAAATCAGCCCTAAACGCAGATTTTGATCAACAAGCCGATCAATATCAAAGCTTTGGTGATATTGGTCGTCTCGTTGATCCGCTATACACACACCAAATTTCATATGATAATATAGGTGTGTGTATGGCCAGCTTTAGACACCTGAATTAGCAGGAGCCTAGTGAAATGCAAATAACCATCCTTAGCAGCCAGAAGGTCATCTACCAATATGGCCTAAAGGGCAGTGATACACGTAGTTACTTGTTGTGGCTACAAAAAAGACAGTAATGATAACTGGCTCTATGTGTGTTTTAACAGAGACAGTTCTCAGTATTGTCTATGGCAGGGTATTTTCTTGTATTTTGTAGTCACAACAAGTAGTTGCCTACAATTAGCTCTGTGTGTCATAGCCATAAAGAAGTGGATGATGTATTCCTGCTAACCACAAAATTGTAATATGATAACTTCCTGAATTTCCAGAATCAATCCTTAATAGTCAGAACTGTACTGGCCTCTCTTTCTTGAAAATGACCCAGTTCATTTAAACCAAAGCCGATGACTTGTTATCAGCTTCTTTTGCTGTAAGTTGCAGAATTCCTTGCAAAGAAGATTTCATGTGCTGAGGAGGCCCTTCTTTCTATAGGTCATAATGGAGTATCTGTTATAGAGTAGGACCAGTAAACAAATTAATTTATTTAATGGGTTTATATTATCAGTGGCATAACTATCATACAGCAGACTCTGCTGCTGCAGGGGGGCCAAGGCTGTGGGGTTTGTTTTATGATAGTCCCCCTGGCAAAAGACGTTACATTTGCTTCCCACCGCATGTAAAGGTGGCCATACATGGTATGATTTGCCCGTTTGGCGAGCAAATCCAAAAACAGCACTTTAAAGCTAACATAAATCCATGTTGAGGGCAAAATGACTTTGGACAATTGTAACGAGTAAGTGGATAGAAATCCTGTTCTGCTCAAGGGTCAACAAAACCACATTATTGTCATATTGTCAATGTTTTTGTTTTTTCATTGATTGTTCATTGCATAACGCTGTCCAAGGTTGTATTTAGAAAGAGATTTAGTAATTCTGCTGTTCTGTCCGTTGACTTAATATCTCAAAGATAGCAGTGGCTATAAAGTCAGAAAGGAGCACTGAAAGTCTGGTGGCAGCCCTTTCTTCTGTGTAAGGGCACACAGAACCCTGACTGTGTAAAACTCCCCTTAGATAATCAGGTTAGAATTTTAGGGGGGACTGTACAATTGTGTTCTGAGAAAATGGATATTGGGTTGTGGGATGGCACTACAGAATATTCAACATTTTATCAGTTTGTTTATTCCTGACTTACATAATAGGCATCAGTGTGTTTGACCTCCTGACAGAGCCAATCACTAAAGCATTACAGTGTGGATTAAATGTGATCATTTAAAACCTGGTCAAAAGTGGTTGAAGAGTTTTGCAGTTTTTTTTTTTCAAAGGAATATTTCCTACTACTTTTGAGCTCTTGGATTGATGCCTCATTACCAATCTGTTATGAATCTTCATAATGGATGCATATGCCACCACATTCTTAAAGACTCTTACCTTTTGTGTTGATACAGCAAAGGTACCAATATCGCTAATTATCGCTGAAGTAGCCACTAGGATGAGTGGTGAAATGTTTTTAAGAAAAACTCAGAAGTCCATTTGTTTTAGACTTAATTCTACTAGATACTGTATATCCTGGATGAATGAGAATCTCCATAGACACATTGCTAATTAACATTTCTTTACTAGCCCTAAACAAAAACTTACATAACTTATGTTGCTTTTCACATGCTGATATACAGTAGTGGGATAATACATAAAATTTCCTCCCCAGAATCCTCCTCCTTTTATATTATTTGTGCCTTCTTTTCCTCACTCCACAGCTGGCCTCTGGTCTTTGCTGTGGAGTGTAGACCAATGCTTCTGCATCTGTACTGGTCAAAAACACTGGCCTGGATTAAATTAAGTATTAGTGGGGTGACTGACACAACAAAGGGAAGGGGCCCCACAAAGAGCAGAAATGACAGAACAATAACTAAGGGATATTTGTGGCAGGATGTCTTTCTATCCTCTCATTCCTAGATGAATCCAAATCCTCCCTGGACAGACGCAAGTCTCTCAGTTGGTATTTTTGGTAGGTGTAGCTTTGGAGTCTCAAACTGCTTTATCTGTAGATCACTTCACCAGTGTTTTGACATTTTAAAGTCTTAGTTTGAGCTACTACATTAAAAAGAGGCGCCATTTTCTTTAAATAAGATTATTTTAACTTGAGCTTTTTTCTTTACTGTGGCCATCTTTAGTAGCTCCACACTAGTAAATGCAGAGCTGCTTATTATCAGTATGTTATGTTTTGTGGGAAGCTTGGTTGAAAAGTGTTAGATCACGTTTGTTAGATTTAATGACTCCCATTTTAAGTAAAAAAACAAATAAATAAATATATTTCATGACTCCAAGTGTGGGAAACAGGTTTTCCACTAGCTGTACTTCTCTTACTAATTGTTTGGATTCCCATTACTGGCAATAATTTATGAATTCCATTCCATATGTATAAAGGTCATAAATATTGATAGAAGCTTTTTAAACATTGATTAGGTTACTAATGTATCTGAGCCTTTCTACAATGGCACAATAAGCCTGTGATTTCCAAACCTGTTATTTACTTTTCCTTTGTGGACTACTCTTGGATAAATGTATAATGCTGTGTAGATACAGTAACTCACAGTTAGTGGGAGGTGCAGAGCGTAGTCAAACCTGGTCAGAATTGCTCTCTTGCACCCCCATATTGCTCTTGTGCTTCTTTCAAGTAATAGGAAATGTGCTCTTACAGAAGGGAGCAGATTTGCTTTTCTACAAATGCAGAGGATCAGCCTTGTGTGTCATTAACCTTGTATGTATGTATGTATGTATAAAGATATACATACATACAAGTGTCACAGCATTTCTAGCCATATTCATTTTCAAACTTTGGTTCTCCTTTAAGTAATGTATATGATATAATTCCAAGCACCTTCTCCATCTGATTAAAATAATGAACAAGACACACACTTTTAATCAAGAGCTGGCTCTCTTGCTATTACCATACATCAACATTATAACTACATTTCACTCACAATCGATAAACCTGTTCTCAATATTTACAGCACTGCAGTGCAGCATTTTTCCCCTGAATATTATCAAGGTAATGCATTAGCAGTAATAACCTGTTCATTCACTGCCGTAATTTGCACTTGAATGTTACTTACCTGCTCCCATTGAATAAATAAAATACAGCTGTGAAATCCTGTGAAACAGCCAAAACAGTAAGCAGTGGTCAGGGGGAGTGGTCTGGGCCAAACAGAGATTTTTCCATGGGTGGAAGAGGGGTATAGCTAAGACGCACCCTGTTTATAATACAACTGGGTAGGAGTCTCGCTTATTGGAATCTATTATTTCCTGGCAGGGTATTTCACATTCCCCATCTTTACACTTAAGAACCATTTAAGGTCACTGTTGTATTCACACATACAATGGTCAAATTTTTCAGGATCTAGTTGACCTGCCTGTTTGTGTGGGAGCAATAATCTACACATGGCTTACATGGAACCTAGGTCCCCAGCCAGTGTTAACCACTGCCCTGCCTAGGATACATTTTTAATTACCTCTCCTCCTGCCCTTGCCCACCCTCTATTCCCACTTTCAACTTCTTTCCCCACTGCCCCTGTATATCATACCCACCAAATTGCCTCCCAATTCATGACAGGTCCACCCCTTTTTATGGCATCACTCCATCCCCTCATGGTCCCACCCCCCAACCTGAAATGGCTGTATATTTTTGCCAAAAATGTGACAACCCCATCCACACCACTCTATCATACCATTCTTTCCATTTTCTTCTAGCATCAGTTTATTAAGAAATTCTGTCAGGTCTGTGTCATATTTACTACTAAGCAGAGAAGAGCACAAATATGCTTAATTTGAAGGTATGGAGGTATTAATATAATTTTAGTTGCCATAATTATATATCTGGTTTTAATTCTCAGTTGACACATTACAATAGTTTTGTATCTAATATATACATATTTTTATTATTTTTCATTTTTGAAAATAAGCTCTCGCTCCACCTGTGGAAATAACCAGCAAATCACAAATATGCATATATAAATACACACATATGCAATGATGTAATTTGCTATTAGGGAAATCATAAAGTAAATCATTTCTAACCATATTTATGTTCAGACATTAGATCTCCCTTTAATAGTTGTATTCTTGGGGCCCTTTAAAGGCTCACCCCTGTTGTGTGATTCCATTGCACCTATGTGTGCCATTACTACATAAGAGTTTTGAAATATTTGAGATCCTAGTGATTTTTGATATAGTATGTAGAGGCTGATTTTAGGTAAAGCAAAATCATAACGGTAAATAACCATGGCATAATTATATGTTTTGATGTACTGTATCCTGCTTTTACCTGTTTCTAATAAATGGCTACACGGCAATTTCTAATTAGTATATTTATGCACGTAGTGTAAATCACTTATTTATGGTTATGCTTGTATTGTTTATGTGATAATTAGAAGTTGGAACTGCGTTCTTATGCAGCATCCAGTTGAGTGATTTTATAACAAAAAAAACATCTGTTGTTTCATGTACCACATTCTTTATAGGCTTCCAGGAATCCAATTTTTTTTTCATTACTAGAGGAAAATATTCTGATATTGAGACCTCGGAAGAAAACAAATAGTGATGAAATTTGAATGACTCTTTACAATTTACAATGCCAGCACCTTCATGATGATTCATTTCATTTAATATGGTGGAAACGTTACAAGGTTTGCTGTATATAAGCCATAGGCCATAGTGAGAACTTCACTTTCTGGTACATTTTGCTTTGCTTACGGGAAGCTGTGCCACAAGAAACGGAAACTAGGCTGCTACTCTTGATGTCCTTTCTTATGACCTGCTTCTGTGGTCAGAATCTCTAGTGCAGGTCTTAGGCCTTACTTTCCTATACCTAAAAGTATTGAGAAAAACATTGACCTTGAGTTTCTTTGGAAAAACAAAATTACATGCCAAGCAAGGTTGGATTTAGAGATGAGGTGGTCCCTGGAAAGGCAAAAAAAACCCTAACCCCCTATAATTACATAATTATTGTTGTCTAAGCTGTGGCATTCTAACCCATAGCTACTTGTAGCATTGGAGCTGCACACCTAGAGGATACACAATACTGATGGGTAAACTAGTGTTATTTTACTGTAGCTTATCAATATAGGTTCTGTGTACTTTATGTGGTTTTTTTCCAGCAGTGGGACACCATCCTACCTTTAAACTAGATTGACTGGATAAGAAAGGTTTTCCAGTCATTTGAGCTGCATATAGAAAGCCTGTGTTAAAAAAATGCAGTTCTCTAGAACAGATATCTAGTATAACAGGAAAGATATCTGCTTATTAGCACAAGAGTATGCTGCAGACAATTAGTCTCCAGATCAAGTGAATCAATTGAAATTTGCTGTCACGCTGCTCTGTGGGCCAAGATCCATAAATGCTGATGTACCTAGACCATTATATTATCAAGGCAGTTTATGTGGTGTGCTCCTAAATGGGATTTGCTTTCAGTGATTGAGAAACTTTACAGGTATGGGATCTGTTATCTGGAAACTTGTTATCCAGAAAAATCCAAATAACAGTAAGGCAATCTCCCAAAGTGTCAATTTTAAGCAAATAATTCTCATTTTTAAAAGTGATTTCCTATTTTTGTATATTAATAAAACCATACCTTTTACTTGATCCTTACTAAGCAGAACAAATCCATATTGGAGGCAAAACAATCTTATTGGGTCAGTTTAATGTTTAAATGATCTAAAGCAGACTTGAGGCTGATGCAGCAGGGGGCTAATTCCTGGGCTGCAGAAAAACGTATTAATGATTCTTCAGGGGACAGGGTTGCACAGTTGATCTCTGTTGGACCAAATAAAGGTATTTAGTTTTGCAAAGACAACAAGTCACGTACTAATAAAATCTTCTTAAAAATCCCACTCGTACAGTCCAAGTAGAAATGGACCCCCGGACCTACCTATAAACCTAAATATTTGATATTTAATATCCTATATTTTGTCAATGTAGATGTTATTTTTTATTGTTCCCCCCTTTCTTCTCTCTTTTCTATCTCCCCTACCCTCTGAGCCCCTCTCTTTCCTTATTTCCTACTTCAGCAATCTACAGAATTTCGACAATCTGTAAAACCTGTTAAAAAATATAAATAAAGAGTTAAAAAAAATCCAACTTGTTATTAACTTTTTTCTATTTTTTTTTTTAGGATCCCGCTGGAATATTTGAGTTGGTGGAACTAGTTGGGAATGGAACTTATGGACAAGTTTACAAGGTAAGCTCCTTAAATGGACGTTTAGATAATAGCCTAGCTGCAAGTCAAATTTTATTTTTCTGTGTTTTTATATACAGTGGGTAGATTATTGAATATAATCCAGATTATAATAAAATGAAGTCAAACAAGAGGACTTGGCCCATAAAGATACCTTGAAGGGATTCATCTCGTTTGCGCACTTGTTCTAATACAGTTTTATGGGGTCAGTGGTGAGCAAAATTTTTAGAGTAAAAACTGCATTTTGCTATATTTATGTCTTTTTTCAACCTAAATTACTATGTTGCTATGTTACTATGTATATTGCTTTATCAGAACCCTTGCACTACACACAGGCTATGTACTTTTGTTCTACCTTAGCACTTTTTTTCTGACAGCAAAGAGGAAACATGCTAAAGATATTCCTGTAGAAACATGAACAAAGTGTAGAATGAGGTAACTTCATGAACAGGGCTCTGATATGTGTCTAAACACATACATTAAACCTGGGACACTAATTAACCCGGGAAAAGGTTTTTGCTGATGCTAGGATATACATAGCTGTTTTTTTTTTTTTTTGTTTTTACACCGACACATTTTTTGCAATGCTATAACATACATTTATTCATTATTCACATAGTCTAAGGTCCATATTACACTTACACACACACTATGGGCAATGTAACTGGGAGCAAATTAACCTGCTTGTATGTTTTTGGGGTGTTGGAGGAAAGCTGAATACCCAGAAGAGACCCACACAGACACAGGCAGAACTCACAAACTTGTAGCACCTGGGGGCAAGGTCAAATCTGAAACAGCTCCCAGAGATTTAAAGATTATATAGTAAATTAAACTACGATTATATGAAATATGCCGCTTTAGTATGCTTAAGTCCACAGCAGCCACATTTCATAGTATGAGTCTACTCGTTATCCACCCTATTTCATCCAGCCTATTTTATGTTCATAAATATAGGGGATCTATTATAAACCCATTATCCATAATTCTCTGAAATGCCATTTCCTGTAGTGTCCTAAATGGGTTACCTCTACATTTTTTTATGCGCACACCCCATAGCTTCATTGACAGACCCAGTGTTGAACTGTGTGGAGGTACACAAAATGCACAGCAAGACGAAAACGCTAAATGCCTGCAGAGGAAAGCAGTCAATCTGCTTAGCGTGCCACTGCCCTAATTTCTTCAGCATACCATATAATAGATCCCATAGTTGTATTTGAACTTTAAAATGAGAGGTAACCTAAAATGGCATTGTCTTGACCTGAATTTTATTCCATTTTCACAAGTGGAGCAATAGTTTTCAAAAAGATTTGCAACACTACAGCAACAAAATCAAGCTGGACAAAATTAAACATTCCGAAGTTTGCATCTTTTTTATACAGCAGAGTGAAAAAGGCTGGTGTATTTAATCCCTATATGCATTATCAAGACATGGAAACATAAGTATTATTACCTCCTCTTTCTTCAGGATTGATGTTTATACAGTGTGACTGCTTGGATCAGACAACCTTTCCTGTTTTGTACCGTTCACACTTTGGCTAATATCAGACCATTGTTTTCTCTGATGACAGAAAAACATCAGCAGAGAAACCGCTGCATATGCTGTATATGATATTAACCACAGGACTTCAGGGCTGTATATGCACAAAAAGAACAAACCAGCTTGATTTTTCTTCAGAGTTATGGTACAAAAGAAGAAAAAAAAATAATTGTTGCAACACTACTTATAACAGAATGATACGTAGGTTTGTAGGAGAAAGCAGGGGTTTTAAATATCTTGAACTCCAGGGTAGAAAGAAGATTTTTAGAAGATTTGCATATAAAGTTGTCCAGTATATACAGGGAAAATTTCCTTTTCATCTGAAGTAAAACCCAGAAATATTTTAATTTCTTCTGCATATTTTAATGCGTGTGGTGTTGCCTTTGTTATTTGTCTGGAAAATTTACCCCAGGACAGTGGGGACCTAATGGCATATTTCCCAGTTTCTAGGGTAGTGTAGCAGTCACACCATTTTCAAAGGAACTTTTGTGAAAATTAAAATTAATATCATTCTTAACTCATAGAAATAAATTGTTCTAAGTATAAACAATTACACATTTTTTATGATTTTTAAAATAATCAAATGACCAGTATCTCACTTTCAGCAATCTGTCTCTCTTCATGCAGGAGGCTTATGGGTTGTGCCAGAATTGAGTCCATGTTTTTGGATGAAGGAAAATTTATAATACTGTTAGATCAAGGATGTGTCCTTGGGCCATTCTTAGCTATGCATAAATGACTTAAGTTGAAACTGACTTGAGTACTGACTTCTTAACTGACAAAATTCTGCAGAGATTATTCATGTTTCCATGTCTGTAGTAAGTTGTATTTGGTGGTGCTCGGCAAATGAATTCTTTGTTACTCACAGCGTTATGCTGTGTATTTGACAATATTGGCAGTGGCACACAGGGCATGTTTGCCAGTGGCAGAAAAGCACCTGTACAAAGCCTACAGTTTGTCATTTACTTGAATGAAATTTGCTAGTCACTTGCAGTGACAGACATATTTATCCTGCCTGTCACAGCTTATTTCAGATGGACTCTCTTTCAGTAATTCACAGACTGCACAGCCATGTTTTGGTGTATTTCTGCTTGAATTTAGTAAGCTCACTGTGCCATGGACTTTGGGCCTAAAGTGTGATTTTGCCTTTTTATAAATCCTTGTATGATTGCTCCATATAACAAATCTGAGGATTTCTTTACTTTTCAGAAATAAAGAGGTGAACCAGTTGTCACTGGGACAACAATAAAGTTATAGAATGCCCTGGCAGGTTTACTATATCACATTGTACAGTATTTCTCATCTAAATTAACTATTGCAAGTGAATATTCTTCTAATTGCCCCCAGAACAAGAAACATTTATATGCCTACGTGTGTTAAAAGAAGTAATGCAGTAAAATAGAAAATATTGAGCTTTGCCGAAAGATTTTTTTTGTGTATATATATATATATATATATATATATATATATATATATATATATATATATATATATATATATATATATATATATATATATATATATATATATATATACACAAAGGATGGCACACCGCTACATAACATACCTCGGGTGCTCGGTAAAGGGTTCCAATAGTATAAAAAAGACCAGCAACTCCGGGATTTCTTGTATTCAAAGTAGCATAAACAGCCGACGTAACGTTTCGGTCCCCATTGGGACCTTTCTCAGGGCTGTTTATGCTACTTTGAATACATGTTTTGATTTTTCACAAGAAATCCCGGAGTTGCTGGTCTTTTTTATACTATATATATATATATATATATATATATATATATATATATATATTTGAGACCAAGCCTCAGATTGTAAGCTCTACGGGGCAGGGACTTCCTTCCTACTGTGTCTCATACCACATGGCACTTATATATATACATATATGTATTTATTGTATTTATTTATTTATTATATCACTCGTCCTCCCTGTGTGTAATTTTGTATTCTGTAAGACTGTACAGTGCTGCGTACCCTTGTGGCGCTTTATAAATAAAGTTATACATACATACATACATACATTTCATTTTCCGTATTTCAAATTAACTGGTTTTAGGTTACTGGTTTTAGGTTTAAAGGAGAAGGAAAGGCTAGTAAAGAGTTCATCTCAAGCTGCAGGCATACCTTCAGTTCTCTCGATAGTGCCCTTAAGTCTCCCCATATTTCTCCCGTTCAGATGATCAGAAGACTCATAGGAATAAAAAAAATGCTGAGCTCTGTAAAGAAAGTTCCCATAATGCCTCGCTCCTGCACCAAGACCAACACCTGTATACATACTCAGTTAGTAAGACTATG